>NC_136593.1:17742592-18197592 GCF_910589615.1 Taurulus bubalis | reverse complement strand
CTAATAGGCATAAAAGGATGCTGGTAGCATACTGCCGTGGTGCCGCTGGTGAGTTAGCTCCGCCCACATGATGTGTGTCTGTGCTGCTCAGGCCTATTCTGTTCTCCAGGTTGTCATTTTTTTTCCTTTGACCTTTGCCAGCTCGCTTTTTACGTTGTTTCTGCTTGTTTGAAAAGCAATATGTTTTGTTTGCTTTGCGCTTCTGCCTCCTGTCTTTCTTTCTTTTTTTAAGTGGAGGGCATTCTGACCTCTCCTCATGCCCTCTTCCTCCTCCTCTTCCCAACCCTGGCTTCCTCTTTGCCCCTCACTCTCCTCTTTCCCTCTCTCAGGATGAAACTGTGGGGGAGGTCAGCTTGGCCTGTGCAGGTGGCCTTCCTCGTTGCCTTGGTGATGCTCTGCGTTGACCCGGTGTCCGCTGGCAGCCGTAACCATCGGGGACCGACAGGTACACCAGGTCTTGCTCTGAACCCCCTTCCAACACCACAAGAGGTTAATTACACTGTCACTGCAAAGGCACAACACATGTTCCCTGAGCCCGTTCGCTCATCATCCCGATCCTGGAGGAGGGGGCCGAGCGGGGACAATATGCTCCGTCCCTCAGCGTGACATAATGTAATCTAGACGAGACCTCGTTTTGGGCTTGGATGCAAACACACCCCTGTTTGAATGATCGAGCCCTTCCAGATACAAATGGCACTTAAGCTGTCAGGAGCTGTCAACACAAATAGATCAGAGTGAGTGTGATCTGATCTCTGCCGAGCGGTGGCAGACGACCAGCAGTTCAGGCTGATGCTGTTGTTCTCGAGCGACTTAATTCTTAGTGATTTAGGATTTCTATAAAACAGGTTGTGTGTCCCGTGTAGAAGAGGACATGTAAGGCTCATGACTTCTAATCCTCAGGCTCCTAATTGCCTGTGCCGACATGAATATGCATAGCTCAGCAGGGTCCCGTTAACCAAAAGCACCACTTTGCTTATTACCTGAGAAACAATGAAAAATGATAGAAACCACAGCCGACGTTGACTTAATTTAATCCCACAAGCTGAATCTATTCTCTATCCTTAATTTCCATAAGTCATGGAGACAGGCCGCCACCCAACCAAAAAAATGACCAACACAGTCTTATTAATATTTTATCGGCGCTGACTGCAGGGACAGTTGTGCTGAGTCACAGCATCTTGTGCTTCGACTTGTTGGCGACAACCTCCCGAGTTGTCACCACCTTCTCCTCCTCACATTTAATTATGACAATTTCCTTAATTATCGCTTGGTCTCTACGCTCTCACTGCTGGTGCTCTGCAAGGTGACCTTTATGTGCCACAGCAACGCTACCAGCATCCAGTCTGTGCAATGAGTGAAGGTATTAGTTTCACTTTGATGGAGAGGAGGCAGCCTTTCTTATGGGAGGGACACTACTAATTGCAGGTCCTGTGTATTGTGAAGGTCAGCATGGGTTGACTTATTTCGTATTTCTCTCTCACTGTGAAACAAAATGACTTGCTCACAAATCGTCTGGTGCTTATTATTAGAGGGTTTTGCTCTAATTGGTGCAAGTTAAGGACTTGTTAATACCAACATGGCACCAACCCATACAGCGGTTTGAGGCAGAGAAATAATTGGCAGTTCATTACGACTGCTCAATGTGTTTTCTGTGGTTTCTACTTAAGTATTTGTGCTGCTGGTCTGTTGGCCGGTCAGTGAGGTATTTGTTTGATCCGTGATGTACCATTTGCTACCACATGGTGGCTCTAGAGGTCAAAAAATCCTCCTCTGGAAATATGTATTTTTTTTCTTAATCTCAGTCTCATTGACCCAACGTCATTCTCAATAGGCAATCTGTCATCTGACAAAAACTCACCTGAGAAACAAATCTATAATGGGCCTGGATGGAATGAATGGCAACTAACAAAACAGACATGATATGACAGCTGTCACTTAAAATTGATGTGGGGGAAAAAACAGCATCTGCTCTCTTTTTTATTTTCTGGCAGCACTCTCATGGGAATAAAATATATAACATAAGCAAAGTATCAGATCCATCTTAAAAACATATACAAATAAAAACGGCACAATCTCACAGGAAATAGCTTTCCTCTCGCCAACTCCATATATTTCTTATTATAACACTGACACATTCAGCACATACAAATGATCAACTTATTTTCACTCATGTAGCTCTCACAAATAGTGCTGTGTAGAATAATATAATACCTATTGCCAAACAAGCAGCAACAAATACTTTAGCACACCGTAAGATCTCTAATGCTGATAATTTAATTTAATTTATCTTTTACTGTATTTCATAACAATTACACATCAGCAGGTCACACAATAAATTGCATTCCAGGAGCTGTGAATGTAGCGCAACACAAACAATTATGTACTCCAACCTGATTTGCTGTTTCCTGAAAAAACATCAGACTTAAATTGATTTATTGTACTCTTTCAGCTCTGAGCAATATTCTCCTGACAATGAAATCTTCTCATATGGCCTTTTTCTTTTCTTGTTTGAATGCCTGAAATTTGATAATCTGAGACCAGAACTTCAGTCACTAGCTTGCAGAATGAATGCGTAGCAAACCAAACAATTTTTCAGCTTCTAGTATTAATTATTATCAATATCAGCTAATCCCTGTTTCAACATACCGTTGATCACAAATGATATCTTCAATTCCCAGAAAGACACATTTCATCAAGTTTTATCGGGCCATGCTTGGCCTCATGTGAGGAACAACATACCTGTCACTTCCGGCATGAAAAGGCCCACAGTCACACTCATGCTCAAGCTTAAATGTGCATCCATGCAGGTTTATTTTGGAGCAATCTGTCCACTAGTCTGTCATATACGATGTCTCCTTAGTGAGCAGGTTTTATTGGGTATAGATTTGTTGAGCAGGATTATTCAGCCGTACCAGCGGCCTGTTATAATAATTAGCATGAAGCCTGTGGGCCTGTTAAACACTGATAATGTCAGGAGGATTGATGGGCTGCATATAGGACAAGGGTGAGGAGGAGATGAAGCAAGTTAGCAAAGGAGAGGTCAAAGAGGGCAAATGTAGAAAGAAAGGAAAAAGGGCTGGAAATTTAAACAAAGAAAACAGAGTTTCAGCAAGTATGTGTGATATACGAATGTGTTGTTTTGTAGTATAAAGGATGTGGGAAGATGTTTGACATGGTTTCCAACTCTATTGCACACGTCTTTCTCTCTGAAGACCCACCTGTGTGTTCCTACAGAGACGTACAGTATGTCCCCTTCACATTGACTTTGCCGCCTCCGACAGATTTTCTAGATATCTGGCCTTTTATAGCCGTGGACATGCTTGTCAGGTATTGACGGGGGAAAGACACAGCTTTTTGATAAATTGCACGATGCTTCTGCTCGCCTGTGTCTGTCAGAATACATCAATCGCCTGGCTAACCCATCAGTTCAAGGTAGCTTGGTTTGTTGGCTGCCCAGGTACTGTTGCCACCTCCGCACCTCCCCACCACCACCACCACCTTGCTTCTCACCGCACACTCCCTTTGCCTGCTGCGGGAATAAAAGCATTTAGCCATGCTTGAGAAGTCTTTTCATCTCAGTGTGTGCTGGGCTCTATTACGTTGGGATGGCCATAACAGAATGGTTTAAAGGCAACATTGAGACTTTAGATACACTGTTATTGTGTGTATATAGCTAGAGGCTGACTACTCAGCACATGAATCTTAAGCAGATGAGTTGTGAGAGGCTGCGGCGATCTGAACAGAGTGCAGACGGAGAGTGCTCACAGTAAAGCTGCATGTATTTCAGTCTGCACTCCAGACCACTTTTCAGATGTTTGGCACTTGTTCTGATTTTGTACGACTATTTCCAATCTGGGTCTGACTTTATGCTGTTCACTCCTGGAACATCTTCTGAAAAATCACTTCTCAGTGACATTTTACTGCAGAAAAAGAAGGTTTCTTATATGACAACTGCTTTTTTACAGGTTAGTGTGGCTGCATTGAAACATTTATGGACAGTTTGTTCTAATTGAAACATGAAACATGTTTTACATTAATTTTGAACGATGTGACAAATAGCAACATCTGCTTGTCTGTTGACCCATCACTTTGGTCCAGCTCAACATGCTAGCATCGTCAGTGTTGGCCTGCCGCGCCTACGCACAGACCTGCTGCCATGGCTTGAGGCTCCTACAGTCGTTAAATTGAATATGAAATGCTCCAGCCACATCTGCGCATAATAATACGCCACAAACATGGAAATCTGTTTATTGTGCACTAAAATAAAAAATAAAGTGTCCTGTATTATTTTATGTATTTTTGGCACACTCCCTTTCCTAGCATTTTTAAGTGGTAAATAGGGAAATGGGAAGTATTTTTAGCAAAACTACGCACCTCTAAATATCTTTAAGAATGTCTCTTCAGAACATTGTGAGAATGTACCTTCAGGAATGAGTGTTTTTGTGTTCATCTCTCCCACATTTAATAGATTTTGGCCGCAAACTCTCTATTGCTCTAACCTCTATTGATCGGTTACATACCGTGGATGCTCAAGTGTACAATTCATAGCAATGCTGCTCCTTCAAAGATTTACATTTCTCCCTCGAAACAAGCCCACACTCATAACATTTAGACATGCAGTAAAGTCTTGCACATATGGATTTATAAACCTTTTTTTAATCATAATGCTCACAAATTAGTTGAATATTTTACAACACATTATTATAGTGGTGCAAAATGCTAAAACTTTTTTCTGCGTGGGAAAACATGCCAGCTGTCCAATATTAAAGCAAAGCAAGCAATACAATGAAAGTCAAGTTGCCATTGGTATGAAACACTAATGTATGCTCACACTTTATTCTTTACTCACATTTCTGTGACACACCATTGAACCACCTCACCACTGGGCCAGAACCACAAACCAAACAGACTTAATATAATTAATACTTCTGAGGTTAAGTAAATCAATATTTTGAGATATTTAAATTGAAAGTAGCATATTTGTACAGGTCTGAAGAAATACAAAATTGGTTGGGGCTTTAAGATACACACTCAGAGTGATAATGTCTGCACTCTCACTTGAAGAAGCAACTGGCCTCACGCACAGGAAAATGGACTATAGAAGAACTTAAGAGTCTTTTAAAGCCCTTTCCTCCGCATGGTGTGATGTACTTAAACTTTTCAAATTGATAAAAAAATCTTCCTGAGGTAAATTCCTTCACTAGATTATCGGATTAATTTGTTTATGTGTGAAGTGGTGTGATGGCCTCTCAGAAATATGTTGTCAAATGCAAAAAGCCACATCCTTGTCGTATTTTACTCATGATTTAATTTCAATTAATGATAGTTATGAAGCAACGGCTCACCAGCAATGTAAAGAATGTGTTCCTGCTGCTCCCTTCAGGCCACATCTGAAACACACTGAAGTAGGTTTGAGTGTCCTTTTAATATGGCCATGAAAGAAAGGCTTTTAGAATATTTGCTTGGAAAGCACCTTCGGCTCTCTTTTTTTCATTAAGCTGTGACTGTAAGCCACAAGAAAAACCCATCGGAGGCCCTCCAACCTGGTCACCTCATGTACGTTACACCAGCTTGGATTTAAACCATACCCACTTAAAATAGATTATACATTTGCATACAAAGCTGGACAGACACACAATAGGCACACAAATGAAGCTCAGGTGTTTTTATCTTTCACTGCTCACACACATCCTCACAGCTTTACAGTTTTGAAATACAAACAGCCCCGGCCCAGGTTTGATGTAAGCAATAAAGAGAGGAGACCTGCGAACCCTCTGACCTCATTATGCTAGTCGGAGGCGAGCCGCTCTTTCTTCTCTCTGCTGCCTGTGACACTACTTCTCCTCCTCCTCTTCCTTTCCCTCTTTCTTTCTCACTAACAAGCTGCCTATTTGTGAGAGGGAGGAAGACAATGGGTCTTACCCAGTCACCGCTCTCCACTAACAGTGATTTTCAAGACAGATTCATAATAATGAGGGCACGAGTCAGAGTAAAACAAAGGCAATTTGGTTGTGTTTAAATTACACATTCTTTTTTTCCGGTTTTTATTGTTACTCTGTGCTCTAATTGTGATTATTACAGTTATAATCACCACTGCGCAGATAGTTATTGTCTCATTGAGTTTAGTTAAATTTTCTTAAAGTCTAGATTTTGATCAGCAGGCTATATGTTTGTGTGTGTGTGTGTGTGCCAGTGTGTGCACGGTGGTAATCCGGCAGCTGCTCCAGCCTCAGGAGAGCCTGAGACAGAGGAGTGAGGGAAATGAAAGTGGAGGGATGATAGCGGAGGGGCGCCTTCAGAGAGCCCGGGATCATTGATGGGGCTCTCTGGAGGAGAGAACAAACAAACTTTAAATCAGAAAGGATGAGAGAGGTCATGGCCTGCAGAAATGGAACCCTCGACAGAGTGTGTGCGTGCGCTTTGTGTGCGCCGCGTTGGCCTCTGTGTGTCTGGCTGCAAAGCTTATTCAGCTGAGCATGAAAAGTTTGGGAGTCTGGGTAAAGTCACGTACATAAATGAAATCTGGGCTTACGGTACAGTATAACCAAGGTTTTCCCAGAGCTGTAAAGAGGCTTATAGGTAGTAATGTGGCCAGCAGGGTTTGCTGTGCTCGGGAAACGGTACAAGAGACTCTCAGGGGTGCACAACAAGGTTTGAGAGGGAAGATAAGGCGGCTGGAATCTGTTCAGAAGCCATAAGCAAAGATTAGATTCACTAAACATTTTCCCCAACACTTGTGGTCGGCGCGTTTTCCTTCAGGTGGCACAAAGGCTTCTTCCGATGAGATTTATGGTTTTAATGTGCCGAGTGAAATATAACATTAGTATAGACATTATAGAGTGAACACTTCTAAACAAGAACCTGAATAAGCCTATTCACACATTATGCTCATAACATCCTGATGGTGTTATACTGAGCAGTCAACAAACTCAAACACATGTGGCAGATGAAACGATGATAAGATACAAACTGCTACATACACGACTGTCCCTGTAAGAAAGCATATTGTTTCAGTTACATCACACACAAAAAGACGCATTTTCTTTCTTGGCAGACAGCTTTGGGTTAAAATTTACTTAAAGTTAAGCGTGCCCTTCTGTCCAATTACTGTCAAGAGAATATTATAATTAACCATATCAAGGTCCCCAGGGAAGTGTGGAGATAATCACGGGAGATTAGATGCTGTTTGTGTGTTGGAGGTGTCAGGTGAAAAGCAATTATCCTCATATAAATTATGGCTTTGAGGATCACACACAGACACAGAAATCCAGAGAAAAACACACACACACACACACACACACACACACACACACACACACACACAGACACACACACACACACACACACACACACACACATATATACATACACGTCCATACATAAACATACGCAGTGATGGTTAGAACCGTAAAGATGGATCCTACCAGTGGGTTGTTCCACCACATGACTCTATAATCTGCATGTCTGTTCTTTGCTTACATCAAGTGGTTTATTATCTCTGAAAGTAGTCAAAAGAAACTATTATTTTCCCAACGTTTCTTTTGCCCTGCACACAACGACAACAGAGGCGCCTCTGTGTCTGAGTTAATGAGGGCACTGTGCCGAGGATAAAAGCAAATCATCACTAAAGAGTGTTTACTTCAGAATCAAAGAGTATGAGACTGGAATACATTGAGGAGTTTATACAAAAGTAAATAATTCAACAGATTTGTTTAATCCTCAGATAAACTGCTGTTGTGTATATTTGATTGTTATTTGGAGCACACATTTATTTGAATTTAATGCCAATTTATTTGCAGCAACAAACCGTCAAAACACCAATAAGCCGTCCTCAAAGTCTATGAAAATGCAAATAATTCCGCTCACCACTTCTCCCTCTCTCTTTCTCTCTCTCTCTCTCTCTCTCTCTCTCTCTCTCTCTCTCTCTCTCTCTCTCAGTCTCATACCAGGTGAAGCAGGGGACATGTGAGGTGGTGGACATCCATCGCTGCTGTAATAAGAATAAGATTGAGGAGCGCTCTCAAACCGTCAAGTGCTCCTGTTTCCCTGGGCAGGTCGCTGGCACCACCAGATCCAGACCCTCTTGTGTGGAAGGTAAAATAATATATATGTATATGTCCCACTGTATTTGCAGCCCCACAATCCAGACATTTGTAGTTTGACGGAGAACCTTTCCCTTAAACAAATCACCCGCAATGACTCTATTAACTAACAGTCTACTGTAAGTCTGGTTGGTCCGCTGCATTTGCACCAAATACTAAAACTGCATTGCTTGAATCCTTAATTATTCATTACATATATGTAAGTAGCAATGTTCAAGTTCCACACTGTATGAAAACATACTGTGTATTCTGTTCCAACCCTTCATTAAAGCAATACAGTCAGGAAATAGTCAAACCCAAACACTGTGTTTTTCTCGATTAAATGCATTAAATCAAACAGAAATTATGCAGATTTTTAGTACATTTTGTACACATTTTCCCCACAATTCTCTAGCAGGATAATTCCGCTGGACATGTTCGGTATCCGATCGATCGTGACTAGAATTCTGAATGAGGTTTGAGGTTGTATGTGTGGAAGTTGCTCGGCTGCGCCACATGTTTTTGTAATGATCGACACACTGCTGAATCTCACGGGGTCAAAGAGGCTAAAAATGTTTTCAATCATCTTGCATCATTAAATTTGCAACATGAATCATCCCACCTAAAACAAATCATTACCCGATTCAGTACGACATAAATAAATGAGTCCACTGCAAGAAAGATTAATAGGTTGCACTTTATTTTGAATTGCTGCCAGGTTAGATTCCTGTGTGGAAATTGATTTTCTTATGGCATAAAACAGGAGGACACTGCTCTTCTTTTTGCACAAACAGAGCGAAACCTTTTAAAGGTGGTCGAAAACATGAAACGCTGATGGGAAAATAACACCTGGCCTTTCTGTCCTTCTTAGCAAAGCCACACAGTAACGAAACCCACAAGGGGTGAGACAGGGAGAAGATGAACAAATATCAGAAGAAACAACAAAACGTTGTCGAGACACTGAGCGGCAAGAACATCCGTGGTTTGAAATTGAGACAATGAATAAATGTCCACCATTGTGATACAGAAATAGTATGTTTTTCAGTGGATGATGTAATATTGTATATCGCTTCCCTCCTGGTCCAACAGCTAGTGGTTCATCACGTCCCAAGGTGCTCATGTAGGTTAAAGCACTAATGCAGGTAATGGAAGCACAGCCACCACTGTCTCCTTGCCTCCTTATTCCCTCGTGCTGTCTGAAAGGAGACGAAAATATATACGACAGCTGTGGGCCAAGACTGCCGCGGCCTCATGACTGGAAATTTAAACTACATTTTAAAAAGGCCTGATTTTGTTTGGGACAGCGTTTCATTTCATACCTAGTGGGCCACTTAAGTGCACGACAGATGGGGAGACGGCATTTTCCTCTGATCTCTTTTAGACGTTGAGACATAACAAGACATTGAGCCCAGGAGAACCGGAGACCACTTTGTGGAAACTAATGGGGATCCCAATAAAGAATAAAATAACGACAACCCAAACATTGGCAGGAGCAATGTTATGTGGGTAAAATGAAAATAAAACTTATGTTGTGTATGATGTTGAGTCAATAATTAAAAAGCTCATGTCAAATGAGAAACATATACACAATAAGCATGTGTATCCGTGTGTTTGTCCGCGATATGCGCAGTATGTGTGTGTGTGAGAGAGAGAGAGAGAGAGAGAGAGAGAGAGAGAGAGAGTGTGTGTGTGTGTGTGTGTGTGTGTGTGTGTGTGTGTGTGTGAGAGTGAGTGTAGTGATAATAGACAGAGGAAAGCTGCCGGTCGTTTTCATAGACCTTTGTTCCACCCGTCTGTCCGCTCCGCGAGCTCCTGCCCAGCAAGAAACAAGCAGTGTCACTGACCCCTATCATCCGCAGACGCTCCGCTGAGATCACGAACACACACACACACTGTCGGTCAGCCCGATCCTATCCCGCTGTATTAGCCGCCTACCACAAGAAAATACATAGTTGTCTCATACGTGAGGAAAGCCAGTGCATCTCCAAAGCACTGGGGTTATTCAAACTGTTAAGGTCAGCTGGGGGGCGGACACTGAATGACTGATGGACCAATACAAACAGAGGCTTTGATGAGTTGTGTAGACGAAGATGAAGCGATGCTCGTTCTCGAACTTGATCACAATTGCAATTTTTGGTTAGTTTATTTTTGATGAAAATACAGCATCAGCACATGCTAATGCCGTAAATTAATGATATGGTAATTATCAAGAGGGAACAACAAAACAAAACAAAAAACTCATTCCCCCTGTCAGAGCCGCAGTTTGTTCACTTCTATTGGCTCAATATAGCACAGAAACAAGAATAAATACTCTGTTTTGTTTGGTTGAAGGTGTTGTTCATCATTGTTTGGGATCCCACAGATCCTTCTGCTGTAAAATAATAATTATTGTTAGATTGTTTTGCATAAATTGTTTATTTTTTTCTTCTGACTTCATTAAATCCAATATGTACTTAGTGGTAACTAACTTCTCTTTTCCACAACCTGGGCCTACATTATTAAAGGTGACAAAATAGCCATCCAATATTGTTATAACACCAAAAATAAATATTTCACGTTTTACATCTGTGCGTTTTGACTTTTACTTTATGCTATCTACATAGTGACGTTATGTTTGGGGTTTAACTCCCTGTTAGAACTCTTATGCACTAACTGTTATAAAACTCTAATAGAAATCCTAATAGACTTATTTGGGATTTGGGAGAGGTACTGCTGATTAATCAACACATTTATCATGTAAAATCTATTGTATTTAGCATTTATTGTTGTACAGCTAGGGTCTCAGAGACTGAATTATGTCATTAATTATAAATTCTCATAAATTAAGGAAAAGTCAGGAAGTATCAAGCTGATGGTTTTGTGTTGTTAACAATGGCCTGGGTCTCCAGGACCCAAAGCACAATAATTGGGTTAATTCATTTTCATTAATTCTTGTTTTTCATTTGCATTCTAAACGGCCACTTTTGCTTCTTTGTTGTAATCGTAAGTCTTTTATTTCTTTTCAAAATAAACAAGCAACTGTTTGAATTTCAGTGTGAATCACACTCACTTCCTGCGGGGCAGGCATTCTCTCTAAGTGTCCAAACACCTTCCATATTTAGTAATCACAACTATCCATATAGCGCCCGACATGCCGCCCCATGCAGTGTGTTGCTATTCTTGCATGTGGCCAGTAGACGGTGCTTTTCCCATTCAAATGACTCAGTCACAAACAGTCTATATACCTGCTAGATCATTTCAGCACTATTCTCACCCAATAAAGAAGTAGATTTGTTGTTTAACCTCTTTGATGAGTTCCTAGATGAGAATGATTGCTTGATAATGATAAAATCGGGCAACCATAGCAAAGATGATTGGCTTTGTAATGAAACTTGGGATAAATAAGGAATCATGTGAAGCTTTGCGAACCTCTCAGAAAAGCCATTGCTTTGCTTTTGTTTGTTCACTTCTCCTTAAAAACCTGGTATAGTGTGTGCTAAGAAGATGGAATGACACTGATGAGAAGCTAATAGCCATATTACTATGTTATTACTGTGTCACTAAAACACATTCAATGATGGATTATTTTTGATGGTCTCAGTCACATTATCTCGCACACAAACAGCTTTGTTCTTCCATCACACTAGTCATGAGGTTTTCTAATTTCCTATTCGGATCGCTCCTCCGAATCACACCGCCTCCAAAATCCAGTGCTCAGCAGCACTGGATTTTTTCTCATGAGTCATGCTTGACCTCTGAGTTCACAGTTACGAAAACATCTCACCTCATCCAACACAGGCACACGCACACACACATCCACGCATGCTACTCTCACCTCGTAGGCTCGAGCGCTGTTGGAAAGAGACAAACCCCTCTTAGTAGCCACCTTGTAGAAAAGCTACCGTGTAAATGGAGTTACATTATTGATGCCGGCTGAAAGAGGAGAAAATGGCAGCAGGTCCCATTACCGGCTGCTGCGCGGTGGGACCCATTACTGTGGGAATAACTTTCTCAAGCGAACTTTATTCCTCACAATATTGTTTTCCATGAAATGTTCTATTAGAATCGGTGATTGGAGGAATAGTTTGTCCTGTCAGTCGTGAGGTGATTTGGAAAAGTCTAAATCGGAGCGTAATTACTTTTTAGAGGAAGACTTGATAATAGATCGAAGTCAAGAAGTTAAACTGTTTTTGGAATATTCCACTGGAGAAATGCATTGGGTCCACTTGTTTGTCTGCGTCTCATACATTTCCCATTTGGAGAAATAGCTTGTTCAAGTGCAGACAAAATGTGTGTCCACTGAATGCAGTAGCATGCAGGATGAATAAAATGTTTTTCTTGTCTCAATTGGGATTCTGCCAAATTGAGTTAAGCTCACACTGTCGGTTAGGACTGTGTTGGTTAGCGCTTGTGTGCACATCTAGGGAAAAAATAAAGTCTGTGCCAAGTCCAAAAAGAAAGCTATCCTCATATAAAGTATTTAGGTTGTTCCCCTTTGCTCACGTGTTGCACAATATGGCTGGTTGAGAAAGAAATGACTCATATTCTGTACTGAATGTCATTAACAGTACATACAGTGAAATACTCTATAAGGAGACCTGCATTCAAATATAATAATACTCGTGTAATGATACTTATTATTATCAACGCATTTATGTGTGTCGTAGCGAGGCTAAGTGGCAGCACTTATACTCTGCTTGTTAGTTTAACCTTTAACAATGCGTCACATTACATTAACCCCTATGCTTTTGTCTGTAAAGTAGTAACTGCAACCATTTGCTCTGAATGTGCAGTAAAAGTAGAAAGTTGCACTTATTTGATATACTCAAGTCAACCATAAATACCTCAAAATTGCCGTTCAGTTCTCGGCTCAGAGCAACATGCCAACTGGGCATTCATGTGTGTCTGAGAGTTTTCTGTTGAAATAGGACTTTAAATCATTTAAATGTGGTGGTGGAGCACAGTCACCTGATAAAAACGACGGATGAGTGGATTTACTTAGGTGTGTTATTTGTTTAGCTCTGCGACAGACAAACCAGGTTCCAATAATTGGCAAAGAAATCTAGTTTGGTGCTTTAGTGCATGTCAACCTGCTGTTGGTAATGTAATATCTGCTCTATAATATCATGCTTTTGTCATTTCACCAGTCCGTTCCGGCGGTGTGTAAATGTTCCCTGTGCATCCTTTTCTGACAGTTTATCCACACCATTTTTTCGCTTGTGTTTTCTCGTCATGCATACCTGGGTGTGCTGGCATGGATGTGTGAGCCCTGGCAACAGATATACAGTGTGTGAGTAAATCATTGTAGAAAGAGATGGATGCCTCTCTCCAACTGCTTCTGCACTCCAGGATCACTGAGTGGAACCGTTACAATGCCTGAGGGTATTTATACCTCCAGGTCCATCCCAACTCTGTGTGTGTGTGTGTGTGTGTGTGTGTGTGTGTGTGTGTGTGTGTGTGTACATCACATTTCCTTTAAATAGTAATGGCCTGGGAGCAAGGGCACATGGCTGCTTGTGATTCTGCTTTTACTCCTGCCACTTACTGCCCAGTGGAGACTACATACATGTACACACACAAAACACACAAAGGTGCACAACAGGCACGTGTGTGCACATGCAAAGTAAAAGTAAACTCCCTGTTGCAGCTTGTGTTGCTCCATAGAGTGAGTTCAGGCGGTGCCTTCGTGAAGTATTAATGGGCACTCTAACAGACACAAGCCTGAGTGCAGTTATTGTATTAGTATGGCCTAACATCAGACAATGGATATGTAGTGAATTAGTTTTCTTCTTATTTTAAAGGCTAATCTATTATTCTCTATCATGGGACTTTAGATGAAAGAGCTCAAGGTGAAGAAGGTCTCTTTGAACATTAATGCATAGTTTGTGGCGTATTACATTGCATCACATGAGAAGGGAGAGTAACTGATCTAATGTCACATTTCTGGCCTTAGTGTGTTGAATGTATATGCACGGATTAAATATTACTTTCAACAAAGGGTTAGATATAATGGATTGATTTAAGCCTTTTCGTTGTCTTACCAAGAGATCAGGGTGTGAATTTGTTTTGCACCTTTTGTTTTCACCCATAGAGATGTTATTTATTATCTTCAACATATTTGTCCTGGGCGGGCGGGGATGACGTCTTGTTAAATACCTGCAGAGGTGGAACACATCAGACATTCTCAAGGTGTTGATTTGACAATAACTAGGCATTGCATACACACAAGTGTCACAAAAGCACACAGGCTTATCTTTTGTCACAGGGGTCTTAACATTACACCAATTATGTGTTCATACAAAGTCGAAGAATAAACATGTGGCTGTGGGGACCTGCAATTTCAACTTTGTCCACTTGATGTCACAAACATTACAATGACAACTCAGGCGGCATTGCAGAGAGAAATGAACAGAGGCTGTGTTCAGATGAACGCTCACCCGGCCAACACAAATGAAAAGCTGTAACCACGACGGTCAGAAGGTGCGTGTGTGACGTTCATCAGATGTTGCCTGAGATTGACGTGATCAGCAGGAGGAGAGACAGAGCCGTAGGCATCCTCGTAGCGTGACACCTCATTTAGACAACCCCAGAGTCGAGGCTGGGGAACCTGGGGAATAGCATAGCCTCAGTCCCTGGTGTTGCCTAATCACCTGCACCTTAAGCAAAGCTCTGTCTCCATGTTTGCCCTCAGATGATCCCGCTCTGAAAGTTTGAGAGAGAACTTAAAAGAGAGACATTTTGAGAGCAGATTCCGTTGTAATGAGCCGATAGTAACTGTGATGAAATGTGTGCCTGAGCTGTAAACCTGTTTTAATTAGCATATGCACCTTTTGTGAATTTAAATGTGGACTCCTAATGAGAATGAGGCAATTAGAGCAGATAGGCCGTGAGGTAGTTGCACACATTTTTATCTGCAGAATATGCGTCCTCTTTCAAGAACTTAAGGAAACTTGAAGCAGAGGTTCATTTTTACACAATCTTGTTCAGCATTTTAGTGTAAAGCCATCAATGTCAATCATTGTAAAGCAATTGAGCTAATAATGCTTTTCAAGTATTTTCCTGCTCTTCAAGAGTCGGCCAGTGTGACTGTGGATAATTAACAACTTGTGCGCACGAGTCGTGACACTGTTGGTCAGACGGAGCAGTAAATTGATAAACGAATACTTCAACATCTTGGGAGTTAGATTAGAAGAGGATCTAAGAGCAGTCATGACTGTCAAATAAATATAAAGCAAGCACAGATTAGCATAAAGACAGGAAACAGTGGGGAAACGCTTGCTCTGTTCAAAGGAAACAAAAAAACCCTATCTGCACCTCTAAGGTTCACCAATTAACACATTGTGTCTAGGTTTTTCATTCGCACAAAGACCGAAGTGTAAAAGAGAAAAGTTGTGGTTTCACACATAACCACCCCCACCCACCCGTAAACCACGACATGTCAATTTTACACTTTTTGTTTGAGCTTTTCAAACTAGATGTAACATCTTAATTGGTGAGCTTTAAAAGGTGCTGGTGGGTGGCCTTTGTTATCCTTTGAACAGAGTCAACCGGCTGCTAGAGGTAGCTTCATATTTAACCCCCAGAGTGGAATTAATCTTCTCATCTCACTATTGGCAAAGAAGCAAATAAGCCTATTTACCCAAAACATTTAACTTTTCCTTTAAAGTCGAATTCCAGATGTCAAATGCAGTCCATCTGTACAGTAGCTGACCTTGAAGGCACCACAGGGGGGAATCCAACTGGCCCTCACCGCCAGTCTGCACATCCACTCAGAAAGAAACATGATCCTCAGAATTAACCACTGCACACACTAAGCACCTCTGTAATCTTTTTTTGTCGCCGACCGGTTGCGACCTGTCTGCGAGTGCTGCCCAACATCTGAACTATCCATGACATCACAGGCCTTGGACCGGCACATGTTCATTTTCTGACTTGACAGGCAGGTGCTTATGTGTCGCGCTCGCCCAACCCTCCCGGTGTAGCATGAGATAAGCTGCAGGGAACGCTAACTCCATAATAGCACTCACAGGCCATGCCCATTAACGCTCTTGCAGTGCAAAGCACCGTCGTCAACACCATAATGGCCACATTAACGAGCATTACACAGCCATTGGTTTTTAGAACCGTTTACTGCCACTGAGCTCATGCATCATAAGAGTGTGTTCAACATTACGCCCCGTGATAGCTGTGAGTCCTTTTGTGTTGACTTCCTGCTTCTCCCTCCATGTCTTCCTGTGTCTGCTATTGCATTTGTGCTGCCTATTTTCTGTTACTAACCCACCCTCTGTTCTATTTGTTTAATCTGCTCCTTTCTCTGTTGAACTCTGTGATGGTCGTCCTCAAACAGCCTCTTTTCCCCTCCACCCTTCACTCTCTCCGCCTCTCTCAGTTCCTCTCGCTGCTCATCTCCACAAAACAAAGATGTGTTTTCTTTGTTTATACCTATTCTTTAGCCTTGTCCTCCTCCCTCTTCCCGCTCTTTCTCGCAGTCACAGTGTTTTTCTGCTTCCATGAGGCTTGAGAGGATTTGTCCATGCTCTTTGCCATTATGCAATTGAAAGCCCATTTTCCTGCCAATATCACCTCAAATTCTCTCTTTGTCTCAAACAATAGTCACCAGAGATCATAATATCAATCCATCAAACCAACAGTTTAATGAAGTTGGAGAAACGGGTGCACTCTTTTATCCCTCCCTGCATTCACACTTGAGACAGGAGGATGGATGGATGATGAGTTAGGAGAGAGGGAGTTATTCTCAGCTGTCGTGCTGTCTTCTGTCTAGACAGTGGGTCAGATGATCTGGAAGATATGACTGTCAGCTGGGAAGCCATGAGAAAACCTTGGGTTTTACCACTAGATTAACTGTAGATCTCACCAAGTCCCAAAGCTGTGTTGTATTATATACACCAAATCACCACAATAAATGTGTTTTAAATCAATAAAAATAAAGAATTAAACCAGAAGTTCCTTTCCATATTTTGCAATGTAAGAGAGATGAGTTTCCGAGAGGGCTTTTATGTCTGCAAAAAAGTATACAATAGATCTCAAACATTCGTCTCTTATGCTTCAAATACTCCAGAGAAGACTGTTTTATAATTGATAGCATTGCTACATCATAATCCTGTTCTTGCTCTCTGCATTACACAATTGGAATATTGGCTCATTGTCTAAATGTGCCTTGTGCTTTACTGATTATACTAGAAACAAAAGGGAAGTTTGGCATTAAGCAGTCATTTCTGTTATATTATAGAAGGTGACTCACACAACCGCACAGATGACAAAATACACATACATTTACCTCTGAATCTTATTCAAAGACCTCTGAATGCTCTGTTAAGACATCCGCAGCATAACAGACTAGCCACATCAGATTGGATTCATCCAGGATAGTTTAAGGAATTGTGTTATTAATTGCTGCATAGGTATGATTTATGTGTTTTATTTTCCCTGTTCTACCTTCTTAAATTTTTTCTCCTGCGGGTGCCAGACTCACCCATTCTGCACAGGCTTTAAATTCTCATGTTGAGGCATTACATTAATCTGATTAAAATGGAAAAAAAGGTATACTGCTGTACAGTTTAGCTCCTCACACTAATCCTATTACAGACGATAAAGCACACGACTGCTCAGAGATACTGGTGGTTTGTCACAGGTGCTGTCCGTGGTGCTGATCCAACTGCAGTCCCCGCAGTAGGATCAGCACCACGGACAGCGTTCGTGGCATTTACATTGTAAAAATATGCGATATGCTCAACTCTTATTATGGACACTAATAGTTCATGTTGGCTGTGGAAATAAAGTAAATCATCCCTAAACAGTATTACTGAGTTATTGTATAAGCAATGGCTGTAGTGTTTGTGGTGAATACCATTTTAATCTTTTCTTTGCCATTTATGCAGTGCTGTTCATCATATCATAGGTTCCATTCACTAACCTGCTGTCTTTTTTTGCCCCTGAAACTCCATTTACGGCTCCAGCCTCCATCGTAGCCCAGAAGTGGTGGTGCCAGATGCATCCGTGTATGGACGGAGAGGAGTGTAAGGTCCTGCCTGACCTGACTGGCTGGTCCTGCAGCACTGGCAACAAAGTCAAAACCACCAAGGTGAGAAGAATGACTGGCTGGGTCTGTGTAGTTGTATACATGTGCAAGTGTTTGCATGCCTGTCTCTCTTTCTCCCTACGTCTGTCCATAAGTGTAACTTCTGATCCATCATATGTACATTTGATGCACATGTCATCTCACACACGCTGCTCTTTTCCTTTCATTTTTGTCTGTTCTGTTTTATGAGCTTGCACAGTGTCACCGACATGTTTATCTAGCCAACTCTAATTACTGCAAAGTCTTTGATAACTTCTAATTTGTAAGCAACAATAAAGCATATAACCTGTGTTCACATCAAAAAAGCCTCTATGATGTCCAGAAAGAATAAATAAATATATGACTGAGTATCTTCCATCTTGACTACTATTTGATGTAGCTACAATTGACCTTGCAATCAAATTGATTATTTTTTTACCTTGTGAAACAGCTCACATCAAGTAGTGTTTGGTCAACAAACTTTCAACTAGATGACTCTTATTGGAGTTTTTCATTTTGTTTCTAACTGTGCACAAAAAGAAAGAACTCAGAAGTGCTTACCAAGCAAATTAAAGATAATCGTATAAACAAAGGTTGTTTTGATCTTCAAGATGCCCACAAATGAGTGTAATCCAATTTAAGCACTAATTTCACACATCAATAAGAAATTACGAAGGAACAGATCCAGAGCTAATCAACGAGCAGGCCTCCCAGTGAGCCGTATTTGTTAATCCGCTCTAACTGTATCTCCTCTGGTGAGGGTGACAACAAACTGATGGAGGAAACACAGGACCTGTGTACACTCTGTACCCCAGACAACCACTGCGTGGTGCCATGTAAACTGACGCTATTCAGATGAGATAAATTGATTTAAATGAGAGTCCTTCATGGCCCTTTGTAAGCTGTTGAAGTGTGAAAGTTAATTTGCGGGACTGACTGCTGGGGTGTGTGTGTGTGTATGTGCTTGCCGTGGGGTGGAGCAGGTGCAGTTTATTTACAGGTGAAATATAAAAAAAAAGAAGAAAAAAAAGAAACATTTGCGAGAGAAGCGGCGCAGGCGCCATAAGAGTAATTGCTCGGGAGATGGCATAACAGCACAACATCTGTCGCATTCATTAGAATGCATTATGGCTGGGGCCTTCCACAGAGGCTTTACAATTAAGAGTCATAATTAAATTGGTGAGTGGGATAGACTGAGGAACAGAGGCACTGCTGGGCTCAGTCACAGGCAGTGGAATTAATGACCCTGGGCCTAACACCAACTTTGGGACTGGTAGGTGCAATTATCCTCATTCTGTTGCATGGTGCTATCTCTTCTTCTTCTTCTTCTTCTTCTTCTTCTTCTTCTTCTTCTTCTTCTTCTTCTTCTTCTTCTTCTTCTTCTCCTCTCCCTTGTTTTGTGACCCACCCTTTCTGACTAGCAATGGCTGACCGCATCAGTGGACATTAATTGTGCATTCGCAAGGTGCTTTGGGACCGCGGAGCAGTTACTTGGAGACTTGGTGGCAGATGTCACTGAAGATGGTTGCAAGGAGACAACAATTCCCTGGCAACTGCATGCATGGCCCTGCTCTCCTGCTGCCTCTGTGTCCCTCTTATTTTTCCTGCGTCTCTCTTTCTACCCATGACCTCCTTTCACCATCTCAGCATCCCATTCACCATGATGATCTGTATCATTCCATCTCTTTGACGCCCACACAGCGTAGGTGTGCTGTAGAAACATGACCGAGGAACCAGAACACTGTTGAGCAAGGAACAGCAAAGATATCGCACCATCAGACACATAACCTCACAAGTCTCATCTCATACCTGGTGAAACATTTACTGCTTTCTCAGGACTAAAACAAGATTTTTCAATATTTAACCGCATCTCTTTTTCTTTTATGAAATGCACATTGGTCAGGGTTTGTTGATGGAAAACAACCACTGTACATCTCCAATTATTTGCTTTCCACACTAAGTGTAAACAAACCATTACAGCTCCGAGACATGTGAAATTCAGCTTTAGCAGTCGAGACATTGTTGGTCCCTGCAAACAGTCAGCCGGCCAGACTGCAAACAAACATATTCCATCCAACAAACAAGACACAGAGTCTGAAATAGAGAGGAAAGGGTTTGATTTGGAATATTCTCCCCTGACCTCTGATTGACTCTTTCAAATGGGAACATGCATTCAGCGACAGTGAAGCGGGACAGTCTGTGTAATGACATGTCTCTGTGACACTGATCCTCTTGTCTTATCTATGATATTGTTTCTTTTTTAGGTCACACGATAGCAAGAGAGCCGCTGAGCCGCGAGGAAACCTGAAACGCTCCATGTGGAAAGGATGGATGACTCACACATATTTACTGTACGATGGGGGGAATTATCAAGGAGAGGACCACTGTCAGGCCATCCATCACAAAACAATGGGATAAAATGTACTCATCACAAACTACGTACACTTGGCTACATGGAGCCACACAATCAGTGTACACAGTATGCTGATTGTTGAGACCAATGGACTACAATCATGGAAACCCAGGGTAAATCTGGACACAAATGGACTTTTCCAATAATGGACGAAATGTGGACTGATGAAAAAAAAGATTGATTTCAAAGAGTGATTACACATTTCAAAGTATATATTTCAACAAAGCATTTGTGGATGAGTGTGCGCTGTGAACTAAAAGCTGTGCTTTGGGTGCTGCTGGACGCAGTCCAGACCGGTTGTCAACATGTAGAACTTGCACTGGAGACAGTGGAGATGAGTTGGGGGAAATGAAAGCGATATCAGCTCATAACTAGCAAATAGCAAATTAGCATCAAATTGCTCTTGTGGGTCAAGTCACTATCAAGAAGCCTGTTTTGCGGGAGTCATTTTGCAGTTCTAATTAGGGATTGCAGTGTAGGATCATAACAACATATTAAAAATTCATGTAAGATATTTGCACTAGTTGAAACCGTTTGGGAATGTTTTTGATTTTCTAGATATCTTCCATCTTTTGCTGTGGATGTCACATGAAATTGGAGGTGAGCATTTTGTAAAATGTCTAACACTTGAAGTAGATAAATATATATAAATATATATCATGCCCCATTATCCCTGAGTAGTAATTGGTTAAAAATGGCTCTGACTATTGAGCCTCACTTACGTACAGCTTTTACGCAATATGAACTAGCAAAGTGTGATTCATTTGTTTCATTTTTGCCCAGAAACATTTCCAAGCTCAGCCTTCAAAGTTCTATATCTTTGATCTATTATATTCAATCTGTGACATCTCTTATGTTAACTGTTAAAAGGAGGCCCATAAAATGTTCAAACAAGAAGGACTAGTTGTCTTTATGTTGTTATTTCACTTTATTGGAAATGTTCTCTGCTTTCACTCTCTTAGTGTTCAGGTTCAGAATTTTCAAAGACACTGTAAACACATAACAATTCTATGAATAGGGCTCTTTTTAGGAGACGCAGTATGTTTTTGAGCACACATTGTCCATTGATTGCCACATCAATGCTTTAGTGAGGTATACTGAAATAATTGCCATCGATAATGGCAGTTCAACCTTCCCTTTGCAAACATGTTTTTTCCCCCCGAGGGCTCGATCATTACTGCACTGAGTACAATAGCGCATCGCCCCAAACAACCACCTTACATCTCTCAATTATCTCCGTCCGTTCTCCCTCAGACACTCGGCTCTTCTTTGAACCTTTCTGTTCCTCTCTTGTGCCCATCTCTCTCTTTTCTGCCACATTGCATGTAATGCGATAGATGGCACAGTTAAAGTCGTTTTCACACACCATATTATCTTTATTTCTCGGCCGTTTGCACCAGTGTGCTGCTTTTTGCCCTCATGCTTTCCAAATCCATTTTTTCTCTCTTGTAGACACACATCCAAGTGCAAGTCTTTCTCAAACTGCGTCCGTCTGCCTCTCTGATATGTGAATGTGTTGGGTCAGTGTGCCCAGGGGTTAGCCGACCGGGGGCTGCTGCTCTGCGAATGAGAGCCTCTGCTTTCAGACATGCTGCTTTGTGAGCTATGATAAATCTGTGGGAGCTGAGCTGCTGCCTCTCCAGCTCCAGTGCTGAGCTCTGAGCCAGAGGGAGCTGGGGGACAGCGTGGCTACCAGTGGCAGGCAGCTCCACTCTCTCATTACTGAGAGGCCTGGATAGCACTGGGCTTCTCTTGGGACCACTGACATGGAATATTTTTAGGCCTACGGTGCAGCACTGCAGTTAGGCCAGTCACACCACAATGCCCTCTTTCCTTCAGCAGCGTCTCAGCAACAATGGTCCATTTAGAATAGGGATTCAATGACATTCTGCAGCCGCATTCGCGCACGAGCAAATACACCTACATTCACAAAAAAACTTTGCAAGCCTCCCGCCCAACAACTCCCACCCACAAACATACTAATGTGGAACACAACAGGAATCAGCAGAGAATAGGAATATGAGTGCTTTGTTTGCATTCCTGCCCCTCTGTCCTCCCCCTTCCTTCCCTCTCTTTCCATCCTTCTCTGTCTCTCCCCTAGAGGTTTGGTGTTCTGTAGATGAGCCTGGCGCCTTGCTCCCTCCGTCCTACATTACTCTCTGCAGCCGAATCAATATTTGAGGACAATTTGCGCTGCGATGCTCCCTGGTGGCTGGGGTTTGACGCTGCAGCTCCACCCTAAGTTCCAACAAGGCTTAGACAGAAAGACAAGACCTGCCAGGAACAGATCCACAGACCGTCTCAGGTCACCACTATGTAACAAGAAAATCTGCAAAGTGCACCATCGCACGTGTATTTACGAGTGCTGTGCAGGCTGGACAACCTTGCAGCAGAGCAGACACACACTCCTCCGCCTCCTCGGCCAATTCATGAGAAGGAAGACGACTGAACTTGCTGAGAGGCCTCAAGGTATCTTGGAGGGATTTTGTATTACCATATTCACCTTTAATGAGATGTTACATAGCATGCAAATTTAGCAAGCATCAGTACAAATCCACCGGTCTCTATACATTGTCTGTCCTTTGTGTAAAATAAAATCCCCAAAACTCCTCTAACATCCCTGTTACCAGCTGGCTCCAAGTATAAAATAATAGGTCTATTCAGTGTATGACTTGTACTTCGAGACACATTCTCCGGTGTTAAAAAAATAATCTTTGTTTCTAACTGAAAGGGGATGTGTCTGTAATGTTTCAGTGGGAGTCTAACCTCCCAAACGTCACATGGAGACTGGTTGTATTCATCTCCACGGGTTAGCAACTGGTGGGACCCAAAGGGAAGGACCTACAGAGACAAACAAACAGCATGGAGGACATGCCTGCAGAAGAGAATGCTAATGAGAGATGATAGGCAGTTTGAGAGAGAGTGGAAAACAGAAGAATGATGAGCTGCCTAAAAGAAGGAAAAAAACAGAGATAGAGATAGCTGTGGTGCGAAGAGTATTTTATGTACGTCTTTGTTTATGCGCTAAGCCTGGGTGGCTCCCGAGAGGCCACTTGCATCGTCAAACCAAACGCCTCCAATAGTCCATCATCACACTCGTCGGCAATTCACACAATAGGTACCTTGAGAGGAAGAAATAAAGGGATGAAACCCTGTTGTCTTGGCTTATGCATCATCTTTTGTCAAGTCCAATTTGTATTAGCCTCCAGCCATATACAGGAAATATGGGTTCAAGATTAATGTTCAGCGAGAATGGTAATCTTCAGATGAAGTGAGTCAGTCAGAGGTAGAAAGATGTGGGACAACTTGAGTCAGCTCTATAGGAAAAGTGAGCTTTTTGCCATTGTCGGGTAAACGGGCACCACCTCCTGCTGTCTGAAACTGACATTGATTTAATATAAGTCACAGGCAGATTAGCTGATGAGGGAGATCAGTGCCGGGTGGAAGTCGCTGGTCTTGTCACTTCAGAGGGAACAAATCAACTCAAGCCAAAAATTGTTTCCTTCAATAGATCAAATCTTTTTAGCACGGTACCCGTGACATGTAATGACTCAAAAGTATGCACGAAAGCTCTAAAAAAATGCATTATTAAACCTCTTTCTAATTGCATTCAGGCCTGTTATCATGCAGTCAGTCCCTTTCACTCACTCTTCTAGTGCAGCAGTTAGATTAGTGCAACATGGTCATGTGAATTTACTGGCTACCACAGCTGGTTAGCCGTCAGGTGATGGTGTGGGGATTAATTGCATTAGCTCCACTCTCTTACCCAGCATAGCATAAGTGACACAAACACCACAACACATCCCATTTAAATTCAATAAAAAAAACATGCAAACAAACAAAACTGTGTTTAATATTCATTTTGCGGCAGGCCTGCGACGGGCCGATATTGACGGTGGAGTGAACGGGGGATTTATTAACATCTCCTCCTCCCTCACTGCTTCCCCTCACTGAGCTGCTCCTTGCTGCGTCGTCAAACTCACTTATCTCTCTGAAGCAATTAGCCACTGGAGGCTCCATTGACCTGAGCCTTTGTTAGACTAACGGGCAGCATTACCATGGCTGTAGCCTGGCTGTCTTGGCAATGCATGTGTCTGTGTCAATGTGAGCAGCCCTGATAACAGAGGAGCCCCGCGGTGTGCTCGTGCACGTGTGTTTGGAACAGTGTTGGAGCTACACACATATTCACTGTCAGCGACCATTGTGTCGTTTGTATTGAGCCCTTGCAGGATATATATATATATATATATATATATATATATATATATGTATATATATATATATATATATATATATATATATAAATATATATAATCTATGTATTTGTGTATGATACAGTATGAGTGTGTGTGTGTGTGTGTGTGTGTGTGTGTGTGTGTGTGTGTGTGTGTGTGTGTGTGTGTGTGTGTGTGTCTGTGTGTGAGCTTGCTGTAGTACTGTTCGCACAAGAGGGTGTGAATAACTAAATGGTCGATGTCAGCAATTCATATCTCTGTGTAAATGTAATTTTGTCTACCTTTATGCGACAACATGCAAACATTTTTTATCAAGAACTGAATGCACAGTAACGCTGATAATGTAGATACTGTCAGACACCAGTAACATACGTTTCATAAAACAATATCTCCATTGTATTATAAGGTGTGCGCTGCACACGCAGAGAGAAGTGACAGATGTCATTTTGCCTAAAGAAGCTATAAGATTATACTCTTATACACATGGCAATATGATGAGTTTTAGACTCTAAGCCTATGACTATAGACACCATTGTGTGGTGCGTGGCCTGTGGTACTCAGCTGGCAAATATGATACGATAACAGTGCTATTTAAAGCCTGTTTCTAATTTGGATAAATTACATTTACTTCACTGTCACACTTTATGACTGTCAAACATGGAGCGAGCTCCCTGACATGTGAGAACACACACAACAGAGATAATTCACATGAACATGACACATCATATGAATTCATCTGTCAGACAAACAAGTAGATAGCCAACAAGTAAGTGTTTCAGGGTTTGCACCAATGGCATCAACAGCAAAGTAAACAAACAAAAGTAAATAATTAATTATCCAAATCTTCCTTATTTACCAAATGAATGGTTAGTTTTCCTGAGAGATGTCTCCTGTCTGGTGCAACACCCTCTTACATTTCCCTGTTAGGTGAGGTATAGAGAGAGTGATGAGACAGAACAAGGGAGTATCAAACACACGGAAGCCATTAGTTCCACTGTCTCTGTGGCCGGCTGCTTCAGATTTAAAATCATTAAAAGCAGAGACCTCACAAGTTTAAAAATATAGTTGGAGTGTAGAGAGTCAAACTCCTTGTCCCTCGACTAGCGAGCGTCTGTTCCCACCAGTCTTTCTTTTGCTTTCATTGATGTTTCTGCAAAAGCTGAAAAAATTTGCCTGTGGTTCTCCGTCCACATTCTCAGCTGCTGTAGTGAAACTTGAGTGCCTTGTCATTTTAAAATCAGAAACATGTTGTGGTTATGTTCATATGTTCTTCTTGTAGTTAGCTTTCAACAACTAAAGCTCCAACAGAGAGCTAAATTCAAACCTGTTTGTGCCGAAGTCTGCTGTCGCCCTTAATCTACACCTTATTCCTAACCCTGATTGCTTACCTCTGCTTTTAACCTAACCTAAGCCCAACATTACTGCAGTGGTGGCACATTATTCATTATTTAATGGTAAAACAGATTTCAAGACAGGAACTATACTGGGTTGTATTCCAGAAGAAAGAAAACTATCGCTGGGTTATGTAATAAAGCTAATTACATACAAATTGCAATTACATAACGTACTCAACACTACGTAATGTGTTTCACACATTTGTTTAGACAGCAATGGTACATAAAACAAATATACTGTATTTATATATAATGGTTATTTAATATTTCAGATTCAAGTGTCCATTAAGAACCAAACAGAGTCCATAGTGGGGCTGTGAAATTGGACAAAACAAGGAGTCAAAGCAATGCCCCAAAAGCCCCAGGTTCACTGTGTGTCAAATGGTTTCTCGTAATTTCATTAACTACAAATTTAATCCATAATTTGCATTTAATAAAACTAACGACGTCCTGTATTATTAGCTGATGTTGTGGCCCGGTCTTGTAGAGGGGCTCGATGTCAAAATCCTGCTTACGTGTTTCACATTGGTGTGGTGCATTTTCCTAAATTAAGTTAGCTAAATCATATTCATATTCAGTATATACTGGTTGGTCTGCCGTTCTACAGTATAAATAGGCCACATACAGGTCCGGTCTTTTAGAGAGCATACATTACAGTGATAAAGCTATAAAATGACATGATGGAACTATAGTATTTTTATATACTGACAAATTAATTGTTGTTTTTGTTAAAAAAAATGACTCCCTTGGAAAAAAGATGAAAGGAACCCCTAATAAAAGATTGCATTACACAGCCATTACTTCTGTAATGGCTGTGTAATGCAATCTTTTAGTGAAACATCAGCTCCGATATGACAGCAAGCCCTCTTTGAGGTTCCTGCAGTGTGCCACCAGTTTAGGAATATGTTGCAAACAAAAGAATAGGCATGCTTTGGAAATGAAGGGCTGCTCAAAGTTAACTATCTAGTAAATACCCATTTAGAAAACCTGAGGAACATTTTTAATCTTTTCAGAAAGAAAACCGATGAGAAAAATTCCAAAGGGTCGGAACCTTGTCTCCTCATATATTAAAGGAATGTATTGAAAAATTACACTTGTAGTTTCTGGCCCCGAGCAACCCTGCTGGTGCTATCGAGCAGGCTGATTTTCAGACATATTTTCAGAGCGTGGCTGCACATCTGCCGGAACTAGCAGCCAGATGCCGTGCCCTCAGCCAGACCTCAGCCCTGACGACAAGCTACACAGGCGGCGACTGGCGTCTCGCATCCCTCGCTACCCTGTTCGCCCTCAGAGCTCAGGGCTATCCGCCTCTATGGCTGCCTCTCTGCCAGCCTGACAGATGCCCCCTCAGCGCAGATGTGAGGGCTGTGTGTGTGTGTGTGTGTGTGTGTGTGTGTGTGTGTGTGTGTGTGTGTGTGTGTGTGTGTGTGTGTGTGTGTAAGTGTGTGTGTGTGTGTGTGTGGATGGCAGAATAGAGCTTAATCACTGTGTAATCAACGTGTGTGGTTGGGAGGTGATGGGGGCTCAGTGGGCACACAAACATTTACAATTGGCCAGGCAGTCCTTGTAAACAGGAGTGGTTGTACAAAAGAGGCAGGTTGAATAATTGATAGGATGTAAGAGGATCTGGCTTTGGGGGATTTTGGAGCATTGATTCTGGCTGAGACGGAGTGAGCGGAGGGGAGAGAGAAAGGCTTTCCTGGTGCTAACCTTTATAAATGCTTCTCTTTTTCCCGAGCCATCACCTCACCGGCCGTGGTGATTCTATGCATGCCAGGTATAGTTTTTCCTATCAGCCTCTCTCTATACTCTCGCTTCGTAACGTTTTTCTGTATGAAATGGTGGCTCAGCCATCATGCCAGCATGACAACCACATAGCCAGAGAGGAACAAAAGAGCAGATGGCCGCAAAGAGAAAGGGAGAGAAATAAAAGTGACAAAAATGATAGAATGGGAGAGACGAAGGAGAAACTATACGCAAGAAAAAGAAGAGTGGAAACAAAGTAGACAACCAGGAAAGAGGAAAGCGAGAGATAGTGTGCCGGGTCGAGAGAGGAACACTGTCATAGCAAAACATTTCACTCTGTCTGCCCCTGGCACAGAATGGCAGAAAACAACTAATTTCAGTGTGTGAGATTTCCACAATTTACCTGGATGAAAGTCATTAATAGTCTACCCTCACACACACACACACACACACACACACACACACACACCCACACACACACACACACACACACACACACACACACACACACACACACACACACACACACACACGTTGCCTATGCTGTGGTAACCCTTTCATCTCGCCAGCTGCAGGGCTCATAAAACGAGCTGATATAAATAAATTCACCCGCCTGGTTTCAAGCCTTAGTCTGCCAACAAACACACGTGCACGACACAACCGCGCAAATACACACATGCACACAAGCACGCACTGTTTAACAGCCTCTTTTGACTTTGCCCACTTTGCATTCGCATCATGTCCGCAGACTGAGAAACAAGATTATCTGGCGGTGGTTTCAATTGAGTTGTACTTTGCAGAAGCAGGAGAAAATGTCTTGAAGTCTTATTCTGGTCTCATCAAACAGAAAAGGTATCAAGATGTGACACTTCTCGACACTGGTCACTGCAAACGCTGCTGCCTTGTTAGTATTGTAAAAGTGATGGGCGCTCGCTCCATTCAAATGCAAATTTCTCTTTGAACAAAGTCGTACAGCTACACCGTGAGGTGCTATGACCTGTTTTTTCTGTTTTTTTATTTGTTTTTATCACAATACATCACAAACATTTCAGTTGCATATTGTATGTACAGTACACCATCAGAATAATTTCTACTTCAAAGTCATACACATTCACATATTTCTTCATACCCAATTGAGTGCAGTTGCTGCAGTAATTTGAAGTCCTAGTTTTGCCTTACCGTGAGACTTTGCAATTATCCATGATGGATATGCTAATGCTTTCCCTCCTCTTGGCAACTCTCTTTGGTCTCCGACAGAGCTCATGTGTCTGGGGGAAATGAATGGAGATGAGGCCCTTTTTCTGGACTTTGTCTTGCTCCGTGATTTGCTTTATCTTTAGTTCAAATGAGGCCCGTTTTTTTGCATGAAGTAACTGAGCACAGTGGGTGGCTTCTCCCAGACAAGAGACATGTGTTTGTTTGGCATTGGGTGGGTGGGTTACATCATCTAGCTGTCCGCCTCATGGCCATGCGCTCCTCTGTGCCGACACAAAGACAACGCGCTAAGACCATCATCAGAGGAAATTAGCTCAGTGGCTTTGAAAGCGCTCGCTTCTCACAATAGCCAGTGGCCATGCTAAATCATTAGCCTGTCACTTCGTTGGGGTTGAGTCCAATTATTCTCTCAATCCGCCTCCGAACCAAATTGCATTATTGCAATTATATCCATTGCATGACATATTGTCGCGGCAAGGGTGTATGAGACGGGAAGAGCAAGAGAGGGACTGGAGATTAAAAAAAACAAGGGAGATGGAGGGGGAAAATTATTTTGGTGGCATTATCAAGCACCAGGGAAAGTCTCACTGTTTGCAAGCTGGCTCTATAAACGGCATATTGATTATGTGTTCTGTTGTAATGGGCATTTGCGTTTTCCACGTTACATCTCTCCCAATCACCCTTTGTCACACTTTTTGAAGATGTTTCCAAGTCAGACCTTGTTACGGGACCTATTCTTGTTGCAAACTTTATCCTCTCCTTTCTCTTCACTTTCTCTGTGTGTCTACCTAACTCACCCCCTGTCTCTCTTTCACAGAGTCTCTCGCCACAGCTTTTGCCTTCACAGCACTCTTGTCATCAGGCTGTCAGTGCTAATCATGAAGCTGCTGATCCTGATCGGTGTGCATCAGATCATTATCCAGACCTTCCGCTCTGATGAAGTCCGAGGTGTAATACAGCGTGGTCCTGTCAAACTATGCCGCCGGTTCTGTCGGTGTCACCTGTAGCTGTAGATCGTACTTCCTGCCAACGGGGTCAGTCAGCGCTGCTGCTGGATGTGAGAGCATCATACTGATGTGCTCTGCAGTTACACCGACTGACTTCCTTCCAATTTCCTCCAATCAGCTTGATACACATGTTGACTCCAATCTGCAACAGTTGAAATGATCTACTTGCTCACTCTACGGTTATGATCAGCAAAAGTTCATATTTGTAGCTTCACTCTGCAACCTGTTTAAAAGTAAACCCTTTTGTCCATTGTTTTAGTGTAGTCAAGGTTTCTTTCACTGGACAACTGTGCGTTTGTGTTTGTAAGGGTGCCCTTGTGTGAGTGCCTGTGTCTGTCTGCAGTGAGACATTGAGCCCAAATGTAATTAGACTTGGTAATGATGTGGCCTGTTTACAGCTTAAGCCCTCTGCTAATGATAAATGCACTTGACACATGTAGTCCAGACTACACTTCAAAAAGAGAGTGTGGGACAAGCTCCATGCCAGCAGTAACCTATCCTTGATTTACATCGGGGATCTCGTGCACAGAGACGCGTGTCCTCAGAGATGCTTTGGACTGACTATAGTTTGGACTAGCTGACTAATCACTATGGAATTATGCAAACTGCAGAAAACCTCAAAAGTAGTGAGGAATCTGTTCTCAATGATCCAGTTATAATGACTGTTTCACAGCTGTTCCTTTTTTTTTTAATGCTTGTTAAAATATGAATAAAATGTTTTTACTTTTACTGTGGATCGTACTTGTGGAAGCAAAAGCTTGTTGGTTTAAATTGTAATAAATAAAAATGTTCCCTTGGTCACACATAAATGTCTTGGAGACAAGCATATTAATGGACTGCATTTCACATTGGCAGAAAGCCATGGGCTTGACATTAGGAAAGAGGGAAATATATATATCCCTATATATAGAGCAAGTAGACAGAGAGAGAGAGAGACACACAGAGAGAGAGAGAGAGAGAGAGAGAGAGAGAGGGAGAGAGAGAGAGAGAGAGAGAGAGAGACAGAGAAAGAGAGGCAGAGAGAAAGAGAGAGATGCCATGCTATCACGCTAACCAGACCTCTGACCACCTGGTCTCCCTCCTTGCTCGCCATCCTGTCTGGGGGTCATCGTGGACACCCTCAGCAGACCTCCACTTAAACTCCTCAGAATCTGACTGAAATGCATGTTCCCCCTCATTAATCTTCTCAGTATGGGTGTGTGACAATGTGTGCACATACGTACATGTGCCATTGTGTAGCCAGCAGTGCATGCATGGCCGTGTTTGTGTGTGTGTGTGTGTATGTGTGTGTGTGTGTGTGTGTGTGTGTGTGTGTGTGTGTGTGTGTGTGTGTGTGTGTGTGTGTGTGTGTGTGTGTGTGAAGAAGCTGGTCCCCCAGGGGGTGAGATGGTCGCGGCTAGGTGTGCGGTGATGTGACAGCGCTGAGGCAGAGCAGGGCCAGTTGGTGCAGCTCCATCTGTGGCCCTTCTGTTCCTTCAGTACCTGACCTTTGACTGTCTTTAGGTGTTACATGACAAGGATATCTGAGCCACGGCCCTTTAGGGCTGCTAGTGCTGCCGGCTCAGTACACACAGAGGTTAGCTTAGTTGTAGGAATGTGCATTAAGTAGATCCAGAATAAATCACACCTCTTGCCAAAGGTCAAATGACTGTTGGATTCAGGAGACCGTGTGTGTGGATGGGTGTATCGGAGTAAAACTGAGAGGGGATTTTGTTGAGGCTTTGATTCACACTTGACACTGTGCTAATGAGAGAGAAAAACTCCACAGCGCTAATTTGGGTGTAATATCCCAAAGTCAGCCAATCCACCGAGGAGAGGAAAAAGAGGAAATTAAGCATCTGCTTCATTTCCCTAACTGGCCATCGCCAGACTCATTAACAAGAACTACGCTCATACAGAGAAGCTCGTCCTCATAGAAACATGCACACAGCCAGTTAAGTAAAGCACATCGCAGACTATAAAGTCTGAATCACAGCTCACCTCCATTTGCAAAGTCACAGGATCAGAATGGGAATTTCATAGAGAAGTCACATGCACTACAGCAGCAGATTGGTGACAACCAATGACGTTAACTTGAAGGACCCCTTCATGACATCAAAGGGGCCGATGATCCAGACATTGCTGCTAACGTGTGCCTCCAATGAGTACTAACATCCTTCATTAACCTCTGTGGTGACGATGGTGCAAGGCCAGTTTAAACAAAGCTGCCTAACAGGCTGCTGAGCTGCCTGGAAACATGTATGTGTCACTGAAAATGAGAGCTGGGCAAAATGGAGGCTGTTGTCACTGTGGAGCAGCAGAGCAGATGGGGAGAGGAGACTGTTTACGGCCACAGCAGTGGCAACGTTTTATTTTCCAGTTAAAGAGGTTAGTGAGAGTCGGAGGAATCAATTAGCTTTTGAAGGGGCGAGGTTCTTAAAATTCATTAGTGACAGCCTAATTAAAGAGGAACAATGGGCTGATAATTACATCTGCAATAATTAATACACTGATTGTAACAAAAGGAGTGTTGAGAACAAAATCATCAGCTAATAGCTTATTACTGAGTTGATACCATCAGCAATTTTGTAATGAGACTTGAGCAAAGTGTGGGGAAGGATATTGTTACAGATGTCTAAAAGTAAGAGTCTCGCTTCTTAGAGGACACTGTTGTTGGTCCTGAAATGTTTAAAATTGGGGTCAGAGGTCACCTACAGGATCATTTCAGGAGTAAGATGCTTGACATTGAGGTGAAAAGACTTTTAGTGTTGTTCTTGTCCAGGCTTTTACACAATGGGCTTTATGGTGAAACAATTATTTCCATAACAATAATTACGGTTGTTTTCTTAACTATGATAAACATGTAGTGGTTATATCTTCATTGCGAGAAAAAAGTTGGGGATGGTTGTCACATTCTCTTCGGGGTTGGTTGTCCAATGTGACTGATAGTGAGTGACTGACAAGGATAAACTGGGGATTAAAAAATGCTCTTATATGAATTATATTTTCTTGTTAATGCTCTTTAGGAGTAGAAGATGTGTCCCTATGAAATTAAACTTTTAAATAAAAAATAAAAAGTTATTAACGTCCTCTGATTAAAGACAAGGACATGATGGGGACAGTGGGGCAAACAAATTCTGGAACAAGGGCATCAATGACTGTACACACCCATCGGAGAACCTTGTCAGGCAGGTCCCAGCCGAACCGAGGGAAGAGCTCATCAGTTCAACACCCTGGAGGCACCACAATGCCGGCGGAGTGGATGTCATGCAAGAATTGGGCAGGAGACAATGTCCCTGCAGTTAAGTCATCTTAGCCGTTGTGTGGTGTTTTCATCTGAAAGAAGATCCCATTTGTAGGTGCACAGATGTTTACACAGCTGGTTTACTGGGGTGGGGCTGTGGTGAGGTTTCTTCTGATTGGCCAAATTTGTACATGCACATTTCAGTGGACTACAGCACTGTGAAGAGAGAGAGAGAGAGAGAGAGAGAGAGAGAGAGAGAAAGAGAGAAAGAGAGAGAGAGAGAGAGAGAGAGAGAGAGAGAGAGAGAGAGAGAGAGCTTGTGGAGAACGACAGAAGATGAACCGATGGCAAATACAACATCACAAACTTAGTTTTCAGTGTTTTCTGGTCTGAGTTTGTGTGGAGTGAGTTGACTGCACTCCTTTATTTTGAATTAATGGTTGATGAGGCTATGTTTACATTGGATCACAGGTTGTGCCTTTAATGTATTTATTGTGATATGTGTATGCATTGAAATAAGATGAAATAAATAAACACCAAGAGTTCATTACTTCGATCCATGTTTGTACCTTGATACTATGGTATTATGTAACTTATTCTTTAGCCTGAATCAGTTCATTTTTGTATTCATTGTATGCATGTAAGAGCTATAAAGTATGCAATCTGAATAGTATAGATAATGGTCAGAGTCCCGCTGTTCAGTTTAATTGGCAAGTAAAGTAACAGCTAATCAGGAGAGGAGACCATTTGATCAGGAATTTCCATCTTTAACCAGCTATCCCAGAGAAGATGTTATTGCCCACATAACAGCATGACCAGAAGCCTTCTTGATGTCTCTATTTGAAGTGGCAAAAATGAAAATATAATAAATATAAAAATAAAAATTTAATAAATAACAGACACCACTAATTATCGTTGTCATTTCTTTATGAATCCTACCATTCCACTCTGCAGTATTTGACTTGCTGGTAATTTGAGCCCATGAGAGGGGGGTCCTTTTTAATTGATTGTTGTATACTTAGCAGGTAATGCCCAAGATACCCTGGGCTGTAATCAGTGGAACAATAACTGCTCATTAGATATTGTAATAGCAATATGTCCGCAGGGAAAGCCATAAACCATCTCCTCATCATTACCACTAAACACACCTTTGCTGCTTGTGTGAAATGGTGTTGTCGGCAGCAGCAGTGTAAATGCACAAAAAGCCCACGAGATCCGACTGTCTGCCCTGTTCTCGGCTGCCGTGACAGATGTCCCCATGTGAACGACCGTCCTTGAGTAAACCTCCAGCGGGTTGGGAGATATGTGGCAACGTATGATCTAAGCTGTAGGAAAGGAAGAGTCCTTGAGAGAGTTTGAGGCTTTATTTGGAAAAACTTGACATGCTTGCTTCTGATCGCCAATGTTGGTGTAGTTACACATTCAACATTTAAGAGGCAAAGACATCAATGTCTAAAACAAATCAGCATGTATAACAAGAATGTTAATATTGTTGTCTGACATTTAAGGACTATATTCCAAAGATTTAAATGTTTTATTTTGTGTTTGCACATTTAGGCTGCAGTATGTAAGTAATAAAGCTCATTTCCATCCCAGCTCGAGATGATGTTAGTTGCATAGACTTGACTGGTTGTTTACATTGTTGTGAACTATATGTAAGACTGTTCATATTATAATCTTTGAATTTTTATTTTGTATTATTAGAAACACATTTTATTAGCCATTCCTTTAAAGAAATGCCAAACCCTTTCCTAATAACCCTTTGTATCCCACCGCTGCCATATGCTATTTTTTTCCCAGTAGACCACAAAAACACACTTTATTCACTTTAATCACTTCAACCGGTGCAATATAAATACATTGTATTCTGTCTGTATATATATATATATATATATATATATATATATATATATATATATATATATATATATATATATATATATATAATATTGTTATTGTGGATTATTTTTTTATTACTGTTTATTTATATATATATATATATATATATATATATTTTATATATACTTTTCTTTTTTTTGTGTTTATATTTGTTCTCGATGTCTCTTGTGTGCACTATACCCGTCTGCTGCCGTAATCCTGCAAATTTCCCCACTGCGGGACTAATAAAGGAATATCTTATCTTATCTTCACATATTTTAAAAATATTTTTGCCAGAGCTGCAGCAGCAACACATGGGAATGAAGAATGCAACCTTCCTGTGTGGTTTTACGCAAAGTGCCCCAGAGAGTTCAAGGTGCTTAGAGACTTCACTCAAAAAAACAACGTTGTCTTGATAAAAACACAAATTATGTAAATGTATTGAACATGGATTTACTGAGCTGAATGTATGTTATCATATGAATTCTTGAGATATTTAAAGTTTCTGTGTAGGTGGACCTTTCTCCTTCGGCCGTGGACACTGTTGGATTCAGTCTTTCAATCAGTTTTCAAGTTTACTTCCATAACATTGACTGTCTCAGGACTTTTCAGGCAGGCATTCGACATGGAAACAATATCACAACCTCTTCTCGAGGGCAAGAAAAACATCCAAAATAACCTGAAGACCCCTCGGGCATGAAACCAAAATAAGGGAAACCATTCTACATTAAAAAAAGAGTGAAGAATATAACAAAATAACCCAAAAGAAAGATACCGCATGACAGCGTAGCAGGTCCGAAAATGAACAATAAAGGAGAAGAACAAACATCAATTGTAAGCGTCTCTGACGAGGTCACATCACAACACGCTCCTGAACAACAACAGTGTGATAATGCATAGCTGACAGGAGAAATAGCTTCTGTAAGCGTCAGTGAGGGCAACACCTGCAACCGCTGCTAGGAAGAGCGCTGGGGCTGGTGAAGGGCTTCAGCTGGCGGCGGTGACCAAAGAGTCAATGGCAGCATCTGCATCCACTGCCAAGCGGCAGCCCTGGCATCCAACATCTGGGACAGGAAGGGAGGAGGGAGATAGACAGCACAGACAGAAGCATTCAGCCCTGTACACATTCACAGACTGCAGATAGTCAGTGTATGTAGAAATACAGCAGCGGGGAAGATGCTTACTGTCAAAGGAGCTCAAACTGGTGCTGTCTTGTTGAATTATGGCTCCCTGTAATCAGGAGGCCCCTCTGCTGCCCAGGGAGACTGAGGGAAGCAGATGTAGCCTAAAGTTTAGTTTATTTCCACTTCCTTACATCCTTATTTGAAGCAACGGTGCTCTTCACTGCACTAAAATGAGTGCAAGTCATTACTTACATTGACCTTTTAGTTTCTCACAGCACATCCTGTGCATCACTGCAGGAAGCTGTTGGAGGCAGCGGGCTGAGTCATGGTGAGATCCGGCTGAGTGTGAGCCACTCCGTCTGATAGACGGGTGTATTGACTTTGATTTGTGGGACATATCTCGCCGTTTGCTTAGGATAAATGTTAGAGCTATGACTATGCTTGACGGACGCTGCAGATCTCCCTCAAAACTAAAGTAAATATTCCCCCCATGAGCAACCCTGCCCAGGTAACGTCAGCGGGACATTCACATCTCTATTACAACTGGCAGGGCACGACACGTCTCAGCCAGAGAGCCTGACTGCTAGCTACACCTACTCACAGCCCACATGCTGTATTTTCTGACAGCTAGACCTGTTCCACCTCCAGCTTCATCCATTTCTTGGGGGAAATATGTGTACAGACTTACAGTATGTATCATCATGCCTGGTCTATACAGTTAATTGTGTCCATCATGTCTCAGAATGTCACCCGTATTTTCCACATTTCTTGGCAGTCTTTCTAGCCTTGTCAAAGCCCGCCCACGCTTCTGCCTCTGTCGCTGAGGTCTGCCAAGGCCAGAGATAAATCAGCTCAAGACAGATATCATTTGAAATGGGTTGTATAACATGTGAATGATACTTTCCACTTTCACACACACACGCATCTGCACGAACCATTCCTCTTTGCATCCAATGTTCAAACTGTAAATACGTGGCGTGGTGCTCTAGCACAGGGGTGGGCAAACTTTTTGGCTCAGGGGCCATGATGAGTTTTAAAATTTGACAGATGGGCCGGGCCAGAATCAGATGGATGGAGAGTGATTTGTATGAACTAATATCAATTAAAAGTAAAAGCCATTAATTAAAAAGTAAAGAAAACATTTAATTTCAGTAGGAACAGTGTGGTCACCCTTTTTTGCCAGTGCATCAAAGTTTTATGTCAGTTTGGTTTTGGCAATTCTCAGGACAGATCTGAGGTGTTCATCAGGTAACTGGGATGTGTGGTGTGAGGTGTTGATGTTCATCACGCTGAACGTCTGCTCACAGGTAGAGCCACACAACATCATCCTCTGTGCATCCTCCTGATGTTTAGTGAAGCATACAACTCATCCAGTTTAAGGGAGTTGAACTTCTCCTTTAAGACAGAGTCACATTGAAGATCGCTCAGCTCCAATTTAAACTCCTGCGGTGCTGTTTCATAGTCTTATGATAGCCCAGGTAGACAAAATGACCCAGCCCAGATTCAACTTAAGCTCGGCACGGCGGAAGAAACACGTTGGGCCGAGTCTGGTTGCCGACTCAGCTGAGATTCGGGATGAATGACGTCAAATACCCTGGCCCGATTCTTGCGTCAATAACCGAGGGCAGGGTCCGGTTGCAGACGGGCCAGAACCTGCTTTAGTGCTGGCTGCCGATAAACCCGCCTGCGATATCTCAGCCAGAATAGGCCCGTGTCTGTAACAGCTGAATCTGGGTCAGATATGGCAAAAATTAAATGGGCCAAAGCTGACTCACATTTGGCCGCATCGAGCCGGAACACAGACGATCCGCCGACACTCAGCCCCAATACGGCCGAGTCCGCTGTTACCTGGGAAGGGACACGACACCAGCTGAAGGGACTTGGTTTAAATCAGAGAACCGACGGCAGAATTCTCCGTGCAGGTCGTCCAGCAATTTACTGCATTTTGCACATGTCGAGGGGGGAAAGAAGCTAGAAGGCAGAACCCGATGTGACACATGAGCGCGCAGGGCGGCGCAGTCTCGTGGGTCTGATGCGCGTTCATTTTTTTTTTTTAATAAGGGCTATTAGAGTGTTCGTACTGGGGAGTGGGATCAACTGAAATGCCGGGTATTGCAGGAAAAAGGCTAAATGAATGCGGTCTTGACTATAATTTGAACAATGTTTTACCAGCTGTTAAACTAAACAGACAGAGCATGCGTAGGTACCAAATCCACGGCCCGCCACTGATCTAGACACGCCCAGCAGTTTGCTGAACGATCAAGGAGGTATCTGACTGGGCTAAATCAACAGTTAATCAGTCAAACTGAATTCATAAGGTGGTCTGTTTACATGACTCCACAATATTCATACTTTAGGGAACATTTTCCTTTTTCAGCTCAACTGTTATTGACTGTATGTACAACTTATATACTTGTGTGGTTACACCATATATCATCTCAAAGCTTCATTAATCGTCAATTAACCAGGTGACTAAAAAACTAAACAGTTTTTGAGAGGTTAATCTACTCCTTTTTCATTTGATTTAATTAACGAAAATGGTTATGGTAAGGTTAATAATGTTTAACGATTCACAAATCTATATTAGATTACAGACTTTTATTACGGATGAATCGTTTTTTCTCTTTATATGTAGTTTTCTTTTTCAGTTATTACATGAATCTATGCACTTTTGAGTAAACATGTTCTTACAGTGGCCAGGTATATCATTTTAAATTAATTTTCATTTAAATCATTAAAAAGAGCTCTATTTCTATATATTCTATAATTCAATCGACACACTTCCTTTCTTGATCAGAGAAGGCTTTGATTCAACCTTGATACATGTCCTTCTATAAACACCCATGAATATGCAATTACAACACACCGTAGGCACGTCTCAGCACATACATGACATCCTATATATAAAATGGATAAGGCGCTGGCGTTGCCGTGCATAATGCTCTCTGCTTATGACATCTTAATGAGCAGCATCTGCTTTGGATCGCTGCAGTAAGTGTGTATGACAAACTCCCCGAGTTACCAGAGTCTACAGGGACTTGGTTCTAATGGCTGTTGACTATTTCTCATTCTGCGGCTGCTCTCGCTGCAGTCCTCAGAGGGTTGATTCCCCACAAGCACACTCCCTGGTCAGGCTATGACACTGTCAAGCCTACCCACCTGGGAGATTAAACAGGAGGGGGACTGGTGGTTTGGCAACAATGGGAATATGCTGGCTCCTGGGAGAGAGAATCATGTGTTTGGGGTTTATAAGTATGTGTGTGTATATATATATATACATTTAATAATGCATTGCATGTGAATGTAGCTGCTTTTGCATGCATTTCCTAGAGCACATGCAGGCAATGCAATGACAGGAACATCTGCACAGAGGCGCCACCACTGTACGATGGCCTTAAAACATTACCATGAAGCGTGTGTAATAGCTCAGCACCTCTATTTGTCACACATTGAGATGTATTAATGATTTAACGTCTGCAAGGCAGAGGGGCTGAAGCTCAAAATAAAACATCACGTGCTCCTCAAAGACAACATTTAATGTGAGGAATCAGGATTGCATCATATTACATGTGGGCAAACAATATTTACACCTGCTCAAATATAGGCTAAATTAATTTGAATTCACTAGAGATATGAATAGACTTGTTGCTTGCCTCCACTTAGGATTTCCTTCAGCATCACCTGGAGAGAGCAGGATGTGAACTGTGTCACATCAGCAACAACGACAGCACAGCAATAGACCTGCATATACGCTTGCTTGTCGTCACCTCAATAAGAGAATATTCTGGTCAACACTTGTTTATGTATGAAGGTGTTGAGTCCAATTACTCAGTGATAACAATAATGTGACATTAGAGACATTGATTAACTTCCAGTCAATCCCCTGTCAGCGACTTTGTCACAAGGCTATCTATCCAAAGTCCTCTTTAATCTGATCGCTTCATGTGGATCGCGAGTGGATTCTCGTTCCTCTCTGAGCGCCCACTATTCATGTTTTATTAATGTCATATGCTGTCGAACTGGGCTCTCCTAACTGACTCACCAAGTCATCCCTTTCCTTGTCACAAATCAAATTAACCCAGGCTGTGATTAATCATCAGGCGGAGCACCCAGTGAAAGAGGGCTGGCACCTTATTAATTTCCTTAATTACATCTTGTATTAGGTTTCAGAATCGTCCCGTCTAATTACGCCGCCTTTGACTCCCAACTCTTTCAACCTGGCTACACAAATTATTTGTGCAACTATGAGTATTTAAATGGATTTGATTTATATGGGGGTGTGCTTAATGTAAGGAAGAGGGGGTCGCTTCAGGTGAAAGGTTTTCAGTTGTTTCATGTGCAAACACACCATGGCTGAAACAGGCATGTTTGAAGCAGTGCTGGAAATTGATTATTGTAATCTTGACTTTTGCTATATAAAAGTTAATGAATTGTAGTGTCTTTGAAATTTGAACAATAGGGTTACTTTGCTGGATATATCTTGTTTAAAAGGCAAAGATGATCTGCTTTAAACTTCATGCTTTGTGTTAGTGTCTCTACACAGTGACAATGACCATGCTCTTAAAAGGACCACAGCATCCTTAAAGGATGTAATTGCATTATCTCTCACATGGACACAGGCTAATAGCATCATATTGCTGTTTAGCATGCGGTAATACAAATATCTGACTGATGCAGTACAGACCTGTGCTTCCGGGTCGAGAAAAAATTATGACATGATCAACACATTTCATATGAGCTCGTGGATAGGCTCGCAGAGCTTTGCTGCCACTGTCATTATTTGTGTTTAGAAGGCAATTCTGGAGGTGCTGTAATGAAAAAGAGAGATTATGTGGCTGAGTGCACATACCCTGCCTATGAATTATAGGAGAAAGACTGTGCTGTTTAATCGATGACACAGTCCTGGCATTCATTTACTAAGTTGTTCATTTGGGGAGTGAGTTTAAATAGTTTTCGCTCTGAGCAGCTCAGGAAAATGCACTGCCAGGGTTATATGAAATGAGAGCGGTGGCAGGGGACATCCCCGTACCGGCCGGCAGCGTAGCCCACTGTATCTGCAGATCACAGTTTCACTCCAGTTGAACCTTTTCATATTAAAGCTTCGCTTTACTGGAGATGACTCCAGCACACAGGACTGCTGACATATGCCCTCGATGGCTTCAGTGAAGCATAGCTGTTGCTGCTGTAAGTGCATTTTATATTACTAAGATGCACAGTGTAATAGGAAAGCAGCAGCTTTCATGCCAGGGGTCATTTGATGGAGCAGCTCAAGATAAAGGTGGTCAGTGGAAAGGTGCACCGCAGTGGCCATCACTGGGTCACAATGACATAGGGCATTAGGGCAAATCCTGGATGTGTGGGTTTGGAGACGAAACACAAATAAATTGAGGACCTGGAGCATCATGTTGAACACAAGACTAAACACAAAGAGCAATCACTGTTACTTTTCATCATTTATTTCGTCATCCTACTTTGGAGCATTCTTCAATGAATATTGATTTTGGCTGTAAAATCGCTTAATATGAGTGGAGACAGTGAAAACTGACTGCCTCTTGATGAACCAGTGTTAAATATAACTATTACTATAACATGGCAGTGCCTCTATTGAGTTTGTGATTTTGGTGAAAGGTAGGAAAGTTAACATTGGGACAGCCAACAGAAGTGCAAATATTGAAATGCTTCATAAGTCACCTGGTTGCAAATGTCGGCCAATTTCCAACCTCTCATTTTAGCTTTGCCGAGTATATTTGAAGAAGTTGTTCTTGGCAGGTCTGACATAAAGGACTGGAGGGACATTAGGTATTCTCTTGCATGTGGGCGAGTGTAACAAGTTGTGACTTTGAAAGTGCTACAAGTATACTTTGAATATGAAACTTTATGAGCTAATGATGAGACGTCCTACTGGACTGCATCTAACCAGAGGGCTGTCAACCATTTCTGCCTAATAGATCCATGAGGGACAAATAGTGAACAGGGCCCTCTTTGTTTAGCATTCTGTGTAATTCACATTGATTCTTATGCATCTGTGTGCAGCAGGCCTTTTTTTTTATATGGTTTGCCTGTCTGGTTGCACTCATCAATGTGGCCTGACGAACAAAATGCATTGTGCTGACGGCTCGGGCAGTAGTATCTCACTTCCATTGTGGATCAATGTCCACCGCCTTGAGACACAGACACCATTCTATTTGGGATGATAGCTTGGGGGAAAACAAGATGGGGGCGGTAATACAAAATAGAAATACCCTGGACCGTCATACCCATACACTGTCATGGGAATAACATCTAAATTGATTTCTTCACAATGCTCATGTTAACATTCCATTTTGGCAGCAAGGTTTTCCACACTGGCTACTTAAGAAAGGAGCGCTGCCCGTTTGCGTGCTTGTGTCTCTGTAAGCTTGTTGCTGGGTTATGGTGATTCGCTAAACAGTGATTTGCTGCTGTGAGTTATATGCAGTTAGGGCCTGGATAGGACATTATGGTAAAGTCACACTAAATCCTGGGTTGATAGCCTCAACTATATTGCAAAACAATTACAGGTCACACACACTTGTCTCTTTTGCTTATGCGAGGAAACGCCTGCTTGTGTTCTTGGCACTGTATGGACTGCATGCATGGCACTCAGATTTCACCTGCCTCAGTGAAATGATCGTGTTGAATCTTAATGAGGCATGCTTGGCCCTCCAGGGTAGGTCTGTCTCCCCCTGGTCCAAAGAGTGTGTCCTTCACTAAACATGCTTGCTTGCCCTTGTGCCTCTCATTTGCATACCAGAGAACTAAGTAGCTCATTGGCTGAAGGTGGAATTGGGTGAAGTGGTTCCATCCTGCAACCATTAGACAGTCACCTTTACCATTAACCCAGACTAAACACTCTGCAGAGAGTTGTTTCTAACTTGTTTGCATCAGTGTGGCAATTAATTCATTTATACATAGATAGAATAAATAAAACATACAGGTAGGGCAATGAACACTACACTGTACTGGAGGTAACAGTCCAAAAGTATAAATGATCAATGTTGATGTAGCTGAACTCTCAAGTGGTATCACCTCATTTCATTTTCAAATCAATTTTCTGAGGTGAAGGGTAGATGAGACAGAGCTGAGGGTAGAGGAGACAGAGCTGGGTAATGAATGAACATAGCCATTCATCTTAACAGGGTTTATGTGGGAAAAAAGTGACAGTTTAAATTCATTAAATTTAATTTTTCCGCTTCTTATTTAAGTACGTCAAAAAGTCCTGACACATTAATGTGTGGTCAGAGCATGCAGTCCCTTGTCAAATCTTTAAAGAAGTATTGCTATTACATGAGTAGTATTTTTTCGCTCATTTCCTTCAAATTCATAATTGCTATTTTTATGATTTTATTTATTTTCTTGTTTAACTTAAATGCTGCATTTTTCATAATTTGTTTTAGGATGACAAATACTTACAAAAATTACAGAAAAGGATGCTCCTTTTGCCATCCTGCTCCTGAACACAGGAAAGGTCAAGGACAACGTTTACATAGATTTGGGCGTTTCTCACACTCCACGCTGCCCAAAGAAACAAAGAGGACTTTGTTGCTCTACTTTGCTGCTCTATTGACGCTATTAGGTCGGACCTGGCAAGTCCCACTATAAAACATCTCATCTTTGTTATTTAACAATTGACTGAAAAATACACCAACAAATTTAAAAATACCTAAATATGCGTTAATGCTTTCCTTGTTAATGGTCCCCAAACTCTGGACCCGTGGCTCTGTCAGCAATTGCATTAAACTCAACATAGCTCCATCATGATACACAACCACACTGTTACAACAATTTATTAATGGCTATGATTATAACTCTGGACTTATTGATGTGGTCTGTCAGAGACTTGCTTATGCTTTACCGTTTGCCTGAGTGATTTACATTTCTACTGTTGTGACAGCGACCCTTAACGTTCTGCCATCCCGCGGGCGTCCTTTACTGTACATTCTATTGTACACTGTCCATCTATTTATAGTTCAGTACGAGGGCCATAAGTACGATTCTTGTGATTCCAGCTGTGCAATCCATTTCAAGATCAGACCACCACAGCAGCGACAATCAAGACTTTTGTCAGACAACAACAAACAAACAAACGATAGCAAAAGCCAGGCAACTCACCGATAACACCTCATATTGATCCATAAATCCATAACATTCCAACAAAAACGGGTCTAATCAAGAGGGGATGCAGATAATCACAACAGCCTTCAGTTTGAGGAGAAGAGATTTCTGCTGACTGAGACTCAGTTTGTCATTGAATTAGCATGAAAATGCATTTATTCTTCATTTTCTCTGTGTCAGCAATACTGGTAGTAAATATGTACCTCTATAAGTTTGCAAGACTATAAGCTGTTTTAATAGGTATATAGTATATATATCATGAATATTTTCAGTCTCAAAATGGAAAAACGCCAAGACATTTCATTAGAAAAACATGTGTAAAATATTCATTTTCTGTGATATTGTTATCTACTTTTGACTTAGACTAGATAAGGCTTCAGGCTATTGTCCCATTGTGTTTTCCAGTCCATAAGTCCCATTTATAGTCATCTACAGGCATCTATTTGCAAAGAAATGTGCAGGCGGAAATAAAAACTTTATACTTTAGTGTGTTCACACTTATATGACTCAGTGTCAGCAGCACTTAAATTCATTTGACTATTGATGGAAAAAAGCTTCAGATTGTTACCTTTCAAAAGAGACCAAGACCATGCATTTACTCCAAATAGTTCAAGTACAGCTTCTTTGAGTATACCTGGATAGGCGTTTTTCTGCAGATTTTACAGGAACGCTAAGAGAGCGAGAGGAAGTTACATTCACCAACACCACAGCTCCCTGTGTTTCTGTAACACCTTCACAATGGTTATTTCTGACCAACATTAATGGTTTTAATTAATTATTAATTATTGTTGGATGTCTCAGCAGAGATATTGCTTGATAATGTTAGCGAAACAAAGTGCAAAGGCTAGTGATAGATAGATGTAATGAATTCCAATTCAAGTTTTTATTCAATCTAAATATTCGTTGTGAATATTTGTTGGCATTTAGCTTTTCAAAAACAACATTTTCATTGTGGTTGAAAAAATTATTTTGCTGAACACAAAGACATTTATAACACAACATCCTATTTATTCCATTGTTCAGGGTATTGACAATAAAATATGAAATTGAATGTTCATTCCAAAATACTCAATAGAAGTTTCAAATGTAAAATTTTACATTTGCTACAGCCCATATACATTAAATATTTACTTTTGTTTAACCCATTTATTGTGTTTATTGTCTGATTAGGCCCTCTCTCTCTCTCTGTTTCTTTATCGTGGTGTGCCGTCACCAAACGCTCGTTGGTTATCGATGCCCTTCTGTGCATTTTGTGAGCGTGAATAAACCGTTCTCTGCTGGTGCGCTGACTCCAAGAGTTCTCTCTCTTTGACTTTATCCTGGTGCGCTTTTGGGCATTTTGTGAATAAACTGTTTTCTACTGGTGCACTGACACCAAGCTCTCTCTGTCTCTGGGGGTATTTGTTGTGTTGTTTGTAACTACTGTAGACTATGTTTTAGATTATATTTGAGCAATGCTTGCATAGACATATCCATATTATGCCACACTGACCACGTCACGTCCAACTCTGGACCTAACGCAACTGCTAGCAATCGTGTGGGAGTCACATGAAATTAAATGTGAACTATTGCGAGTTATGACTTGAGCGTGTTATCAAAAAGCATTATTGGTTAAGAAATGTGCTCACATTTCAGAATAAATAGTACGGATTAGGAAACGCAGGTTACTCAGGGCTGACAGAGAGTGAAAGAGAGATACGTGAACCCGGTGGCATGGCAAAACTTTTCTGTCAGTGTGTAGGCAAGACAAATGCTCAAGTTTTCCTTTCCTTGGACCGAACTTTAGATAAGTTCACTGCATCATACTGTGTGGGCAGGTATGGACTGACGGCAAGCGTCTTTGTCTCTGGCAGGCAGCCTGAAGGCCAGGCTGCTGTTGTGAACTCTCCATACAAACTTGGAGAGACAACTTGAAATTTCCTCTGACCTCCACTAAAAAAGATGCCAGTACAATCTGTTCCTGGTTATTATCAGATATGTGCACATAACAAATGTACTAATATACCAAAAGGAGAAAATAGTTTCTTACCCAAATTAATTCACGCAGCAAGATGATATTATAAACATCATTTGAAAGAACACTATCTAACAGACGTACGTATAGTATATACCCATATACATACTCTATATCCACAGTGATCAGAAAAAAATACTCAATGATTAAATACTATGATGTAATGCGATGCTATACCAGGACACAAAGGTGTTTGTATTGGATTGGATACATTGCACTGAGGTCAGTATACGTGCAAAAAAATACATGCACTTCTTGGTTTTCACATTTCATGTAAGTGTTTTTTTAAGCCTGCAAGGTGTGCCGCGCCTCTTCATCCTGTTGTGTGATGGTCCCATTCTGGCAGCAGCAGAATGCTGACTCTACATCCCTGTGTGCCACCATAAAAAGGTCATGAATACAAATGACCGAAAGCATGTGTTTCTATAGATTTATATAATGTATGATAGGTATAGTTGGAGGGTGGAGAGACTGAATCTACATGACTTCTAAAAATATACACAGTATGCTTGTATACTCCCCTCAGCTCTTTTCTCTACCTGATGCCTGATTTTCTCCGGTCATTCAGCCACAAGTAGCAAACAAACAACTGGGCACATGTGTGTTGACACCAATCCTGTCACTGCGATGAAAAAGGCTCTCTGTTACGTGTTACGTCTGAGAGCTCCCAGAGAGGCTTGTCCGTGAATACCTTGGTGTTGCTGGTTGGAGCCTAGTTGCTTTTGGTAGAAACGTGAGGGGACATGAGTTGAGGAAAACGGTAAAGCAGCAGCAAAGAAATAAATTGTCATTATTGTGGCTGCTGACAACCAGACTGCCGAGTCATTTTAAGCTGACGACTGTATTGGTGGTTGACGGTCATGGCGCACTGTCTTGGGACTATAACAGTGATGTATTGTGCCCATCAGTGTGTCTGTTCATTTGTTGCAAACACTGACGCATAGCAGCAGGGCACTGGTGTGTTTCACTGTGTGTTGTTTGCTGCTTAGTTACAGACCTTTGAGAGAAAGCGTAGCTGCAGGCTGATCTTTATCACTTTCTAGTTAGTTTGTTAGCTGTAACTGCGTTCATTGACATGTCACTCTCCCGTTTTCTTATGTCCAATGATTAAAGCGACCAATCACAGGTTTTTTTTTATGGGAAATGGGCCTTTGGCAGTGATGCCCGAATTCCCTGAGCAGCTGTCTTTGAAACCAAGTTTGAGTGTCATGATGATTTTAAGATGCTCTCAGTTGTCCAGCTCCTGTGGATGTTAATTGTAAAGGCGACATTCACAGTGACTCGTGCCCATTATGACTCTAATTATACACCGCAAAGCCCTCACAGGTAAGCAGTGTGCCCTTTTCACAGATTATAGTTTGCTATTCAAAATGATTGAAGACTATGTGATAAAGTGCAATGATGAGGAAGTGCTGTCAAAGAGGAGCGGAAGCTTTTACTAAAAGCTCCGAAAATGTAACCAGGCATTTTATGTCTATGCGCAAAGCAAAAGTTTGTGTTTCACTTGAGATACCCTTGGAAGTTACTTATGGCAGTTTTCTAAACAACACAGCCTGACATCTCCTGCACACGTCTTGGCTGTGTGAAAAAGGTTGTCCTTGCTGTCGGGAGTTGATTAGCCGTCCGGCGTGATGCGGACATGGCTGTCTCTGTGTCTCGGTGGGAGGTCTGCAGGACTTGATGGATGTCTCTCTTTTGAGATTGCACAGCACCGCTGAGAGGGAGGAGGACCTGGTCCCTGTTATCTATTCACGCTGTGCTCCTTTCTGCTCTGCCTAAAATGGAGCAGGACCTCCCTCCACAGCACGACGCCATCGTTTCTGGATCGAGCAAAGGAGTGCATAAAAGAGAATATGAAAAAGCACCTCTTCCATTTCTGATCCCCAAGCACCTTTTAAGCAAATATCCACTTAGAACTCGCATAAGCAGGGAAGGAAAAAATCCCTTGATTTTCTACACAGGCACTGAATTTTAGGATAATCTTCACAGTACGTCGTTGCGGGATGCCTGTCGCAGACTCTGGGTACCCTGAAAATACATTTACAACATGGTAAAACTGACAAATACAAAAATACTCACATGCATTCATTTACAGCAACAACAAAAAACACCCAAAAACACTTTCGTGCACACATACACAAACTCATTCCCTGACTCATTTTCTTTCACACAGGCTCAATTAGACTGCAGGACAGTGCATCCTATTAGATATGAGAAAACAAAGATGGGAACGGCTCATTGAGGAGGAAAAACACGCTATTGCTCCCTCTCCGTTTGCATATTCCTTCACGTCTCTGGCAAGACCGCCGGGAGATTGATGTGTCTGTCTTTTTCATACCTTCTGTGACTGCTCATCGAGGCGCCGGGCTCCACGAAACTAGCCAAATTCCTAAATGATGAATGTACACTAGTGCGTCCGCTGGGAGGGGAGACGAATCTCATATCAGCCGAGAGGGGAGGCTGATATTGAAAATCATTTGGAATTTCGCCTGCCACGATATTGGAAATCTTTATTCTAATTGCATGAATGAATAGAATGTGCTGTTCTGATAAATCCTCTGTGCCACAAAGGGAATTGTATAAATGAAGCATCACAGATTTGTTTGTGTGCTTACTGCGTGTGTGTCTACCCGTAAGTCATCTTCACACTCTCCTCGTGCGGTTGTTGATTGCTTGTTTACTCAAGCAAAGGCTCTGTTCACAGTGTTAACATATGATATAAATGAAACTCTGACAAGCTCTTCCACCCACATATTACAACATATCAAATTGTCATAAGGGGAGTATTTTTCAAAATACCAGTTACAATATGAAGGAATGAGAGACAGCATATCTGTATAGAAAACCATTTTTATTTCTCATAAGGCTGTCCTGTAATGTATTTAAATCTACTGGGGGATAATTGTATGTTTCTCAATAGTGGCTATACTTTCTCACTGTCGTTTTAAATACATCATCTCTCTCTGGCGCGTGAGAGTGCGATCAGCACGACAAACACAGTCAAGCAGTCGCCCATGAACACTTTCCACAGCAGAAATAGACAATAACTGTACGTTTATGCTCTGGGTTCTTCTGCTGCTGTTTTATGTCCCTACTGTGTCTGAGTGGGAAGCTCAGTGCTTGTTGTTGGTGCTGCTTTCTTTTGAGGCAGTTCTATACAGTGTTTTCCTCATCTTTACAGAAACTACAAGCTTTTTCTGGCTTAACCAAGGACATCTGCTGAGTGACGAAAGTGACCAATACTTATTCTTATGACTCTGCTTTTATCCAATGCAAGCATATACTGCAAAGCAGTCCTATACACACCATATTGGGACAACAGCAGCCTCTGGATAAGTATATTCAGTGGCTGATCAATATTCCTCCATGGGGCTTGAGCTCCTAATAGAGTCTTCAATATATTTTTCAGCTTCTTGGATCTGTCATCTTATATGTGATGTATTTATATATGTTTTTATACACAAAGTATCTTACACACAAAGAAAATAAGTGCTCATGAATTTACATCGGGCATGCCCACGAATAAAAGTCCAAACGTCTGTCGCGAAGGCCGAAGATGAACCCAAAGCCACTCAAAGATTCTTCATGGACTCGTTTATAGGCTGCTAGTGGTCTCTGTCACTGACAATCCAGTGTTGTCACAGCAAGGCTGTCCAGCTGCGGCAATGAGTCCAACGCGAATGCCTTCCGCACAGAAATAAAAGGAAATCAAGGAAACCCCCGAAACTCCCATGTCTGCCCTCAGTTCTGTGGATCCCATATGTTCAGGTCCATGTAGGCTCCGAAACCGGTTTACCTTCAGGCAGTGTGAATGTCTTCAAATAATGTTTTAACAACCCCTAAATAACCCCTGCTAAGCTGCTTCAGTTTTTGAGCGGGGGGACAGAGGGAGGGGAACACAGAGAGATAGAGAGAGCGAGAGAGAGAGAGAGAGAGAGAGGGTCGGAGACTGGCCACAGCTGTGTGGAAGAGGAGAGTCACCAACATGAGGCTCATTGATCAAACAGGGGATTAGTCTGGTTTCAAATCCTTGGCACCACGCGAGCAAAGCTGTTTTATCTGGGTGGATATCCTTTCTGTGGTCCCAGGTAATCCAGTCAGTAGACGCGGATGTAATAGTTTTAGTCCATTCGGTGGGTAGAGAAAGGGTATGAAGGGAAGAGCCTGGCACACAGCCCTGCAACGGGAGCTCTCTGTTAGGTCCTAGGATGAATCTGCAACACAGAGGAGGAAGAGGAGAGGAGAGAAAACACACATGCACTTAGATAGAACAAAGGCATACAAGTGTGCGAGGATTACACCCAGAGGAATTGTTCCGTTCGCGTGTTTCAAAAACGAGGGGAGTCTTTTGAACTGTGGGGGCTTTGCACAGCTGCGCCTCACCTCCTGGTTCTCGCTGCTGCTAAAAACAGACAGCTTACACGAGAGGAAACGGCACCGAAAACGGAGGTGTGCTTGGCATTTATAGATGGAGCGGGATATATCAGGGAAGCTCTTTGTACAAAAACACCCTGCTGTGTATGTCTGAGTCACAATTTGATATGACTTCATCTCAGACCATTTTAGTCACACCACCCCCCTCATTTGCACCTACAAATCAAGCTAGCCAATCATAGCTGAGAATTTCCTCTAACACAATAAAATCCCTTTGGTTTTGCTAAATGGGATCAGGGCTCCCACTGTGAAATCTGAGCTTTTTTTTGTTTAACCTTGAAACTGCTATTGAATGTCCTACTTTCCAGCAACCTGAATAAAAATGATGCGCACGATGTCTACAACAATGGAGTCTCTCTTGGCCTCTTTTTACTGTCTAGGCAGCAACAACTATGACAGAATACTTCTTCACCTCACCGTCAACACATTTTCCATTTATGTTACTGCTTTAGTATTTGACAGTGAGGAAGTCTGAAGTTCCCTGAACACCGCGGGCCAATTAGAAATCCCATAATCCTGTTCAATTAAGAAATACAGCAGTGACATTTCCTGTCGGCTTGGCAGGTGGTAGCCAGGTGTGTGGATTTGATTGCGAAGGATGCTGCTCTGGAATCTCAGAGCTCCAATATGTTGGACATGATGGCAAGAGAGCCAAATGATTTTATCGACCGTTTTCTCTGGATAGAATTATGTGCACCTGTATTTTCCTCCTGTGTTTGGTGTGTTATTTTGAGACTATTCAGAGAACAATCATGAAAGCAGGAGACTCCGCTGGCATTTTAATGTGGGTTTAATTTAGCGTCATCGCTGAGTCTGAAAACATAATGCAGTGCAGTTGTTGTGTTTTTGGGAGACTGTGTTTGATTTGACAGAATCATTTGAGACACGACAAAAAGTCTTAATTTAAGCAAGCCATTTAGGTCTTAAATCTGTTTATTTTCCAATGGGTTGCACTTGTTTCAACAGTTTTTAGGGAAAATCAATAAGGAATCTTCTAGAATCAAGTGTTATTTGCATCTTTGTTTTTCTCCTTCTTAAAGGTGAGCATGTTTTCAGTCCTCTTTGTAATCAGGGCCGTTAGTCAATATCTCCAAAACCGTGTGCAGTTTGGTCATAGTCTCAAGGTGCAGGTATTATTTCTGGTGCAGATCCAGGAATTTGACCATTTTCATTATTTTCACATTCACTTTTGCACTTACTGAAATAAGAAATGTTTTCTCTAATTTCAATCCAAATGTATTTTAATAAGCACATTTAAAAGAGAGCTGCTCTAATTATCCATTACATACGGTATTTTGATGCTTTAGAAATATTTCAGTTTCTAAAATAACACATTTACAGGATTGCATAGGTGTGAGTACTTTTTCGGCCTATTTTGTTTGAGGACACGCAACAAGGGAAACATCACTAGAAATAAGTGGAACACCACTGGCAGATTTTTTTTCTTTTGGAGAAAAATATTTTTTGAAGGCCAAATGACTTTTTAAGACGGATGTCAAAATGAGCTGTCTCACATGTTAAGGAAACACTTAGCAGTACTGACGTTTTCTCCCTTGCCGACTACGTCTTGCCTATTTAAGGTTGCGCTGCAGCTGTTCCTTTGTATGCTCTAAATAACTTCACAGTCTCAGATTTAACGTGTTGATTTCACCTCCAGCTCTCGTAAAAGCTTCTTTCTCTGAGCAGATTTGTTCCTTTCCCCCCCAATGATCCTTAAACACATTAATCCTCTGGGCTCATCTGTATCATCTGCTATAGGACGACATATCAAAACGTTGGAGCAGAGAATGACCTCTGTCAGAGCAAGAGCTGGTTAGATTTTACGGCTCATTCTCTATCTCAGACCCAATCCACCAGAGGTTTGTTAGTGGGAGAAGAGGGGTTGTATGCAAATGCTGTCATTTCAACCTACACGTGTGTGTGTAGGTGTGTGTGTGTGTGTGTGTGTGTGTGTGTGTGTATGTGTGTGTGTGTGTGACTATAAGTGCCCTCTGTTCTTTTTTTTGTCCTCTGTCTCTTCAAATGAACAGTGCAGCAGGTAGTGGCGGATTGCTCAAGGATTTGCTGCCGATCCCATCTTTGCTGGCAACTAAGCCGGCTGCATTCTAATTTGCCGGCCGCATTAAATTGCAATTTACTCAGACTCCAGTTAGTAAAAGGAGCCAAGGACAACTGCCTTAGCAAAATAACTAAGTGCAAACACGGCCTCCCCTTTCCTCTTTTCTTGTTTGGCGCTGAACAAATCAATCATGCCAGCTGAGAAACCCTCCTCAAACCACACAAAAGAGCACGCTCTAAAAAACAGAAGACACAAGACAAAAAAATACATCAAGATCAATTTAATGTGACATCGACAATGAGAAAAGAAAATGGCTATAGGGTAATGAGTAGTAGGACAACCTGGCCCTTCTTGGCAGTTCGGTGTCGTATATCTCAAACGACGCACTGCTGTTGACCACTTGTGTGTGTGTGCTTTTATGTTTATCATGTGGATGACATTGTGCAGGACTGCAGGAGGAAGAGAGGTGTTGTCAAGCACAGTGATGGAACAGATGATTTCTCGGTGAAGTTGAACTGTGTATGGCATGGCCGCTCGGAGTTCATTTTGATCAACTGCAGAGTGTCATCTCCCGATTTGACAAATTAGATGGCGATGTGTCTGCTTGTAGGTCATGTTTGCTCTGAAACTGTCTCACAGATGGGCGACATCCTGTCACAGTGTGCTATTCTGTTTAAAAAAAGTGTGCTGAGCTCTTTTTTATTTTTTATATGGGACACACAGGTCTCTGAACAGCAAGTAAATCATGTTGGACTAGTTGAATGGGACCCACTGTGAAGAGTGAAAGTATCCACTTGAGTCCAACGCTTTGCACTCACTAATCTGAACAATTACATATTCCATAGTAGGAATGCTGTGGCCTCATACAGTCAAAACAACTACTGTACATGAATTATGTTGCAGTGTGAAATAACTAAAGAAAAGTCATTAAAATGCATTGGATGCCTGATGTGGGCTGTATTACGACATCCCCGCCTTGATGACAAATTCATATTCACTCTAGCACACTAACAGTGAGGTTATCACGGGAACATAATTCTTCTCACTATCATCAAAAGCAGGGGAGAAAAGATTCTTTCAATCCAGCCCACTCGTTCTGCCTGTCTCTCTTAAGGTGTGTAATTGTTTGGAGGGAGCAGGAATGGTTTGATCTATTTAGCAAGTGGAGCGGGTAATGCAGATCTATGGTGGGCGAGTGTTTTTTGGAAGGTGCTCCCCCAGTCTCGCTCTCACTGTGACTTCCACAAACAAAAGGGCCTGCCTTGTCTGCTGCTATAGAACAGGCAATGAAGGGCTCCCTCTCTGAAAGACATAGAGAAAGACAAGAAGAAACACGGGTGTCAGGCACTGGCTTAGCTTGGCGTCTGACTTTGCATGCCATTTTTTATCGTTTGTGAAGGATGTCGAAGGATGTGTGTGTGTGTGTGTGTGTGTGTGTGTGTGTGTGTGTGTGTGTGTGTGTGTGTGTGCGCGCGCCCGCCTCACTGTGCTTCACTGACACTTTTCAGAGCAAAAGGAAAACCTGCAGGTGAAATGAAATGGCGGAGATTTCAAAAAAACAAACAATGTCGTGTTGTGTGCTTGCTGGCTTGTAAAGTAAAACAAATACAAATGAGGCAATTTGGTGAGAGAAGCAGGTGAATGAGGAATGTTGATTAAAAAAAGAAAAGAAAATGGGAGCAGAGTGCAGGATAAAAGGCCTTTCATGGAGCCTTGGTGGCTTTGGTGTGTGCTGATAGCTGCTTCAACAAGACCACCAGAGGGGGATCGGGAAGTGGTCTCTGATAAGAAGCCACATGACGTAAAAAGGGATGAGGGCCGGCCCGGGGGGCTCGTTCACATGTGGGGGTGTATACACACACACACACACACACACACACACACACACACACACACACACACACACACACACACACACACACACACACACACGTAGCATGTCACAGATTAGTGCCTAATGGGATTGGCAGAGCGGAGTCAGTCACTGTAATCAAGCCCACACAGCGGCCGATAGTAAAAACAGGACATGGAACAAAGGAGGCAATGAAAGGAGGAGCGACTGATCCTGCCATTACACTGTTCACTGACAGCAGGGTTCTGTTGAGGTGTGTGTGTGTGTGTGTACTCCATAAATGTGCTGCTGCAGCACATGCGTGTGTACCCGTATTTTAGTAAACGTGACACCGTTTTGTATGAAAATGCAGCAACTTCCTTCTTTTATTTGTGCGTGCCAGTGCTGGATGATAAATATTTATAGTGGGCGGCGGTGCGTTCAGTATTTGTGTCACGCCTGCCTAATCATGCACAGCATGTAAACACACACTTGATTATTTCGCACTGAGTATTTGGGTTAATGAGAAGTCATTGAACATGAGCTGGTCCCACTCCTGCCGCCCCGACACTCAAGTGCAGTACAGTGATGTGTGAGAGAGACGGGAAAACAAAAACAAACAACAGCTTGAGAAAAAGACTAACCTTTACAGAAGCAAGAATGCAGCTCAATTTCTGTTGACCCATCCTCTGCATTTTGCTTCCGGAAGCTAAAAAGGGGAGTATGGCTGGGTATTCTGCAAAGAGAGGGTCAAGAAAAAAGGACACGTGTGTATTGGGTAGAAAAGCAGCTTGCGGCCTGACCTTTTTGACCTCTTAAGGTTTTGATCATATCAGACGAAAGCCATTTTACTCATAGATATGTTATGAAGCTCCTCCTCCATTCATGTGCAGAAATGTACAATCTTGGTTCATGTATTCTAATCTGTTTTATGAAGACAATCATTATTTTCAGTTGACTTATTTCAAATTGAGCAAAGGACTGATTTGAGAATTAAAGATGCATTCTTTAGGAGAAGTACTACGCGCCTCACCTTGACAGATGGGCGAGAGCCCTTTTCGATCAACTTCTCTCTGAACATGTTGGGCCTGTGGTGGCTGTGAAGGGGTCCAGTGAAAGCTTTATGTCTATCTGCGGACATATAAATCTGCAGAACAGCCTTGGGAGGCCCCGTGTGGTCTAACCTTCACTGGATGTTTACCCGTTTCCTATCATCACTTAAATCTCTGCTTCTATTCTCAGTCATTTTCACCAAGCCCTACGAGAAAACTGGGGTATGCTGATCGCAAGCAAGTGTGTGTGTGTGTGTGTGTGTGTGTGTGTGTGTGTGTTTGGGGGGGTCAATTAAATGAATACAAATTGGGTGATCAACCTGTCGCAGAGTGCTGGACTGCTTCCTTCGAGGACTTAACTCCCTTCATTATTTTTGCATGCCCCATTCGGAGTCAGTTTACAGAGCCAGAAGGCAGTGGAGAAGCAGAGTGGCAGTTAACTTTATCTCTGAGAGGAGTGTGGCCCGAGGCAGAGCCCACCTGTTTGTTTATTGTCTGCTTTATGTTTGTTCTTTACTACTATGGGCCTTTAGATAGGTTGCTTACATGAAACAGAGCTTACCGTGTTATACACAGATGCTCTGTGCTCTCTGAGTATTCTCTGTACAGTATGGCGCCTTTTTACCCTCACGTTTGACACACGTTTGACACTGTGCATCAGTGGTGCAACGGATCACAAAACTCACTGTTCAGATGGTATAACGGATCAGAGTCACGAATAGGATCACTGGATCAGCACAAAAGAAAAAAAAGGGAGCAAATATAACTTTTAGAGATACCTGATCCCGTTTTTTTAATTTTTGATGACGATACTAATTGTCGATTATTGCCGATCCATATTGTTGTTATATTATACAGCTGCTCTACAATATTCCAGACTATTTAGTTTTTCCACTGAAATCAATTGTGTTATCCTTTAATTTTTTTTGTTGATAAAAACACAAATGATAATAAAACATTGTATTTTTTATTGATTTAAACAAATCTTATCACTAGTAGTTTTAATGATGTAGTATAAGCGGCTTAGAGCTACTTTACAAAGCTCACAATTCCCTCTCTAATATCTATTTATGTTGTGAAAACATCTCCTTAAAATAATCAGATTTATTAAGGTTTTTTCGAGATTACATGTGAACACATCATGCTGAATTATCAGAGATTGGCGAATAGAAAGCATGTATGTGGATGTCCTGATCGTATATTTTACTGAATATTGGCCAACAACAATCGTCAGTAAAACTTTATTTCACACTGTGGTGGTTAACGCTAAACTGAGTAATTCATACGCGTGTGTGCCGAACCGCCACTGGGGATCCGTACCGATCACGGATCAACAGTGGTCCGTTACACCACTACTGTGCATGTTTAATCGTTAAATGGTGGAAGCTAATTAAAAAAATTAAGGAGGCAGTTGGCAGAAAGGCTTTGCTAATGCATTCATTCAAATTATTTAAATCTCGTTAACTCTCGTGATTTTCTCAGTTGAAGTTCCTAAAAGGGCGGTTGACTAGATTGGCATTTGGGCATACACTGTGTGAAAATATGTGCTGCTGTGCACATGTGGATATGTGTGCACGTGTGTATATTAGGGCTGCAACAACTAATCGATTTAATTAATCATAAAAATGGTTGGCAACAGATTTGATCATCGATTCGTTGGGTCAACGTTATGATGCACGTCTCCATCGGGGAAGTGAAGCACACAATTACAGGAAATGACGCCATCTTCCTCTGCTCTCCTTTGTCTCTGTAGTAAGCATTTGAAAAGCGTCGGAGGCAGAGACTAGTAAAGCGGAGAAAAGGCAAACGCACATTTACATGTTCTAATTTAAGAACAAACACAATAGACAGAAATAACGGACAGAAATAACTTCCGTCTGTTTGTGATGGATCAAGGTATCCAGCTGCCCGGTCAGACATCAGCTGACAGGAAGTAAGCATGGACCCAAGCTGTGTTGCCGAGCAAAGCAATTCTGTTGAAGCAGAATATTTCATACTATCAGTCAGAGACAGTCTAAAGTGAATCTGACTGAAACTGAGCAATATTTGATCAAATATAAGACTACAAGGTACGTATAGATTATTATTATGGTTTTATAAAAAGCTGTTAAATATACTTTTTATCCAATTAATACTTAGCTAATCAAAGTAATAATTGATAGGTTAGTTTGATTATCAAAATAGTTGTTAGTTGCAGCCCTAGTGTCTGGGTGAGATGTGAACACATAACCGCCATGTGCGCGTATTTCACGTGTACATGTGCATCTGTGCATTTGGTGTGGATGTCTGTCAGTGCATTTAAATGCATTTGTAAGTGTGTGTGAGGTCTCACTCTTGTGGTCTTGATTTTGTTCCCAGAGGAGCACATCCATCCAGAGTTGTCGGGCAGAGTCTTACACTCTTCTCCGTCCAGACATGGCTCCATCTCACACCACCATTTCCCAATTACAATGGAGGCTGTGGAAGGGAACAGATACATAACAGAGCAGGTTAGTTTATCACACAGACACATGTGCGTGGACACATTCATGTGTGTATGCACACACACGGATACCGATAATGATAATACTATAATATAACAAACAAAAGGAAAAGAAAAAGAGTGGGAAAGGAAAAAGAGTGAATTTAGTAGAAAAAGACCTAAAGGCAAAGTTAAGGGGCATAATTACAGAAGAACCTTAAATGAGCATTACAAGTGAAATAAACTATGATAATAACGTACTATTAAAAAAACATTTATTAACCGGAGTTTAAAGAATCATCACAAATAGTTGAATCCTCCCACGCAAACACCATTTAGTTAGCCGAGCGATTTTACACAGACACACTTGTATATGTGCACACATACACAAGCACCCACACACTGCATTATGAGCAACTCCAGAGGAACAGGAGGCACGTCTCTGAATGGATCTTTTCCCTCTTCTTTGGCCTTAGAGCAATTGTATCATTGCTGCACGGGTACTTTTGCTGTCGACAATAATGTCTTACCAACAGAAATTAATCATTATTTTGTTTTGATATAGCTACATTGCAGGGGAGCAATCTCGTTTTTAATCAAAACTAATTGCCTCTCATTAACTTCAACTGAATTCTTCCTCTAGCTATCTGACAAAAACAAATATGTTCTCATCAAGATCTCCCTCGCTCCTCTCCTCTTCCTGCAATCAAGTCTCTCTCTGAGTGTAGTGTATGTATGTGTGTGTGTGTTCCTCAAAAAAAGTGTGATGATCGCAAAAAAAACCTTTCATGATATGTAAGTCCATATGTAAATGTGCTTCCCTGTTTTCTGCATGCGTATCGTTGTAGTGTATTCAAAATGAACGGCTGTATTTCTTGTGACAGTATGTACTGTATATCAAGCGAGCTAAAAAGCCCTGTAGCTAGAAATGCATCTAATATGGTTTTCTTGTGTTTTATTCTTTTTGTTAAATCCAGCTGTCTTGCAGTGGGAACAATTCTTTGAATTAAATCATGGCGCTCAAATCAAAACCATTTTTGAAAGTCAAGTTCTAATTCATTTATGGATGTGTGGAGAACCTTTATTTTGTTTTTCACACTCCTCTGTATGAGGCTTCTGACAGCAAAAGTGTAATGTTTAAAGCAGTTTTTTAGATAAGTCATCTTCCCCCATCCAACTGAGTTTTTTAGGGGCATTTTCTGACCATTTCCTGTTAACATAAAGAGGATATGCAGGTGAAATGAATGGGTGAATGCAATTACTTAAAGCAGTGTCATTTCATTTTCCAAACCCATTTTTTTGAACCAACTCGAAAACTATCATTTCCCCTCCAGCCTGTGTTGCCAAGGTTACAGGCCAACCACCAATCAATTGTGAGTACGAACGACATGCCGTCTCCAACTGATGAAAGAAAGAAGACTGTTAAAGTGCAGTCCCCTCACAGCACAGAGCATGCGGTTCTGTGTGAACAGACACACATGCACACACACGCACGCACGCACACACACACACACACACACACACACACACACACACACCTACACACACACACACACACACACACACACACACACACACACGCGTATACCAAACTGGACACAGAACAACACCCTACTGCTGCTCACTGAACTCGATGCATTTCTTGACTTCCTCCCTCGCGGTTCCCTCCATGAGCCCGAGGATACTCAACGCCACAATGAGAGCATCCACTAACAGGCTGCGAACCCGCCCTTTGGCTCCCCCCACGGCTGTTTACCTTATCCACTAATTACCACACGTTGGTCCATCATCCACTGAGCGCCCTTTTTCCTTGCTTTTCCCCCCTCTGTCTTCATCCATGGGCTAAATATGCATTTCACACCGTTAATCATGTTTACATTCTGCTGTGGTTTAATTGCGACACCATAATTATGCAGGAAGTCCATGGCAGCAAAGGCTTGAGGAGATGTGTGTAATAGGGACCCTCTTAGTTGATTAGTCAACCAATCAGTGGTTTTGGTCTTAGTCGACTACGATTGATTTAGTCCGTATGTCTTTTCTTTAAGCTTATTCCCAAGAAATGTGTGAGAAAACACAAGATTTAACGTGGCGCTTTTGTGTGATTATTTGTGGAGAAAGTTGCAGTTTCAGTCGACTAAGAAATTCTTTGTTGAGGACAGCCCTTGTGTTTAATTCTCAGCTCCACCAAGTGAGGATGCAGTGCCGCGACACAGCCACTCAATAGTGCCTTCTTCGCTGCAGAGCAAGGTGGGGTGAACTTTTTTCTTTCTTCATTATATCACCCACTGAGGAGGCTTAATATTCAACAATGTGAATGGACAATCCACTTGAAATTGAAATTGGTAGAGTGATACCTGCGAAGCAAAAAATCAATCCCTTCAAATGGAGCGAGAGAGAAAGCAGGAAAAGGGAGAAAAAGAGGGCACGAAAGCAAGAGGTGCCTCATCCGAGTTGCTGAAACATGAGAGACGCTTTGCATGAAAGTTGAATGATATTTACTTCACAGAACTGAATTCACCTCTCACTCTGGGAGTGAAGCCTTGATCATTTAAACAAGGAGAGTCCTGGAAACGTCTGCATGACATGAGTCTGGATAGTTTCTCATAGTGTTGTTTCTTATGTTCATTGGTTATTTCTATGATGACCGATATTACGTTTTTGTTCGATAGGGCAGAAATAGTCAGTGATAAAAAAATAAAAACTGAAAAAACTGAAAAAAGAGAAGAGCCTTACTTTATGTCCGTGGCTGTACCCAGAACATCTGGCTCTGACCTTGACCACTGGAGATGAGCCATTTCTGGGCCGAGATCCATGCATCACTCTCTGGTGACCACTGACTTCTAACAGTCATTTTGCGTTCACTACTCCCAGTGCAACCATCAGCACACAGGGTATAACCTTTGTTCCAGCAGCAGAACACTCAACTCCTCCTTTGTGTCTGCTGGTGAGTGCATGAGGGGGTGGGGGGACACACAACTGTCACAACTAACCCCGTTGGATATTGACTATTCATTTTTAGATCGATCTGTTTACAAGCTGAAAGCCTTCGGTGTGATTTAAAGCGTCAACACCAATTAACACGACGCTCACACATTGCCATAGAGTAGCTGCTGTATTCTGTCAAAGATGACAGATGGGCTCGGAATAATCAGAAAACAAGGACGGGGAGAGTGTTTGATTCAAGATGTTAGCCATGTACCAGGCTGGAGTCTCGGGCTTTGATGGACAAACAACCCGAGAGTGGGACTTGAATTGATTGAAAAACATGAAGCGCTGGACCTTTTTACAAGTGCATCTGTCAGATCACAGGTGAGTGCGCACTGTGATGGATTGAACTCGCTGACGCGTCCCTGCCAGGTAGCAGAATGTTTGAACACCTTGACTGATGAGGAGGTGGATTGATTTCTGCCTGTGTCAAAATTGTGAATCTGTGGGCTCAATGAATAGTTAATGGCTTTCAACTCGCTCGCTGGACTTAAATTAATCATCGTAAAACGGTAGCATTCCAACGACGTCACCTTAGCGTCTATCTTTTGGCGAGTCACTTAAATCATCCAAGATCTGGACCAGAAAGCAATTGAACTTTGAATTGTCTTTGGTTAAATTTAAAGTTTGCACGGTCAGTGCTTCTCGAAAGTTCACATTTAACAACCAGCTTCACTTCTTCTCAGGTCATCTATCTCTACTACCAGAAAGTCCTTTGTCTCCGCCCTATACCACTTTACACCGGTGCCCCGATCATCCAGTTATTATCCAAACACGGCCCATCAATCAATCACTCATTCACATAATCATGCAAGTAGGCAAGAGGGGTTATAGTGAACCGCTTGATTAGAGAAGAAAGCACAATGCCTTCCTAATGAGACAGAGGTATGAGTGCAAGCGTTGTGCAACAACGCCGAAGTATTGAAAGGGTCATAAGAGCATGAAGCAAATGAAGCAAGTGTATAATTAGAGTGGGACTGAGATGCAAACCCCTGAATCTGAGGTCAGCTTCAGAGAGTCATTATTCTGCATTAATCCTTGGCCCACTCAGAGGCGAGAGAGCAGAGATTTGATTAGCTATTCAGGAATTATCTTTGGGCTTTCTAATTACACTGCTTTTCTGAATATGTAATGGCCACCTGCAGACTTTAGGAATAATTTGATTATTGATGTGTTTTTTTATTTATTTAAATTAATTCTTAGAGATACCACATAAAGTCTTTTTCATTTTACTTTGCACGAACTCAGATTCATTGAAGTAAAACTGTAATGTACAGTTACACACACAAACAGAAAATGCCCCAAATACTGTCAAAACAAAACACGGCATGTGGAGTAATTCCGGCTCAACATTCCAATATCCAGTGATTCCTTTATGAGTGTGTCAGTGTGTGTCTCTGTGCATTTTAGACAGCCGTGAGTGAGAGTGACTCTGGACGTTGGTGTGTTGGTGTAGGTGCGTGCCTATTAATGGTTATTCCCTTTCCTTTACGTGGGTACAAAAGCCATTTATGAACGCATATCTCCCACACAGCTGACATTGATCTGACTTGTCTTTCTTTACTTCTCTCTCAGCACAACTGTCGACAAGTTACTCGAGTAGTGAGAGCAGGTAGGAAATGTGGTGTTGCTTCAACAAATAAACAAAGAAGAAATTGAGACAGAAAGAAGGAGAGAGAGAAACTAAACTCAGGAGATCTTTGAACTCCAGCTGAGGGTCAGATCCTCTCCTGCAGGTCAAAGGTTGGAAGTCTAATCACATCGTCGATGCAGTGAGAGCTCAGTGGGACGTAACAAAATGGAGGAGAAAACGTGCTTCACAATCATTATCTTCGACTTTTCCGAAGACACAAACATCTCTTTTGACCCAAGAGGATTTCACTCTCTTAAGTCTGCCTGTGCTTGCCTGTAAGAGAAACGAGCCATTGTTTCCCATTGTACAGTATAATGTGCTCCTTCTGTCCATCGCCTCAGGCAGTATCTGCTGCAGGTTTTGCCAGACACATACAGTAGCATGGATGGGTGGGTGGGTGGTTGGGGGGGCTTGAGACCAAAATGAGAGGCGAACTGTGGGGGGACGGGGATTTTATAATATGAGGATGAGATGTTTGCTTGGCTGTTCTTGGGTGCCATCAGTTTATACTTGGCTGTCCATGCGAGGAAGTAATGAATACATTCTTGCAGATTAGACATGTATTTATGCAAAGACCACATGCAACGGCATGGTTTTGTTTGATGAACGACATTCCCCCGAATAACAATGGTGGCCTTGTAATGTAACAAATATGTTTTAAAGACCGTGTCAATCTGTGCACATTAACTCTTGCGTGCTGATGATATTCTGACAGCACCGCAGCACCTCTTGTTCCCTCCCCTCAAGTTGCGTCCATGTGCCCCCAACCCCTCCACCCCCTACCCACACACACACATACACACACACCCCCGGAAGTATCTCAAATGTACCATGACAACCTGTCATGCTCGGATATATGCGCCCGCAGCCAAACAGAAGGGTTCATTCCCCATCAGTGATCAGCAGCGAGCGGGCATTTGCGTGCATCTCTTGTCGAAAGAGTTTACTGCTACAGCAGCTACATGACAACACAAAGTGGTAGCATGTGCGCGTATTAGGGCATCTGCAAGCGTGTGTTGGGTAAATGAGTGCATATGTGTGTATGTGTGTGTGTGTCTTTGTGTGTGTTGGTCCACACTGCGGCAGAGGGCTTACATGTCTCATACACTGGGATAAAGGCAGTGGTGCAGTGACGAGCGCCTAATCCAAGTGCATGTGATCGGCCCGGCGAGGCTGGAGAGATATGAGCGTTTGACTTGTTAAAAGGGATGTTCTTCACTAAGAGCCTCGTTGGCCTTGACATATCTGGGACATAGTTCTCCTTGTCAGAGCTAATAATCAATTCCCACCAGAGGGATAATCTGACAGCAGACCCCCACCTTACAACGCAAGCTGTCGTCACATCCCCATGTATTAATAACAACCCAAACAGTTACCAATAGCAACTGCAACAACCCCACGAGGCCCGTAATCACGAGGTAGTAAACACTCGACAATGGGACCGATCCTCGCTGTGTGCTTTGATGTTGCAGTTTGATGGTAATGAACAATAATACCGCACATCAGGGATGTGCCTGTTTCTACAAATTTGGCCAAAGATAAAGGAGAGTTCAGTCCTCCAGGCTCTGTTTGTGTGTCCAAAACCAAATGACCTCTGAAGATACACTTTTGATATCAGAGCACCGGCATTTTTTTTCTTCTCGTGTTTGTTTGCGGTAGCATAACCTGTGTATGGTACAGGGGGCGGCAGGTGTCCCCCTGGGGTGCGGCGAGATGAGCTGGGCTGCAGCATCGTTCCTCATGTGGACGGTACATTAATAACGCCGGGACCCGGGGAGAAAGCTCCATCTGGGCCAGGCCGGTGTGCTGCTGAGGGGACAGACCACTGACTCCACAAGTCTATAATCCCTCACATGGTGCAACGGCAGCCTGCAGGGCCCAGTTGATAAACATGTCTAACTTTCTGGTGCACCTTTCCGAGACAATCAAAATGCTGGAATAAAGTGGTGCCCTCCTCCTGTGTCCATTTATTTCCACACTTACAACAAAAAAGATCTTTTAATTAAATGGCATGTTTGCAAAGCGCGACACCTCCAACTACAGATGAGCTCTTATGAATAATAACATAATTATGCCGTCTGCCCTTCAGCCCTTATCCCGTGGTGGTTTCATCGTTAAATAAATAACAGCCTGATTCACTTCCAAGCAGGTGAAAATTATCCAAGAGAGGAGGCAAAGCCCCCAACTAGAGGAAATAAAATCATGAAGAGGTCAGGTCCTCTTCGCTCTTTCATTGTGGTTTAATGGTGCTCAATACTGTAGCTTGCTGCTCAGTGACTTGTCATTTCCATTTTTATCACCACTCCCTCGATAAGTGCTTGTTAATCAATACACAAACAGCAAGAACTCTCTTGCTGTGGGAGCCTGAAGCATGGAGGCATGAAGTGTGAACATCGTACTCCTACTTCTCCACCTACGTTCCTCTGTCCATGTGAAGGTGTTTTTCATTGCTATATCTTTGTCCTACTTATACTGGTAACTTTTACTGTTCCATGATTTTCATCTTAAAGGAATACCTCAGTCCCAAAAGTATTATTTCAATATGTATTACTCACCCTGTCTTTTTGCATGCCTCTGTGGCGACAAAGAATCCAAAAACGGGGGTAATTCGTGATGAATTGAAGGCAATGTAACCACGTTTAACACCAGCAAAACCATATGAAAACAAACATTTACAAACTTTTCATATAACTCTTCCATTTTGCTTACTTCTTCCCGAATACATGATTTTTTTTGCTAAGACCTCACTATTTAAAAAACATCTACAAAACGGTACTTGCATGCAGTGTTCCCTCTAAGCTTTTTTTTCAGGGGTTAAAAATCATTTTTGCGCCAGTGTTTCTGAGATAGGAGTGAGCCATCTTCGCAATAATGCGATCTTTGATGTGACGTGTCGAGTCTTCTTGGCCAATCAGCGTCCCGTTTCTCGACATGCGCTCTCTGTACCTCTGCTAGCGCTCTGCCTCCGTTAGCACCTCCCACCCCCGCTGTCCTCCTCCGGGCGCCAGGAGTGAAGCTCGCCCAGAGCGCCACATGAGCTCGGGCCGGCGCTGTTTAGGCTCCTCTCGGCGGGCCCTGCTCCAGCAGTTATAGGCTACCATGGCGAAAAGAAAGGCAGAGCAGGTGCCCCAGAAAAAGGTCTGCCAAACGTTCAAACATGAGTGGCTAGATGAAATAGTCCAAACTGACACAGGTAGGATGAAACTTTCAGACATATTTAAATATGAAGAATGTGAAGTTATTAAATTGTTTACAGGGCTCTCAAGTGTCACGCATTGAGCGTGACTGTCACGTGACACATCGTATTTCTCACGCTGAAAAAAAACTCTAGGCTATTTAATGTGCCGCAGCGCGAAAACATGACCTGGTCGCGTTGCCCTTACCATGGAGGAATCAAGCACGTCTCCCCCGAATCCCCTGCCAATCAATAAAAAGAAATGGGCTACACAAATAGCCAATCAGAAAAACGTGCCTCCGTGGGGAGAGAGAGAGAGAGAGAGAGAGAGAGAGAGAGAGAGAGAGAGAGAGAGAGAGAGAGAGAGAGAGAGAGAGAGAGAGAGAGGTCACTCTTACCTGTCTTGAGAGCCCTGGTTCATATAGGCCATGTCAATTTAATAAGCCTATAATTATTGTTAAGCACTGCATTAGCATTTTTCTTTCAATGAAGTTCCACTTAAATGTTGTACCTGCTGAGAAATGACTAAACACCTTTCATACTTTTATTTTTTATATATATCGTTATCAGTCATAACCAGTGAACCAGTCATAACCTCCCCTTATTGAAGTTCAAAAAAGATCCTTTAAGTTCAACTAAACTGACTGGTAAAACACCATCATTAAAATGTTCCCAAAGTCCAGCCATTATAAAGGACATTGAATAAATATCAACCTTGTATACATATTGATGCATTTGCTGTCATCTCTTTGAATCCCCTATGGCTAACACAGGCTTGTGGTCATTTTCGGCAGGTCACGTGGTTGAGAATTGCTCACAGTGCTGAAATGTGCGCTCAGAAAAAAAAAATGTTTCTCAGTGCTGAAAAAAATTAGAGGGAACATTGCTTGCATGATTAAGTCTTGCACCTTTGCAAGTGTGAGAACACACAACTGGGGGCATTTTGAGGTTGAATTATTGCTTTAATGGTGCAATTTCTAGGCAAGAAAATGACTCAAATGAAGTTTGTTTTTAGGAAATGTTGAAATAGACACAATCTGAGTGAATATGAACAGAGTCGAAAATCCCTTGTCTGTAAGATGCTGTGTTAGAGTGTCTGGTTGTCTGCCTCTCTACAAGGACAACCCAGTCTGCTAAAAGGTCAGAGCCATGCAAATGTTTCATTCATGTGTCCAACCACGGGGAAAACACATTCCTTTTTCGTACAAAATGTCTCAAAGACTTAAAATGTTGCTGTTCCCTGTTGAAGTTTTGTAGGGTTTATGGTTATTTTTCATCACACAGGGAGAACATTTTTATTGTGTTGCACGTCATCCTTGGCTCGTATCCAATTTAGCATTTTCTTGAGTGTCAGTTGTGGCTAACCGACCCTGTGAAGCCCACTAAGCAGGCCTGTCTGGCCATCCGTGTACCATCCCTCCTAATGAAGATATTTTAGTGTCATTTCATGTCGAGAGGGCAGTTGGAGCGATGACTTTGATCTCTGCTGAAGGTGGTGATGTAAAGATCCAGACTGAGGAGCAATAAATGATTTTCCTGGTGTGAAGGGGGCATCGTAGTTCTGTCTCAGTAGACTTGTGACTTCCTGTCAGCTTTTTTTTTCCTCCCATGGAGACGCCTCTGCCTGATTGTTTTTCTCAGCTGAGGTAATTCAGGTGCACTAGCCTGGAGCTTCCCTGACTTGTGTTTATTAGTTATTCATTTCCATCAGCCTGCACTGCCTTAGGCGATGTGATCTGCAACGTGCTCCCTGCTCAGGTGTTCAACAGCCCAACTGGATCATCCTTAAACTCCCATGATGCCCAGCAGCACAGCACTGGGTTCTTAAAGGTTGAACGCATTTTTATTATTAGAAAAATCACTGAGACGGCAGAGCAAGGTGTTTTAGAATATGCTCTAGGTCGTTGTCTGAGGTGTTTATTAAAGCATAATTCATTCAAACCGGATGCTAATCTCACCCTGGAACCTTCTTATCTGCAATGTAACATCTGACACCACACATGCCATGTAGACAGCTGCAGTTTGGCACAAGGCGAACTCTTCTCTGTAATAATTTAATAATACATTGATAATCCTAGTAACACGGTAATAATCTAAATTTAGCAGAAATAAACAGGGACCTCTAGTTTGCTTTCATGAAAACTCTCTCCGGGTTTCTTTTCCTTAGTCTCATGTAAAAGTCAAAGATGTCTAGCAATAAACTCAATATTATACCAGATTTATTGTATTTCATTATAAATTAGATAATTAATTATTACAAATAGTTTTAAAAAAAATTTAAGAACATGAAATAACCAATTGTATGTCATAACAGTGTCCTATTTCTTGTTTTCATTGATTAGTTTTATGAATTTATTTCACATTAATACTATTGTTACTACAATAATATATGCAATGTGTTCTTATAAAGAAACATATAGAGTTACTCTATATGGTAGAGTTACTAACTACTGGATCAATCTGAAAAAAAAACATGAATATTGGATGATACTGCAATACCAAGGGACAGTTCACCCCCAAATCAAAAATACATATTTTACCCTTACCTGTCGTGCTATTCATCAGTAGATTGTGTTTGTGTGAGTTGCCTAGTTTTGGAGATATCGACAGAAAAGAGTCTGCCTTCTCGTAAATAGGACTATCTTGAGTAAGCGAGTCATGATTTCTGGAAAGAGTTGAGAGCTGAGTTTTTGAAATGTATGTATGTAAGAAGACATCTCTTCTGCCGATATCTTCAAAGTGAATGTGAATCCTAACTACAGGTCTGTGTCAAGAGGCAAACTCTGGCTACTACCCACGTTAATTGTGTTGGCCATAATGTGTATCATCATTCCTAAGCATATATTTTAATTTAATTTAATTTATTTTGCACAATTCAAACAATAAAATGACAAAAAAAAACAAAAACATAAAAGATAAATGAATATCACAGAGCAAGAAGAGGCAAAAAGCCAACTGGGCTTATTTGAAACCTTCACCTATATTATATTTACAATTTTACAAAATTAGAAACATAAAATGAAATATGCATAAGACAGACAACAAAAGAAAAAGAAATAAAATAAAAATAATGTAATTGTGTCGAGTGTGTGTGTGTGCATATGAAAGTAGTCATGGCTTGTGTTTGTTTAGGGATGTTGGATTATACCCCTGCGGTATTTCCTAAGCAACAAGTCCCCATGAACTCTAAAATATATACTGGGTACAATGTTAAAACACATGAGATTTCCTCACCATCCACGCAGGAGGGTTTGTTCCGTGTCGTCCCGGCCACTTTCCCCGGTAAACAGGAGCACTTGACTGTCTGAGAGCGCTCCTCAATGCGATTCTTGTTACAGCATCGGTGGGCGGCGATCACTTCACACGTTCCTCCCTCTGCAGACAGATAGACAGACATAGTGGTACACGGTCAGTACATGTGAGAGATTAACGCAAGACTAAACATGTCTCTGAAAATTAACTGATGCAACCACAATGTTCAATACATTAATAAAATCAAAATAATCAACAATAATGTGAATGAAGCATGGGCGGAGAGGAACTCGACTGCCTCACATCACATCATGAGGCACGCTGCAGCACAATCATTGGGCTCTTTCACTGTCAGTATGTGTAACAAATTGGCCCTTGAGGCATCTTAATTATGTCATCTAATTGCCTCTCACTCAGTGCTGGCTGTTCTCATTCCATACCAATCAGCCTACAACGAAGATCACCTCATGCACTTGCTATGTATTAATGTGCCTGCCTTTGCACTGTTGATATCTTCCATATGTTGTCAGTGGGATTCAAAAAGGATGAAACTCTTCTCTACGCTTCTCCAGGGAAGACCTGGCAGTCATAGGCATTGAGTCCCATGCCAGAGCCAATACAGTCTTAGGCTACACTACACTAAAGCATTAACTCCAAAGCATGGGTGACATCAGTCAGAGCAAATGCTGTACAATAGGTCCCAGTGTGACAAAGAGGGGTGTCAAAAAAATTCTGTGAAAAGAGAAGGGGAAAGGCGCTGATGGCGGTACTGGGTCAAAATAACAATAGGGAGGATTGCCCATGGGAGGGAGAGTGGGTGATGGAGCGGAGGGGCATTCTGAAATGAGTGAGACAGGCAGAGAGAGAGAGAGAGGGAGAGAGAGAGAGAGAGAGAGAGAGAAAGAGAGAGAGAGAGAGAGATAGAGAGAGAGAGAGCTAGAGGACAAGGTGTATCTGGCTGCCAGGGACCGGCCATGCCAATGAGTAATGAGGGAGCCACTGGAAGTGCCCCCTTCACACAATTATAAAGCGTGGGGCTAATGCAGCCAGCGGAGCTGCAGGAGAGAGGCCCTCCATCACCGCTCTCCCCTTTCCTTACGCCCTAGGAAAAACTCTTTATCTTCCCTTGACAGCTACCGCAACAGACACCAGCGTCCAACAATTAAACTGGAGCTCATCCCTGGACACAGAAGAGGAGATGAGATGAGAGGAGAGGAGGCGGGTTGAACTCATCCTTTCCAATCCATAGAATACATAAAAGATGGAGTGCAAGAAGAAGGAAAAGAAGACAACCAAATGACATATTCCATCTCATTTCACTCTGCCGTACCACGTTTTAAAGAGAACATCCTTCTGCGGTGGGAAGATGCATTTGCTCCCACTGGCATGACAACAACTGGTGTGTGTTTCTCTAGCTGAGGTGTTTGTGCAAATGTTTGAAGTGGCTCGGGTCATGAATTACGGAGCTGAGCTCCCAGTTGCCGAGACAAGTTTGGCAACAGTTTTCTTCTCCCATTCCCATCAATGTCTGCTGTGGCCAGACCAAAGGCCGCCGAGTCCTGGATTAAAAGGCAAACATTTGCAGTCCTGCTGGACCGTGCCGTCGTGCAGTATTAATGTCACTCTCTCAGCGCTTGTTGTCAGATATTTCTGGGCTGGAGGAGGCAGAACACAGACTATAAATGTGAGAAGAAAAATCCCCAGAGTGTGCTAAAACCCTCGATCCCCACAATGTGTTTGCTTGTTGAATATTTCACCGTCAGCTTGCTGACCTGCAGACTTGCTTTCAAGTCAAAGCAGATGTCTGAATAAGTAAGGCCTTTACGTTGCATCACAGAAAACTACATTTGGTTGAATCAGCTATAGCTTCAAAGCCTGATTTTGGACGAACAGAGGTTTAACCAACAAGGAACAGCGAAGGGAAACCCCTTTCATAAATACCATCAATATAACTAATGATATGTGATGTAATGTGTCCTGATCGGTGACTTTTTGATTGGTTTCTTCAGTGGGACAAACCAACCTATTTTTTAGGCCTCTGCTCGAAAAGTGAATACCCAAACTAAAAAGGGTGTATCTCTGCAACCACTAGAGCTATTTGAATACTTTTGGTGTTATTTTTAAATGCTACAGATGTGAGATTTTTTTCAGATGTGTGAATATAAGTCTATATGTTACTGGTTACGAGTAAATGAAGATGACACACAGCAAAAAGGAAAACGTTTTAGGTTCGCCTGGAAAAAAAACACTTTCAGGATTATTAACTCTAACCCAAATCATAGCACACTATGTGAACATTCTCTCTGCAAAGGTTGACTTTGATAAAGTGAAGCAGAACAAAGTTAGAGAGGGTTTAGTACAAAGAAAATTCAGGCGAGGTCTCTAAAATGGGCATTTGGGCACATTAGGAAACATTAGGGCACATCTGTGCCATTTGAATTTACTCATGTACCAAACCATATACTTCACTTGTATGTTACTTATGGTGTTCAATACATCAAAATACAGCAGTTTTGGTTCTGTTGTTTAATATATTTGTATGATATACAGTTTTAAATATCACTCTTTCTGACACCACACATGCCAAGGGGGGATTGGTTTTTAAAAGGTTTTAAGATACAGATGCACATTTGTGTACCTTCAAAGTTGTGTGTCTTCCCCATTTTAGTCAAAGGCACTTCAGTCCACAAATTTACCATTTATTACACAGAAAGATTTGTCGATACAAAAACAAATCAACTGATTTGAGTGCAACCTCCTCTGCTGTAGGACAGCCATGCTCCACTCCAAAAGTTGTACAGGAAGTAGTGTCACACTTTTGCCGTAAGACTGGGGATTAAATTAATCATAAGTCAGGTTCATGGTTGTAGACTTCCTGTAGTTTAGAAGGAATCCCACCACAAGAGGAAGGTGGGAGGATTTACCTTTATGGCCTTTTAAGTCTCCCAAAAATAATTTGAAAAAAGGTTTTCTTCTGCAATTATAATAATAACTCAAAGCAAAAAACAGATCAATGATAACCACCAGCAAGTATTGAGTTGCTTAATGTACTTTACTGAATGAAATCAAAACTGGTGGTTGGCCTTCAGGTACATTCGACAATCTACACAACACAAATATACTACAAGGTGTATGGGGGTTGAGCGTATAAAAATTATGGAGGGCCGTTGTGTTTGTTGTGTGTGTTTCACTTTTGGACATTGACTGAATACAAAGTCATTTGGACAGAACATAATATTATAGTGCTTAATGAGATCATTATGATGATTATCTTAATTATTGCCATCAGATTAGTATCCCTAATACACATTCACACACACACTCGCATACGCCCATGCTTGTGTGGGTATCAGCCATGAGTCGAGGTCCAGCCATCAACCAGGTGGACATTAGGCACGATCACTACGAACCATCTGGTACGTGGAAGAGGGAGCAATTTAAACGGCTCCACAAAGTCACCAGAGCCACTTTGACGACAAATGGCCACTTGGACGAGAAGTATTTTCATTTAAGTAGCTGGGAGTTCGGGCTTGGGTAAATGACCATCCATAATCCCTGCGCGTGTGCGTCTGTGTGCCTGTGTTTGTTTGTGTGTGTATTTACGCATACGATAGTTTTTTGGCATTCCATAATGTATATCTTCTGCTGAAACGCTCAAGTGCACAACAGTAACTGCGTCTGCATTACAGTGCAATACGGGATCAAAACAACTTGCGACATGACTGCAGGTTGTGATGGATGCAGTGCTTGGAGCCTGTCAGACCGCTAAAGGGGTTAAAGCAACCTGCTAAGATGGAGTAGGTGGCTGTGCACTCTAGCCTTTGGTGAGGGGAGGTGAAGGGCATCGATGGGACCACTAACTGGTAATTTTTCTCTCGGCGGCCCGCAGTGACAGCAGCCATTAAATGACTGGATGAGGTGATTATGTTTAAGCAAATCAATGCTTCATTGTTTCCAACTTAGCCCAATGGTCAATTAGAAGCTGTTAATGAGGTATGGTTGTAAAATGTGGAGATAAATAGCAGGAGACGGAATGGGAGCTTGGGATAAATAAACATACTTAATATTAGAGTATTTCCTGCAGAGCGTGGACAGGGTGAGATTTTTAGACTGGGGCATTTACAAACAACAAAAAGGTCCACATACATTTTAAAACATAAATGTACCTTAAGATGACATATTTATGGAAAGAAATGGGGGTGTCTTCAAGGACTAGACATGTATGTGATACATCAGCAATTCTTTTTGAATAAAGAGAGTACTGCTTTTACACCGACTCCCACAGAGAGTGTTGCATTATGAGCTGTATGCAGAATTTATTTTGCAAACCTGACGTCTTTAAGTCAGTTTATAGTGTGACTTTTGGAGTTAGTCAGCCCTTAAAATGTTTGTGAGGACAGTTTAACCTACAAAAGTTTCTGGAGGTTTGTGTTTCGCTGCCACGGACCCATCCATAATCTGTAACCGTTTATCCTCCACTGACAAGTGAAAACTGTGCACTGATTACAACGTCCTTGGTTGATTCAATTTTTTTAAAAGTCTGACCAGCTGAATCTGATTTTTTTTCCCGAATTGAAGCAAGACAGAATTATCCCCCCCAAAAAATTAACCGCCATGATGTCAGTGTAATATTTCAACAATTCTAAAAGTTATCTGTTGTGGTCATTTGCATAAAAACACATAATTCAAATGATTAGGCCAAACAGTTTTTGCTTTTGTTTTAATTATATAATATAAGATGCTTAGTTCTAGCTAAAGTCATAAATCCCCCTCTAATATATACATTGCTGTGAAAACATCTCCTTCAAACAACTGTATTTATTCAAGTTTCTCGCTAAAAATAAAGTGTTCATCATGATAGCTTTATAATTTAGCTTTGCTTAATACCAATATGTACTGAGTGGAGCATGAACGCATCATAACCCCCCGTTAGTCTGAGCTCCATTATAACCAGGACTGTGCAAGAGAGAGACCCTGTGCTGTCGGCAGATCAGCTGGTCACTGCAACTCAGCATCATGAAGGGAATACATTACAATATTAAAAGTGTCTGATTAAGTTCGTTGTTCAAAATAGTTTGAAAAGTTGTTCCTCTGTGGATTATTTTGGATTTGCAGTTGGGCTAAATTGTGGGTTCACCGGTCATGGCCCATCTGCTGATCCATCGTTGCACCTCGAGTAAAAACTGAGTTCAAAGCCTCCCCAGATGTCTTAACTGCAGAAGCGGACCATGGCCCAAATCATTTGCCATGCAGCTCAGAATTAGAGCTGTCACAGCTGCCGTAAAAAACTAATTTTGACCGCTTCCAAGAGCCCCGACAGGAGAGAGAGTCTGAGTATGTAGACTGTTAGACCGGCTACACAAAAGGGATTCATGCTTCAGAGGTATTATTTCATGTTTCACATTGACTAGAGAAAAAGGTTTCAAGGATAAGGAACCTATTCTCCTTGGATTAATAGTTCCTCGGGGAAACTTTTCCCACAGAAAAAGTGTGTTGTAACATTGAGAAGAGTTTTTCCAATTACTGATTTTTGGAGTAAAAAACAACAACCATATGTTTCCTAATCAATACCGTCTTATTTGGGTCAATATGGAAAACCTTAGATGCTTGACGACCATGTCGATCACCATCAAGAGCCTCAACGCAGGATGCAGCCCATAATGGGCTGCATCCTGCGCATAAACTCAAGGTCACAGGAACAAACCCATGACGACTTATTCACACAAAGACTCCACGTTCCCAGAAATAAAAGTGACAGCTTTCTTTTTATCCTCTGAGCGACAAATAACACACTCTACTGCCTTCTGATATCACTGCAACTGGCATTTTTTAAGCACAGAGATAAATGCAGGTGCTCGTGACAATGTCGTCACAAATCCCCCCTCCGCCCATCATCCCTCGTACAAACAAACAGTATTTTCCCACTACATCATGGCTCAGCTTCAGCGTCAACAACTATATCTATGCAGAGTGGCCAAGAGCAGTAATCACTTTCTGTCACCTCTTTTTTCCCTCTCTCTCTCTCTCTCCAACTCTCTCTCACACTGCCTCTCTCTCTGCTACAGTTATTAAGTAATGACATATGGCCGAGGGAAGGAACACAGGAGCCGGGAAAACTTAAGCCTCTCAACAACTCTTCGTAACAACTTAATCAGTGCACACTCAGGTGAAAATGAGCCGTTTCCGCCTGCATGCTGAAGTGCCTGTTTTTGTTTTTCCAGAAACACAGCTGCGGCATCAACCGCAGTCCGTCTTTCTTTGCGATTCTTCCTTTTCTGTGGGCTTGTTGTTGTTCCCTAGTGCTTCTGTTTTACAATAGCACTTCTAATTGTCAATTTAGATCTCTGGTGGCAACATACATTTTGGCTTCCGTTGTCAGTAAATAAATGTGGACACGTGTCGAGTTAACGAATGTAAATTCGACAGAGTTGTTATTCGAGAAGAAGAGCGAGAGCCGCATTTCAAATCATTGCTGAAAATGATGCGCATTCGAAAGACAAACTGAGACTCTCACTGTCGCTAAAAAGCCCTTTTAACAAATGAGCAAAGTTACTTTGCACCGCGTGCCAGAAAAGTCAATTCAAACCTCCGTAAAGTTTTATTAAGCAGCAGATTGTTTATTGAGTCAACTTTTCTCTCTGTGAAATCATGCATAATGGAGAATGACCCTTTTTCTTATGACTTGTAATGCACAGTTTTAGACATAATGAAATGCATCTGATTGAAAAGTTGTCAGATAAGTCCAAAATGAAAAACATCTCTATTCTGTTTGTCTCGATTAGTTTTTCCAGACTTGAGGGAAGAAAAAAAAACTAAAAAGCAGAATATTAATGATCTTTTTCAAGAAGCAAAGGCATCAAAGTGGCGGTTGGGCAGCTGTCCCACTGCATATATGATTAATGATGCTCATCAGAGTTTAGCATTTCATTACTTAAACATCAAGTTAGCTTCATGAACACTCCCCCTGATTACTTAGGATAATGTTTAAACACGCTGCAAAGCGCCGTTGAGTGGATTCCAAATGAAGGCCTTAGAGGCAGTGCCAGGGAACAACTTTTCATGTCCTTCCTCTTGGCAACTGATACAGTTTATATATTTTATCGCAAATTACACAACCCTCATTCACTGCTCAGTTTCCTCTACTTCTGAAACAGGAGGAGTTCAAATGAATAGTCTGTAAAGGGAAATCCCTGGGAGGTGCAGAATTAGACCTCACTGCTATACTTTCATGATAGAGTACATCACGTCTGTGGTGCTAATGCTCTCTGAATCACACCTCGTGGAGCATGGAGGAGATGTGTGAAGTGGCAAGAATAAGAGAAAGGTGGAGAGAGACCGCATGCATAGGGCTTTCTGTGCATGTGGCACATTAGAGCTATGCTGTTATGCATGTCAGGAGGTGTTGACATAGACAGCGACTGAGTGTGTCCCACTTAAGAAAGAAAACATGAAGAGACAACATTACTCTTATGGTTTGGACAAGGGGAGTCGTTTGGAAGTTCTTCCGGGCCTTTGAGAGTAAATCGTCCACTAAGGCTTGAGCCCCAGCCACTTGTTCTCACTCTGAAGCCTCTTTCCCAGAGGGCTGACTTCCACCAATGAATAATAAAAGGTAGCCTCAAGGAGCAAGGCTACCCGAGGAGCTTGCACAATTCACCATCAAAACACATATGAGGAAGACATGGTAGGGTAAGCCAGCTGTGCGAGGTTTCTCCAAAAGTCACAACCAAATTAATCTCAGGCCTTGTTAACCTTTGTTTATCCAATCTAGAAACCTTTGTCTCAATCGTGTCACCGACGCATCAGGAGCCGGAGTGGATTTATCATTTATCAAGTGCCCATCCGCAGCCTGTTGCAGTGATCCGTATGGTTTCTCTGACCTCAGCCAGTGTGACGGCTTCAGGCTGGTTTCTCACTGACCCCTTGGTGGCCTGGATTTCACGTGACTCCTGAGGGAGCATAACCCACAGTAATGAGAGCAGACAAACAAGTGGACATAGCTGCTATAGTAGCGCCTGGAGGTACCACAAACCTGAGGGAGGGAGCGGGAGAGAGGAGGAAGAGCATAGGGGAGGAAGAGGCTCCAGAGCTCAAGCTGACTGACAGGAACTACTGACCCAGCTATACCGGAGTCACACAAATCAATGTTTTTGTTTTTTTTCTCCCTCTCTGCCGGTATGGCTCACCTCTGAATCTAGCTATAGTGTTACAGAATACTAAATACTGCTATAGTGGCTCCAACTTACAGAAACCTACAGTGAATGGGTTTCAAACATGAGGAGAAAGCCAGAAAAAAAAACACACACACTCAAAAAAAGGAAAATCTTAGTATTTAGCTTGCTTTTTATCAGGTATTCTTCATGCATGGAGACATGGAAATATGCTCCAGTTTACTGAATTGGGAAAGTATAGTGCAGCAATTGCACCATTGGTGGTAATACTCTTGACATCTTTAACAGGTAATTCCATTAGAGCAAATAAGAGATGTGAGGTGCTGCCGGCCTCGGCCCTGGTCGATTCTTAATCACCTGTATGGGTTTCCTCTCGTGGGCCTGTATGACTCCAATGCTCACATCTTTATGGTTATTAAAGTTAACGATTGCAGCGTGCCTCATTTACCAAGGCTCTATCAATACCAGTTCAGCACCATGAAATTACCCCAGTCCAGAGGGAGCAGCGTGACAAACCGGATTAAGAAGGGCTCTGTAATGCCTTGGCATATATAACTCGCCGTGTCATGGACTCAGCCCGCCGCAAGAAGACCCACAGCCAAGCTCAAGCCCAGTGAAGGGAGGGGCACCACGGGGGCTGCTGACAACCATTATAGCTTAAATGTCAATTCAAGCTTTTATTACCCACATGGTTGTTCAGAAAAGCAATGAAAACTAATAGCTGGCAGGTTAAAAAACAACAAAAAAGCACTGCTTTGGAGAAAACACATTAAAAGTTCTATGAAGTTACCTGAAAGATGAAGGGGAAAAAACTGGGCGATTATGGTAAATATATGCAGGATGTAACCTATTTCTGTGCTCTTCTAGGTGTAAGGAAAACTTTGTTGGATACTCTTTTATAAGCATGGCAGATTTTATATGGAGATGGGCTTCGTTGCATTTTAAATGCGGTATCAAAATAAAAACCTGCAGTAAGGAGGGGGTGTCCCTGCCCTTACATCCCGCTTATCTTATTTCCATGACAGAAGGGTGAAGCCAGAAATAATGTCGTGCAGTGCCAGTAACACGATTGTGCAGAATTTACTATGCGCTGTCACAGTCACATAAAGAGGCATATTAGATAAAGTCAGCAAACTCCTATTTATCACGTCTTGTTTCTTACTTTATTCCTCTCTACTGGCGTGTGTCTGAACACAAACCTTGGAATCCAGGTATGGCTGCAACTCTTTGTGTTTTACTGCACCCTGCAGTACAGTTGGCGGTGCCTGACCTCCATCCAATGTCCGTATGACACAGGTCACTGCTCTCTCTAAATGAGAGCCGGATGGCGAAATGAGAAACTAAATTGTCCATTCAAAGTCTCCAAACTGACTTTTTGAACGGCTCCATCGAGGAGCCTTCAAAAAGTGACATTCCCTGGCAGGAAACAATTGGATGCTGTGAGCCCTGGAAAATGGCTTGAATGCAGACCATGAGTTTCAGTTCACCTCTTCTCAAAAGAAAAAAAAGAAAGGAAAAAAGTTCTGAAAATGGCCAGTTATAACGTTATAAAACGCTTTGTAGGGTTATTGAGTACGGTATGTCAGAGCTTCTGTCTGGTCGAAGGTCTATTTTGAATGCTGTGTGACACAGAATGGCTCAGTGGAGGAGGTGTGATGCAGAGAACATGGAGGCAGTCTGCAATCACGCCATTCATGCTTCCGCATGTGGGGCCTAGAACGATATTTCGCTTTCGGTTCAGCCGAGGTCTGCCTGGATTACACACAATGCGTTATCTAATATGCATAATGCATCAGCAGGCACTTAACATCAAATTATAGATGCATGCAAAAATACTTAGAGTAGTATATGTAGAGAAAGGGCACTTTCCGGTGCAAATAATCTGCCCACTTTCTGCAAAGCCAGGCAATCAGGGAGTTGCATGATTTTGCATAACTGGGTATAAATGTTAATAAACTTATGGTTTTAATGCTGCATTTTAGCATTAAGGCAGTCGACTACAGCTAATTGTTTGTCTGTTTATGTTCTTTCTTATTTATTAGTTTATTTATTAATTTCATTGTAAACACTTGCAGGAACAAATAGCATCTAAAGCGCTAGCAGGGGTGCGCCGTACAAAAGCATAACTCTAGGCTGTTTGTGCAAATGTGGCTCGAAAGCTGTTAGAAGTGACTCTACTTTGCCAAGCAGCTGGTTGAGGCCCGTCTGAGCCAAAACAGTCTGCTCTCAAGCATGTGCAGTGTGCCACGTCTCGCTAACTTTGTACTCTACACATGGGGTCAAATGTTAAAGATCTATTGACGAAAGCTGACAGCTCGTGCACATGTTCTATGATTCGCTGCCGGCGGTTCACCTATACATCCGGTGTCATGTTCCTGACGTGTGCATAACAAAGAGATTCCCACTAAGCACAGTATTGAAACGGTTATTTGCTTTAAATGATGCATGTGCGAGATGATAATTGTACGGCGGAGCATTGATCACTTTCCCCAAAGATCGACTTCCACGTGATGATCCATCTAAGATTGCGAGAGCAAAAGGGAGGAAAATCAATGTGCTAAGCACTCAGCTCCGGTCTGACAATGCAGAATAACGATGTCAGATGTGGCACTAAGCGGCTAACCTTGCTCTCGGTAGCGACAAGGACAATAGTGTGTTGTGGACAAGAAAGGAGCATGAAGCTGTCATAAAGAGTTATATTCATCATGACTAAAGACATTTTAATTTACTTTCGTCATGTAACAGCCATTTATTTATACCTGCCCAATAGATGATAGGTCAAACACTAAAAAACTCTTTTGAATCATTTGTTTTTCATCTTTAGATGATTGAAACCATGGATCAAATAAAGGGGACGATGGTTATTTCACTAAGGTAACCACCATTGGTAATTAGCTTCCCCTAATTTTAATGGTGGGCATTATTCTGAATAGAATATGTGTAGCTCTTTTGCTAATTCATATATAGTATGAACGTTAAACTAGCGGTGGCAACATGACAATTTAAATTGTGAGATTGTCTAAATTCATCAACCATTAGATAATTTGCCATAGTGTTTATAACAAGATAACCATCACTTTAATATATATGTTTAAATAAGGTCATTATGGGAAATGTTACAGGACTGTTTTGTGGCAATGTTGGATTGTTATATGATTGTAGCATCAATGTGAGTATCTTGACGTCAGGTATTTAAGTTACAGGAACCCAGGAAATGGACATCATGGTGCATTAGGGCCTTTGTAGATGAAGAAAAGACTGAGCTATAGAGGAGGATTGTATTCAGAGAAAAGCTCTGATTTATGAGAAAGGAAGTTTTCTTTGGTCATAACATCATAGACGCTAACCGTGTATTATTCCTACCGAGGATGACCTAATCAAATTATACTTTGCATTTAGCATTTAACAATAAAGACATATAGATTTTCTGGAATTTGAAGAGACAATTGAATTGGTCCTAGTCAAAAGAAAACAACATACTTATTTATTTCCCATAAAGTAAAGAAATACATTAGTGTAAAGTTATCCCACCTTCATCTGTAGCCATTTGGAAAAATATAAAATACAAAATTTAAGCAACGTTTAAACACTTTTCACAGTGGTTGGACCACAGGTTGTACAAACTCGTTATTTTCCAGCACAACCCGACCTTAAGTAGAGGCATGACAAAGAGGGGATCTTTTTCATACATTCCCAACACATTAAATGTAACTGTTGCCAGCAATTGTGTGGAAAATGATTTGACGAGATAAGTCTTTACTGTTAATTCTTATCATTCTCAGTGGTGTTTCTTTACTGCAGAAGCTAATTATCTTCTTCATAAAGCATTGCAGATACCTTTTAGAGACGGTTTCTCAATCCTATCAAAGAGCAGAATGGAGACCATTGACAATCCAGCACACTACACAATGCGCTCCAGATTAACTAGGGGCCAAATAGACAGCGGACAATGATAATCTATTTTTGTCACAGAGCACTAAAATGGGTTTTCAACCTATTTATCTACCTGTGGGAAAAAAATTCATAGCTATGACAAATGACTATAAGCGAGACGAGAGATGACGGAGGGGGAGGGGGAAAAATCAGAGGAGTCGGGGAGGGCAGTTATTTGCAGACTCTAAAATCGGAACAATATGAGAACTGGAACACAATTTGGCATCAGATTACTCACAGCGATATCCATCAAAACACACAATTCAGTCACTCAATATCATTACTGTCGGCTTGATAAGCTTTTAAGCTGCAGATAACATCTTGATGTGGTAACACAAGTGGGAGAAGAGTCTCAGTCTCATCTGTTTCTATTGTTGAGGGCCACAACAGAGAAAAATGAACCGCGTGCCAGAGCAATGGATGAGATGATTCATAATGAAAGTGATTGACGAGTTTATCATTAACGGGCCTCACATCCCTGCACAGGTAATGAAAACTACAAACGTTCTCCACTCTTTGCATCTCTTTGAACCAATACTTTTATATTCTGCAAGTCTTTATCAGGAGTGTTTTTTTTATACAAATTGCAATATTTTCTCTGTCTGGAGAGAAAACATTGCAATCAAACTTTTCAAAGCTCCCTATGGCTTCTTTTCAGACTTTGTAACATTGGGAACACGCTGAATAGACTAGCTGAATGCTGGAGCTCTGTGAAAAGAAGAAAAAAAGCCCCAAACTTTCACTCTTTTCTTTTTTTGACTGAGAGTGATTACTTCATCTTCCATAGAAATTGTCTGCAGAAAGGAATCAATCATGGATTGAAATATGCCATGATTCAGTCACAGAAACTCTCCCTCTATCTACGAGATTAAATATCAGCCGTAATGAATGACACTGGCTCTTGTACCCATTAATTATAAAGATTAGAATCATGACTTTGTTTTGAACTTGTGCCTACGCTGATTCTCAAGGTCTTTCTCTCTTGGAAGAGGACTTGCTTGTAAAGCGGAACAGGGAATTCATTTCATGCATTTTTCCATTTCCCCGTTATCCGTAAATTATGGTGAAAAAATGACGAAATGATGGAATTCTTAGAGTCTTGTATGAGCAATATTAACAAACAATGTGTGTACCTCTGGCATTATATTGTCTGGTAACTGTGAAACCTTTAAGTTGAGATGAAATGAAAACCTGAATCCCGTCATCGGTCTTGCCTCTACATACCTGCAAATTTGATCTGTGCCACCAGGGTGGACTGTGAAATCATGTGGCTGCACATCAAAGTGTGACTGGACTCAGTGTGCATACTAATACCAGAGCAATGCGTGCACTGAGCTCTATGACGGAGAGACATAAGAGGAGGGAGAGAGGGATAGAGCAAGAACCAGAGAAAATCTCCCTTCAAAGAAAAATAAATATATTGGAAAAACTGAATTGTGTTGACATTCAGAGAATATTTTATCCAGGGGAAAAATAAGGTTAAACACAATTTTCAGGTGCATAAAGGGCCTCCGTAACTACTTTTCCATGATGGTATCTACCTTTCATCCATAAATTGTACTTTAAAAAAAGCCCCTGCCCCTCCTTAACACATCATCTCGGGGAGAGATATGACTGGTACACTGCCAAAAGCAGCAGCCACCGTGTGTATCCTCTTTATCCATCATATCCGCTGCATCATTTCCCTGGTCATTGCCTGTGTACTGCTGGTGCTCCAAGTCGTGACTGTGGGATCAGAGCTAGGATATAAGTGATTGTCTCCTGGCAGACAGAAGAGCTGCCTTGACAGGCAATGAAGAAAGGAGCCCCGGCACAGCACTTCAGTAGATGCTCTCGCTATTTCTCTCCGTTACGTCTCCCTCCATCCATTCACCCACCCCTCTGTCCATCCATCCATCCATCCAAGGTAGGTCAAAAGAAAGATCCTGCTTGGCAGCTCATTCCTCACTCTGATGAAGCCGCTTGTTAGAGACTCATCAACTCTTCTCTGTGTCTAACACACACACACACACACACACGCACACACACACACGCACGCACGCACACACACACACACACACACACACACACACACACACACACACACACACACACACACACTGCAATGCTATCTTTCACTCTATTACTTGTCTTAGAATGTCTCAATTTTCTTACTGCCTGCCTGCCTTCATGTCTCAGGTCTCTCTCTCATTAGAGACATCTCCAACAGTGGAGGGAGGTATGTCATCTGACCGGAGTGAACTGTGACATGTTCAATAGGGCATCTCGCACCATGCGAGGGCTCTCATTACCTCTGCTCACTGACCATAGGTCAGTGGCCCTCAGTGGCTGGCACCTGTTGCACCTTTGCACTAAAACTACATAGGTGAGGTATGCATGCCAAAATGGAGAACAGGCAGAGAGGGGACCAACAACAATCATTGTTATTGTTATGGATTATATACAATTATTGCAATTAAGTCTGTCACACAAAGGAGGCATTCATCACGGCGCATGTAAATGTTCCTAAATGGCAACGGATGGAATATTGCACTGGAAGTCATTTGCTTGACACTGCTGCAAAGAAGTATGTTTTTTGACTAATTTCATCATGCGGTAATTTGCACATTCATTTTCACATTATTGCTTTCATCTGTCAACACCTATATGCACTCTAAACGGAGGAAAATGCAATAGCCATATTTACCAGCTGTTTCTCGCACACAAATCAAATTAGAGTGCAGCTCTCAAGACTCGGCAACAGATGGTTGATCACAACAAGGGGAGAGTAAATCACCAATAGATACTGTACTGTGTCACTCCTATGTTTTTCTCCACAGACCTCTCTGGAAGAGCTCCATTATTTATCCATTTTCACTACTGATGGCATTTTGGTTTTAAAACCATGCAGACTCATTCAGCGGCTCACAATGACAGCGTGTTTAAATGTGCCTCCTATCTGTCATTGTTAGAGTTGCTGTGGCCGAGGCAGATGCCAACTCCATTCAAAAAATAAATGTCTTCAGACCTGCCTACTCTCTTTGGAATTTAATTAATCATCTTCAAATTTGGCATGTGGCCCTCTGAGAGTGGTGCAGATGTGTGTTGACATCGGGAGTAGAGCTGGACACGTCCTCGCTGGCTTACACTGATATGACGGAGCGACCGGGTGACACACAGATTGTGGTACATCCTTGGTTCTAGTTTGTAACCTGAGGACAACCTGAGCACAGCGCCATATGTTTTGGACCAATAGGAGAACAGAACAAGCTGGCAAATGTTGATATTCATTCATTAAGACCGTGGTCATATTTGTAGTAGTTTTATTGGTAACTTTGTGTGTGTGTCCCTGTCTTACTTTGTTGTAATTATGCCATAGTGTTCTCATATCTTGACATTTACTTTGGTCAATGCACTGCTGTCACAGCCAGTAGGTTCCATTACACACACAGAGAGTACCTGAGGTTTACATGGCGTTCTCCAAAAAGAGAAATGTGGACCGCTTAACCAGAGCTTTCAACCAAGAATGGACAGACTCTTACATGTTCATTCATTCAACAGGAAGTTCAAAGCCAGTGTGTCTCATATGTTCATAGAGAGTGGCGATCATTAAAAGCGGCAATGTGAAGCGCTACAACGGGACAAAGCACAAATCTTTTGAGCAAGCGTACCCACTCAAATCCAAAATGTAGGCAAAAAAAAATAAAGAGCCCAAAATGATCAGTCCTAACACATTAATAAAGAGCCCAACAATGACGTTACCAAAGAGGGGAATACAACTGAAACAAGTGGTTTAATAACCACAGATAATTCATGCACACAATTCCCTCTTTTTAGAAGAGGAGAAGAAAATGGATATCGTAGCTTTTATGATTGACATCCCTTCACACCTGAATGAACTGAATTTAAAGCTGCTGGGCAAAATGAAGTACTTTATTTTAACAGTCACATTTTTTTAAAAGCTTCCTGCTACGTACTTTATAGTTTCATTCAGCACATGTATTAATAGAGTATGCATTATTTATAATTCATCGCAATTTGAAATCTGACATTTATTCAATTGAACTTACTTTATTTAATTGTATTACAAAGTTGTTGACTACATACTTAGGTTGATATAACGGATCGGCTATACAATATATATGGCACTAAATCATAGCGTTTAGTTCAACATTATTGTGATGTTCTGAACCTTTGCATGAGAAAATTCTCTCTAACAGGACCTCGCTGAATTGTAATTGAATACCCCTGATCTAAAGGAACAGTGTTTAGGATGTTGGGGGACTTATTGCTAAAACTTGAATACAGTATTCATATAAATGTTGTTATTTGTGCATAACCACCTACAGTAGCCCAGAACAGACAAACCAAACACTGACTGCAGCAAACATTTTGCGTTTTTACATTACCTGAAGGAAACTGTTCTTGTTGGATTGATGCGATCACATCAACAGCGTCATCAATATCATTATTACTTGTTTCTATTATTATTGAACCAAAAGAAAAGCACACATCTGCCTCTGGCTGCATACATTTTTGGTCCCGAGTGCTGCTGTGGACCATCCAAACACAATATGACTCCCTGAAGAAGCATGTCTTCATATCTTGAGGTATCAGTGTCCTGCTGGTCTGTGATTGGCACAGCTGTTTCAGAGCGATGAGACCAGTGATGTGTCTGGCTGAGAGTGTATTTATTAATCATCACACCCTCCGATTCACCCAGCCCTCGTGCACTTTGCACTGCTGCACATACATAAACCAAAATGCGCTTGGAGACGCCCACGCAGTCCATGCTAATTAGCACTACAAACAGAGTACAGCTGAGGTTGAAGGAAAAGTCATCAGTTTTGCTTTTCTTTGTTCTTGAAACAAATAGTTGGACACATTTTAAATTTGACCTGATGATGGAGCTACAAGAACAATTAATTCAATGGAGACCATGAATGTCTGAGAAGAAATTAATGTCAATCCCGAGTATTAGATCAGCTGAAAGACAGACATGGCTGCAAGCTGACAAAAACACGTTGAGGCAATTTAATTTTGAAGATTGCTTTCGATAGTTTTTTCATATTGTTAAATGAGTAAGAAGAATATATAATTTCATTTGGATCTGGTATCTTTTTTCTTTTTTTGCCTTAACATTTAATCAATTAAGTGGCCTATTGGTTAATCCTAAACATCATAAATATATGAGTCTATAATTAAAGTAATCTTCTATTGCAGCCCTCCGAGAGCTGCAGATGAAAAGGATGAGAAGAGACGAAGAGACGGAGGAACAGGAAGTCGGATAAAAAGACAGATGGAACAGGTTGCCAGCCAGCGAGCTCGCCATAATGTTATGTCTCCTGGTATAACTCATCACAAGGCACATCCCTTTTTTCTCCTTTCATCAAGACTAGGTCTCTCACTGACCTTGTCACAACATGTAGCTATAACTTTTCTTCGCGTACACAACAAAACTTTCCCACTGCATTTTTGTGCTCCTCTTTTATGTGAATATGGGTCAGCCTTGCTGGAATACCTGAAAACTTTCAATCACAAACCTATTGATGCACAATCTGGCTGCAAAGAAGACCCACTGAAAAACTCTTCAATTAAAAGCACTACCTCAGATCAAAACCATTAGATGCTTCTCACTATTGCAATTACACAGACAGACGGACTTAAGCTTCTGGCATTATTGACACAACAGACATTAATAGAGGAAGAGAGAGACAACAGGGAGGGCTGATTCACCTCTAACTTTACCCGCCATAAAATCAACTGTGAAAGCTCTCCTTAAGCCCTGTTAAACACATCATTCCTGTCACGCATTTAAGAACACTGCAGCCTTGGAAATGACACAACGTTTTCCCATGAAAGAGCATGCATATAAAAAGATGAACACATAGGGATTTCTCACTCAAGCAAAGCTTCAAACTATTGATCGTCACATTTACTGTGCCGTAAAGAGCTTCCTAACTGACATATCTGACTCACTGTAGGCCTTGCATCAGCCATTCTGCCAGACGTAATTCACTTTACTTTGCAGCGTCTCTGAGCAAAAGCTCAGATCAATCAGACGCCTTGTCATATTTTAAGGCATTCTCTATCAAGTTGCAAGGCTTATAGATGAACTAATTGGGAACTCTCTGTTCTTTGCCACAGTGGATCGGCTCCCAGCTCAGGGCCACTGACTAGACTGGCCAGGTAATGAGCTGAGCTGGCCACATGGGAGCCCCCTGCATGCTGCTACGGGGGACGCCCCAGCTTGGACCTCCTCACTGGAGACGTGTTCCTTCAACACGTTCAGCGGCGTGCGGCAAAGGTACGCCGCGTTGGCCCCACAGCAAAGCACTGTTCACTCAGTGTTAATGAATCAATCAATTTCTCCCAGATAAATCACAGTGAACGCCTCGCAACGGCCGATTGTCACCATGATGAATTCTTTCATTTCATGTAATAAGCTGGCTGGGAAGTGATTTATCCGCGGTGCGCAGGCGGCTACATACAGTGGTGGACAGAGGCGAGAGATACAAAATGAAGTGTAATGTGTCGTTGAAATATATCCCATGCAGTCAGTGAATAAGGTTAAGCCGCAGGAAAAACCCAAGTCCAAAATCTAGTCGATTGCAAAAGATTTCACTCAATTCCTAAGGCAGCCAGTTGGGATACTCGCTTGAGCGCTTGGTCTTGTGCTGCGCTAAGCGCCCTCCGAGCTCCATATATCCTGACATCACCGTATAGCTTGCTCGGCTTGAATTATGCACTGAGCCCTTTTCAGGACTCCTGTTCTCCGTGCTCCTTATAGTACGGAGTGAGACCAAGATAAGTGGGAGTAGAACTGCATTCTAATGCTATTGATTGCCTTTGCTCTGCCCTCGTTCGGGGCCAAGATTAAGAGCTGTTGTGATTTGTTTAAATGCGGGCCTCCTCTCTGGCTAATCAATTTAAACCGCTGCCGAGCTCAAAGCATCACGCATACCAATCCCCTCCCAGTTTGTGTAAAGGGATTGATGCGAGTGTTGTGGTATTGTGCTGATCCCGCTTAAGGGATGCTATTACTCGACTCAAGTTCTTCTGCCGTTTGACCCACAACACTTGAAATACGACATAAATAGCAGAGGAAATGGTACAGCGGTGAGTATAATTTTCACTTTCTGATGGTTTGGTATCCTCACCCTGTCAACTGATACTTATGTTTCTTGTGTATTGATTTTGTATACAGGGATCTTTGCAAAACTTGACTGCGACAATCATGAGACCTATCCGACTAATGGATAATGCAAATGCCGACATCCATAATCATTAATCATATTTATATGAACATCACTAAAAGATTAATACTAACCAAACTCCATTGATGATTCCATTTGTTGAAATGGGAGAACGCTGCCGGCATTTTTCTCTCTGATCCACAATATCCTCCACTTTAATGTATGAGTCAATGGGATTCTATAATAGTAAAAGTAATAATAGTATTTCACAATTGTCCGCAGAGCGAGGTAATTGGGACTGAGACATTAGGGAAGCAAGTGGTCAGTAAATGAAAATAATATTACTTGGTGAGCACTTTCAAAAGAAGGTGCAGAAGCCGTACTCTGACTACGCTGTTTCAATTAGGGACCCTGATTGCCTTTTATATTCATGTCGACAAGATACACGCTTGTGAAAACAGCCATGCTGTAGTTTCAACTGGTTGGTCACGTGTTACCAAAAAGAGAGTTTTCAAGAACAACTTTCTTGACTCCACCTCACCCCTAAACTCAAATTCCTGTGGCTAATTCCCCGCGAATTAGTCCGTGAAGAGCCGTCCAGCCCTCTACTTCGTCATTACCATCACCTTTTATGGTGCTGTCTGATAATGAATAAAAAATAAACGAGATGTTCCCTTAACTTATGGGCTGCAGAAATCGAAAGGTGAGGCAGGAGGCTGTGCTTTAACGACTTTGGCATGGTGATAATTAAGAAGCTGCCACCGTTTGTTACCTTGTCCTGGTGTGTGTGAGTGTTTGACTGTGTGTGTGTGTATGAGCATGTGTGTGTGTGTGTGTGTGTGTGTGTGTGTGTGTGTGTGTGTGTGTGAAGAGATCCGAGCCCCCTAATCTCTTAATATGCGTCTGAGGTCTCATTTGAGTTCAAAAGTCACCATTTAATTATACCGCGGCAAATACTTAATTTTCAATTATGATGGCGCTGGGGAGCTCACCTTGGAAAAGGACGACTTGCAGACAGGGGCCCCTTCTAACCTTTTCAGAAATGGGTTTTATTTTTTTGAAACACCGGAGTTTGTCAGTGTGGTTGATTTGCATTTGGCTGTGGTATAATGAAGGTCTCTTGTTGGGTGACCCTTTTTAGTTCTGACTTGGGGGTCATGTTGCAGGGATGAGCTCCAGGCTGCAAAGAAATCTGTCTTTCACCGCGGCAATTAGCACACACACACACACACACACACACACACACACACACACACACACACACACACACACACACACACACACACACACACACATACATACACACTGCTGCACACAAATGCTTGCTTGAACACAAACACACTTTTTTTAGAAACACTAATGCCTGTTTTTAGGTGAGACTACGTCATGACTCCTCACAGCAGAAAACCTGAGTGGTGAGCGAAAGAAAACCAAAAGCGGAGCCAGGACTAACAACACAGTTAAAAGGAAAAAGGGTCACGACGCAGTCGGGGCGAGTCATTATTCAAAACATAATTTTCCCGACGGGAGGTCACCTGCACTGGGGAAACTGCTATTCAATTATAATGCCCCGTGATTGAATTGAAGTGAAATAAAATGGCTGGAATTGAACCACCCAATGGCAGGTTTGACAGTCTGCTTGTAAATGTAGCTCAGTTTAGTCGCTGAACCACATTAGCAGAAACATTAATGTCCAGAGGCTGAAAGTGGTAGATTTTCACGAGGGTTTTGACTTCAATATAGCGCCCTGGAGTTTATAAAATTTCTCCTGCGGAAGAGAATTAGCATTATGCAAAATTGCCCATTTTATGTTGCCTCAAATCTTCTCAGAGTGGCAGCCAATAGACGGCACTCCGCAGGAGGCTTTCCTGCAAGCAGTTGGCATCACTGAGCCAAACAGTGGGACAGTCTTACAACACAATGAGTGATGAAATGGCTCCCGAAACCAACCTCACTGCCTCGTTCACTTTCCCTCTTCCTCTCTGTCTGTTTCTCTCTCGCTCGCTCTTTTGCCAGAATACTCCACTTCAACTGAAAGCTTCCTTTGTTCTCAGCATAGAGGAGCGGATGCAGGTTGAAAGACATTTCTTTTTTGCTTCATCTCAATGAGAACATGAGCCTGTTTCTGCATGGTTTCTGGCATCGGTATGGATTGGGCCCTCTACAGCTTTCTGCTACTGAGAAGAGGTACAGTATGCGAGTGCTACATTTCAATTTTGCCACCAGACATAAAGATGCCCCCCTACATTCTTTTCGCAGCTTGTGTAGCATCACAGTACACTGTCAACTATCCTGCTCAGCTGTTACCAACAAAGGAGGAGAAGCAACAAACAAAAGGAAATAAGTTAGGGTGGAAAGAAGAAAAGGATGAGGAAACTTTTTTTTTTTTACTCTTGAATGCAATTTCCTCTGCTGTTTGTTCTATTCAAATGCTGCCCATTTATTAGGCAAGACTGCCTGCCAAACAGGAGAGAAAATACACTATAACTAAATCCCCACAGAGTAGGGAGGAGGTAGGAAGGCAGCAACCAACCCCGTTTCCATTGCCTGACTCACTTTTGTCACAGCTGGACCCAGTCTGCATCTCTCTCTCTCCTCTTTTCAAAAGCACCTACGCTCGTACACCTACGCTCTTTCTAAGGTGACATCCGCCTGCATCATGAAGGCAACCTGCGCGGAAACAGGAAAATAGCACCGGTCAATGATGCTGACTAAGATTTTGTATATTCAGGCTCTGAAAATAGCAGAGCAACACAGAGTGGGTGTATTTATTCATGACATATGGAGTATGTATTCAAACATGCATATTAATGATTCTGTTGGGAGAAAACACCACATGGCAGTCCCTTTGCTATTTATCAGCCTTAAAGGATAGGTTTGCATATTTTAAAATCCATCTTAATACAATTCTCTCCTCTGGGCGTTGAAAAAGTTATGGTCGCTGTAATCGTTCCTCCTCCACACTGGTCATGTAGCGATCCCTTTCTTATTCAACAACTACGCTGTAAATATGCCGGTATAAAGGATTTTTAAAATGTGTCCGCTGCTCTGAAGTGGCGCAAACATTTTTTTGTGTAATATCATACATATCTAGAAACATGACCTCAGTGTCTGTTAAGCAAAGAAAAAAAGGGATATCCGGTACCAACTGGTTCTATTGGGAGGGATCACTGCATGGCCAGAATATACAGGATGGATGATAACCAATAACAACTTCAACATACAGTTTATACATTTGACACGATGACAGACTTGAAGAAAATCCAAACCACATTGCAGTGAATTTATCTGACTGCCAACACTATTAATACATTGCCCTCGCCCTCAGTTCGGATTGAAGCTGTGCACCAGCTCTCATTTGGAACACATTTTTATTGGAAGAGGAGCTCTGCTGGATACACCAGCTGGCACTTCACCAAACACTTTCAAGTATGTACAATATAACACCCATTCAAAATTGTGTTTTGTGTTTTTAAGCCAAAACAATTTGCAGAATGTGTGTGTTCTTCTGGGACACGGCAATTGCCAATGCGTGTGTGTGACTGAGCAGACTATTACTAATTTCCCTTTTCCTGCTTTCACCTCTTCTTCATTGGCCGAGGAGACCTTGAGGCTGTGCCTTCTCCCAGGCACCAGGGCAGCCTGATCTCACCGAAATATTAAATGGAAAGTCAATTGGGATGCTTTGTCGTGGTGCACACACACATTTCCACGTTTAAGACCAATACTTTTTAATCAAAGTCTGTTTGCAGAGCAGATTGGAGCGGACAGATGGGTCAAAATACAGGACTCTCACGCAGGAGACCGCTGTTCAGATTCTGACAGTAACCAAAAGCATACATTTAAAATGACCATGATCTTTTCTTTTTTGTTGCTCTTATCTAAATTTAGAAGTTTAGAAGTTGCGGCGAATCCACGTATTTCTGTGAGATCACTTGCACTAGGGAGCTTTGAGACAAACAGCACCTGGATTGCATGCTACAATACATGGAAGCTATCTCTGGTATTTGTAAACTGAAAGAGAGGGAGCAGTGACGAGAGAAAAAGGCATGCAGGGTGTTCTTACTGGAAGCGTCAGTAAGTGCATGTAGCCCCTGAAGTCTCTACGTACACTGGACATCCAAACTGTGTTTTTGCCTGTATTCATCTACTCATGCAAGGAAACCCACAGGGGTGTGAAATTTGAAGAGGTAGGGAGTCTGACAGGGTCAATTGGACTGCAATTTGAAATGCCCTATTTAATATTATCAAAGTTGGAGTCATACTGCAAGTGATAGAAGCAGGGAAGATGATAGAGAGAGGGGGGGTGGGGCGTTCTTGTTAGTTTCCCATTGAGGTTTATCGCTGGGTGGTCACAGCATCCCAGGGTGCTCCCTTTTTACTCATGTTAGTGGTTTAATTAAAGCTTTAACAGCCTGGCAGAGCACGGTGCAGAGTAGGGCCGATGTGGTTTGAGAAAAGCAGAGTTGCTGAGCAGAGGAACTCTTTGTGCTCGTTCTTTAGGCCCACATTCTAAGGCCTTGTTTGTACTTGATTAATCAGCAATTGACCTACAATTGAGAGCCGGACTATTTATTCTGCAGACAAGCTGAGAGCACCGATGATGATAATAATAACAGCAATAACAACAATTGAGTCTCTTGGGAGAGCCTTCTCTCTGGGCATTTCTTAAATAATTACATGATGCATACGCATAATTCAGCACTAATGTGTTCTGAAAAACAGTGGGGGCTGAGAACGAGGTTACACAACCGAGGGAAGCTGAAGTCTGAAAATAGACCAGGCAGAGCGAACGTGAGGCTTCGCTACTGTATTGGCTCTGTGTATTTAAGAGATAAACCAGCTGAAAGGCAAAAATAATAATCCCACTGAGACATGGGTGGTCCCGGAAAATTCAAATGATGTTGATGGTTCCTGAGGATCCGACTGCGGAAACCGTGTACCTGTGACCCCCGCGGAGACCCCCGAGGTGAGCCCCAACCGCCTTGACAAGGTCGCTTGTTTTTCCTCATGCTTGGCTTCTCCAGGCTTGTGATTGATGCAGGCCTTTCTGAAGCGGCGGCACTCGTTGTTTTTAAGACCACGTACCTGAGTTATGAATGTTTCATTCAGGAGACTAAATATGAACTGGCCCAGTGAGAGCCTCCCCACGAGCACTGAGAAACGGAAGACTTGTGCATGCTAATAATGGCCTCAGAGAGCGTGGAGCGAGGAAAGAGGATTATAGCAACACATGAAAAACAGGCAGCGACCATATATCGTCAATTCTTTGGCTTCTGAATTTCTCTTCCTTCTGTATATTTCTACCCATTCCGTCAGTCACTCTCAGTTCTTGTTACCAACAATAGAAATTCTGCGACAAGCTTCCCAAAACCAGAGAAATAACATGTTCACCTTTGACTAAAGTGGCACAGCAATAGATCCATCTTGCTGACTTGGGAGATGTGGGGAATAGGGTTTTGCCGCAGTGACATGCTGGCCTGTCATATCTGAATTCGGGTGAGATTTATCAATATAACATGTGCTGCAGTGGTGGCTGACACGTCCTCCTGTGTCCCACTGTGAGGTCTGCACGGTGGGAGGTCTTCATGTGACCCCCCCCCTCAGGTGAGTCTGGAGCCGAGAAGATTGAAAAAGCAGTCATCCATAGAAATTTCACATCGGCAGCGAGATAGTGATACATGTTTGGTACACACGATGGTATGAAGTGTGTTAGGTGTGACATGCAAATAATTCAGTTATCTCTCTCTCTCTCTCTCTCTCTCACACATACTCCCTCACTTAAACTCAAAGTGACTCTCTGGTGTCAAGTCCAATCCATGCTGAATACTTCCTCTCACGATGAGCAGATTATGATTTGTGGTGAACTGAGGCACACTAGCTGCTTAATGGAGTTGAACAGGATGGAGGAGTTTCATTCTCATCTGCCTGTAAGAGACATGCGCATACACAGAGACTGATTGAAAGAAAGGGGGCAGGAGAGAGAGAGAGAGAGAGAGAGAGAGAGACAGAGAGAGAGAGAGAGAGAGAGAGAGAGAGAGAGAGAGAGAGAGAGAGAGAGAGAGAGAGAGAGAGAGGATACCCAATGGGATGTGTCAAATGTTGCATGAATCACTAAATGCCTCAAGCTCTAATTAGCTCCATTGAGCAGTTGTGCAAAAAGTACTTGGATCTTTTGCTGAAGTTAAAGAAATATCAAGTTTCAAGTAAGTCCTGTATTCAAAGTATCAGCACCAAAATATACTAAGGTTTAAGGATTAATTGTATCAACCCATTAAATCATGGTTTGACTCTAAATGTTGCACCCATCTTTAAAACTAACTTTAAAATTAATAAAGATTCAATTTAAACCTCTTTTTTCCATATAGTTTTTACTCTAAACCCGGATTAAATGTAATTCTGATACAACAAAACTGCTGCAACTGTGATCCGGTATTAACTGAAAATGTTCACTTGAGCATGTACACTATTAAAATGTCTGCCTTTCAAAGATGTGATGATCAACATTATCAAGTTCCTTGAAGCAACTTAAGGGACAGACTCAACCCAGTTCAGTTTTATGATGCTGCTGATGAAATTCTCTCAAGATGCCCGTTCAGCAAGGAATCCGTTATAGGGCTGAACAGGAAGATTGGACCCACAGCCTCTTTTTTTTTACCCATGGGGGAAAAAGGGGTTTTACTCATTGTGCTGTTGTCCTTTTTTATCTTCTATAAATTGGCCATACTGCCCCATTAATTCGTACAACACGTTTTTCTCACAGTAGGAATCGGAGCTTCTCTGCTGAGCCAGCATGAGCTGACTCTTAAGCCAGATGTATAGCAAACAATGTGGGTTTAATTAAATAATGCACAGCATCTGAAAGGTTTACCCCTTTTTTATTGCCTACTTATTAGGTCCTGACAGAGTGCAACTTAATTTATTTAAATTGGGCTAAGGAAGCATCATATTGATAAAACATGGATTTTCCAAACAAAGTTTGTAGTTTTTAACTATGCAAAGAGCTCTACTTAATTCTAAAACTGGATTTTATGATTTTTAAAACATAGATAAGAACTAATAGATTAAATTGAACCTTGTTGATGCAACCCCACAGTACCAAAAGCAAAATAATGTAAAATACTATAATTTTATTGGAATATATGTGTTGATGTATTCACATTGAGTATGATAAAGATGCGCTAAATTGAACTATGTTACATACATGTGACTTGTACATTTCTCCCCTTCAGGATCAATAACTCTTTTCTTAACCATTGATAATACACCATCATTTATTTGTTGGCTATTCTGAGAATCTGCAAAATGACAACTAAAGTTATCGAATATAGAAAGTGCAGTAACAAGTACAAATACATTTGAATTGTAGTGGAGTAGAAGTAAAAAGCATCAGTACATCAGAACATCAGTACATCAGCCTCCCCCGTGGTGGGGGCCAAATGCCTCCCATTGTCTCTGTGTGTGTGTGTGTGTGTGTGTGTGTGTGTGTGTGTGTGTGTGTGTGTGTGTGTGTGTCTCACATCCAACACTCAAAGGGATGGGGATCAAAGGATTGCCACTGTGCGTACAGTTAGTCATGAAGTGATATTGTCAGCCCCACTACGGCTCAGATCCTAGTATGTAAACGTATGGCAGAGCTCAGGGTGACTGTGCGAGGGATCCACAACGTTTTATTCACACAGTTGAAAGGCTGCCGGTGTCGAACAAACATTCAATGTGAATACCAAAGTCCCTAGTCCTGGACCATCACATAGAATGATCTCGCAATCTGCACTCATTTAAGTATTCCTGACACAAACACAGAGGAGCACACATTAAACCACGCGCTCGCTATGCAGCACGAAGAAGACTGAAAAGCATGCGACCAAAAGGTGAATTAAAGCAGAAAACAAGTTTCAGGTTTAACTGTTTTGATTAATGGCTTTCATTGACTTACATCACTATTACATCAGTTTTTTTTTCTTCTTTTTTTACCCGGCACCTATTAAGTATTCATAGATTCTCCAATCCCTACATTGTTAGAATAGCTATAATTTTCCTGCTGTGTGTGCAACAATTGAAAGCGACAGAGCAAAATGCAAAAACATTCCACATGTAACAAGAACATGTATATTTTACGGAACATGGGATGAATGCTAAATGACAGACTCTGTCATAAGGAGTAATCAAATGACATCATTAGGCATATATGCATTTGTGGTTTGTGTAATATATTCAGGAATATTTAACAAATGCCACATTCAATGAGTTTGGCAACACAGGCCTGTGTATTTAGTCGGACAGTGTTTACTAACGCGCATTAAACAAAAAATCCATGAGATAAACAACGATCCCTTTGCACTTTGATAGTTTGTATTCAATCCTCTCGTTGAGCTCAAGTCTCATTTTAAAGGCTGCTGGCCGTCCCCACAGTCCACCATGCATTTGGTTATTCTCTGGTATTGCTCATGCAACACAACATGATGCCTATAATATAAAGCCTAACTATAATAAAGTGTGAGGCATGAATGTACAATTCCTTGCTCCATTATGCCAGAGCAATGTGTGTGTATTCCTGCAGGCAGGAGCTTATTGTACTGTGTGGGCAGTCTGCGAGTGGCGGTTTTCAAATCAACATGCAGCGCGATCATCCTTCTCCCTTTCCTGCTGGTGGGCAACTACACATCTGGGATGTTGTATGGTGGACATGTACACGGTGTGTGTGCTTGTGGGTGGAGGGTTGGAGGAGGAATTGGAGGTCACCACCACACAGACATGATGAAGCCGGCCTACATGCAACCAATGGGTCAGACGCACTCTCATTAGCATGTAGGGCAAGGTTCTGACACAAAGGAGTTGTCTGGGTGAGACATTTACAAGCATATAGACTTCAACAGCCAGATACATGAGGGTTGTTATGGAGTTTGTGTAACATACACATATGTATGACATAGAGAGATAATTAGTATATTTCAGACAATAAATCACTTGCAACATTTCTTAGTTTTTCCAGTTTGATTTTTCAAGCTGAATGGATTAAATGCAAAGATGAGAAAATCAATTAAAACAAATTCTCATCCGACTATATTAAACATAAAAAAATGCACTATGGATGATAACCGAAGCTGTGCATCCAAGCATACATTTTTCAAAATAGATTAACTTTTGAAAGTGTTATACAGACTGAAACTGCAGTACTAGGGGCCGTCACAGGAGGAAAACAAACACCAGCCGCGTCGCTTTCGCCCTTTTATGTAAAGTGCTTGCACTGCATTGACTATGATGATGAAGTTGTGGTCATTCAGCACTAAGCCTCACTGACTAAACTAAACTAAAATCTAAAGAAAGATACATGGATTTCCAGCACCGTAAATCCCTCACAGTTTACTACTCGATTTATTAGCGTCGGTTTCACTGACTTTTCAACCGGATGTTGTGACGTCGTTGGACAGAAAGAGTGAAGCAATTAAACTTGTCGATGGGACAATCGTGAAGCCTTGCACTGAACTGATGAACTTGATTATGTAAGAAAGAAAAAGAACATGGAACAGGAACATTTAATGTTACTATGGCTTTAAATGAGCTGCAGAGTCTTTCATGCCATGAATGTATTTGGGATACAACACAAGAGAAAAAACTAAAAATGAGCAAGCAACTAGAGTAAATTGGTTATTTGCTGAGAAATTAAAATACCTGAATTACATCTAGTGTTGTTTTCCCAGTTAAGCCTTTAATTTGAGCATGTTGTTGCTCCATCCTTGGCTGTGCAGACTGTACTCAGGTGGGCAGGAAATGCGTGATACACTTGCTACCCATCTTCTGTTCGGCAGGGTTGTTATGGTTGCGCTGTATGTTTCTTCCCTTTCCCCAGCTCTCTGCCAAAATGGCCAGAGGGAGTCAATTTAACAGGTAAATGTCTGACTCTTGGGACTGCTTGAGTGCACTGATGGACAGACTACACTTAAACCTATGTAGGGCATAGGCTATTGCAAGAGTAGCTACGCACTCACACACACACACGCACACACACACACACACACACACACACACACACACACACACACACACACACACACACCCACAAACACGTTCTATACTGGAAGATATACAGTATATTGGAGAAAGAGGTAAGGAGAAAAGGCAGTTGCTGGCAAAAAATCAGTGAAACTTCAGGTAATTCCCAACCCTCTGACCTCTCCCCTTTTCTGTACCTCTTGAGGCTGCTGAAAATAAAACTAGAGGACTCATGGAGTACCATGCCCAGGCTGCCTTAGCTAACACTGCCAGGCCTCTCCCCAGGAGAGGCCGAGCATCCTCAGATGTACAAAAACTGAGCCCTCCAGTCATTTGGCTCTCCTTTACCTATCTGAAAGCCCTTACAGTCGTCGCAAACGTTCACTGAAAACAGCAGTCCAGGGGATAAACATGCTGCCAGACCACATGTGTGCACGGTAACCCTGCTCTGTGACAACCTCTAAAACTCCATTTAGTCTAACTTTGCAAACTCAACTTGGCTTCCCTCAAGGCATAAAGTTGGCAATGATCAGAGTGCAGTCATTAAAGGAATAACACTCGGGGAACATCAATAAATGCCCATAAGGCTCCTGGTTCAGGTCAATCATTCTAGTCAGTTAACGGTCTCCAAACAACAGGACAAATTCATCATCGGGCCTCATCACATTGGGCAAGTCCACACTCCGCCGCAGAACAATATCTGATAATAACATTAGCGAAGGGCTAGTAATATGATGTGATTTCCTGCCGTCACACAGAGGTGCTGATCGATGGTGGCGAAGTGGAGTATAATTCAAAAAAACCCAATGTTCCCGTAGAAGTGTTTCCACCTGCAGCACACACATGTTACCTGTGAGGTTGCATGCAGACTTTTATTTGTTGTGTGCCACACAGTATAGGAATAGAAAGTTGGATAGCTTGGGGTATGATATAAAATTAATACCTTGTGGCTAACTTCTGATGACAAAGCAACGTTAAATGCCTCTATAGTAGTAAATGTTGTGATATCGCTTTGGGTTTGTCTGTATTTGCTCTTTGCTGGAGTGAAAGTAATATATATTTTTTTCCTGAATGGAAAAAAAAGCAAAGCGTTTTTGGGGTCAACAGATTCAATTAACCTTTAAGAAGAAAAGCGTCATATAGGAGGGGAAAAAAAGCAAAGACACCCTTCTGTGAACCCATGGATGCATTCACACACATGCACGCATACACACACACACACACACACACACACACACACACACACACACACACACACACACACACACACACACACACACACACACACAAACAAACACCCCCTCACAGTATACAGTATCAAATCCTTGTGAATTGAGTCCACCGAGTTTCCCTCAAAGGGTGTACATCACTGTGGCAATAGTTGCAGGGTTTCCAGTTGGATTCTTGGGAACTCAGATCAACTGCAGATCCCAGATATATCCTCAAATTGCCCAACACAGACAACGCTCTAATAACAGCCACAACGAGTTTCCCACAATATCCACAAAGATTGCAAACGAAGCTGGGGCGGTGAGACATGAATTGTAATCCCGCTGTCATTGTTAAAGCCTACATCATCGGCTATGAATCTTTTTCATCAATATGACTGGATCCAAGTTTTATCCAAGGTTCGTCAATGTCAAAAGAAATATGAATAATTAAAATGGGCGACAGCAATAACTCTAACCCACAGATCAGTGTTTTTTGTATCACAGAATTCTGACAAAAGGCAACCATTTTAGCATTGCCTTTAACATGTGGTGGCCACATTTATTTATAAACTCTTGTATTAGATACACTTCAGTCTGTTGCTCCACTGGGCCACGTTGCGTATCAGATGTGTCGTCCTGAGCTCAGCAGTCACTGAGCAGTAACGCTTTTGGATGTTTCGTGGTATTTAAGCGTTACTGGGCTCTTAAGCGAGAAGAGCTCAGCACAGAGGAAGCCTGTCCGCTCTGCCACCTCGCTGACAGGTGAGCTACGGTCCCTGGATCCACAGCTTCCGTCTTCCTCCTCCTCCTCCTCCTCCTCCTCCTCCTCCTCCTCCTCCTCCTCCTCCTCCTCCTCCTCCTCTTCCTCCTCCTGCTCCTCCTCCACCTCCTCCTCCTTCTCCTCCTCCTCCACCTCCTCCTCCTTCTCCTCCTCTCCTACCACACCACCTACACCTCCCCCAACAGCACCTCCATCCATATTCACAGCCCCCTGGTCCCTGTCATATTCGCCTCCTCTGCTGCCCAGAATCATTGTCATTCGGCTGGGGATGGTTGACCAGGCAGGCTGGTAGGAGGCCAGGGCCTGGATAATGGCAACTCTATCTCCTACCAGGAGAGACCGGCAGTCCGTTTAGAGGTAATCTTACTGTGCCTATAAACACAGGCTCCTGTGACACACACACGCTCACACACACACACACACACACACACACACACACACACACACACACACACACACACACACACACACACACACACACACAATAAAAGTGTGAAAACAACAGGGGAAAAGACAAAATGGCACAAAAAGAGCTGACAAAGAAAACCACGAAAAATGTGTTTGTCCTCTAACATTCTCCACAGCTGTTATTATCTGTGGCTCCATGCAATTACCACATTATTTGGTTATTCAGGAAAATGGAAAACATAACACCACAGTACGCTGCTGTCTGCCGCAACATAGACACCAACACTTAAGTTTCTGAACACAGCACAGCCGGCCCTGCAACAAGAAAGACAAACAGTATGTGGGATTTCTTCAGTCCTCTTGCTCTGGAGGTCTGATGCAGTGAGCAGTGTGGTGCAGGACATCCCTGCAGTTCGTGTCCGAGCTCAGCTGCCCTCTGATGGTGGTCCCACGCTGACTTGAGAGCATTACTGGCCGGACTCCGGCTGATGTCCCTTGACAGCCTCTGATCAATCACACAAGCTCATTACCCAGCAGACAACAGTAGGGTGCCACCTTGGAGTCACCTTGTAACTGTAACACTGTAGTTACGTGTGTAGGTGGGTTTACAGAATCAGACCTACAAAGTAACTGCTGTGAGGCGCGTGGTCCTAGCCTCAAAAGAGTGCTGGCAGCTCTCTCCTGCCTAATCCAACTTTGCGCCTGGGCCAAGCAGCCGTCAGCTCCGGCCTGGTCAGCTGGTGGTCTGGCAGCTAGCAGGCCCGTGGCAGAGAAGGCCCGCTGTAGTTCACCGAGGCCCACACCTATTCATCTTCAGCAGTGAGCTTTGAGGCAGAGGTGCGACGGAGGACCCGTCACTCCTCTGGAGGAGGGGCAGCCTTGATAGAGCGTGCCCTGCAGCAGATGCTGCAGGAGGATGGGCAAGGTTAATGCACTTGGCTTTACCCTGGGGCGCATTGCCTTGTCAAAAATTAACACAGGGCAGCTTGATTGAGACTCAGAGCTAGCAGGTTGTAGAGAGGGTTTCAAATTTAGAATGACCTTAATTGCGGCCTGTGCTCTGCTTTATAAATGGTTGTTTTATGGATGGTTGATTACTTGTAAATGGCTCGAATGTGCTTTGGTGCCAGGGCATGTTCCCTCTTCTCTGCTGACATGCATACACTGAAACATGTACATCATTTCATGGAAGAGTTATTCTACTCCAAAAAATAAATCTGTTTTATCATCTGACAAGGATTGGTATGGTTTCGACACAAAAAACGACCAAATGTCAACATTTAAAAAGGTAAAGCGAGCTTTGTTGTCATAGTTACAATAATAACCGCCCGACCGAGGTTTGGGAACGATTGTGGAAACCCAGGCAGACAGTGGAGGGAAACAGTAAACGGACAGTGGTCCTTGTTGTTAAATCTGACGTTTTGTCATCCAGCCTGCAGCTCCATAGTATAATAATGCCCCCGTTCCTCCTACTTTGACTTTGTCTCTGGAACATGCTGGAGACATATGTCGTTTTGGGGCACTTCCCGAAACGACTGATGATGTAGTTTTGGGGAGGACAGTCTTCACTCTGACATGCAGGTATAAGACCGTAGGTCATCCTCAAAGGTTTCCTGTAAATATTTTATTCAACAATAAAACTGTTCCTGTATGATTCAAATACAACAGACCTACAGGCTAACTATCAATACTAAAACTGCTTAATGGATACAGCCGTTATCAAACTGACCTTTCAGCTCCACTGTAACAAAACCTTTGCTGGGAATGTCAGCTCCATGACCGTCAAACTATTCGAAGCTACAAAATAAAGAAATGTTCCTGTCAAATTTATCTCTGTTGTGCATGTCCAGTAGAATTATATGAGAGCATTGCATGGCACACAGAGAACAACGATTAAGTCGATCTTTAGTATTAAGTCTCATATGCTGCTGCTGATAGGTGGTCAATAGCGCTGCAGCTGAAGGACCTTCAGGTTTTATTTCCTGTCGCTGCGGTCCGGACAGCAGAGAATATTGGCTGATTGTGGTTTCTGCCGATTTCATTACAGTCACTGTGCGCCGACGTTTACAGAGGAGCCGGACAACCGCGTGTTTGCAGGAAACACAGAAGGGACCAGTTATCACTTAGCTCTAATTGAGAGGATGCAATAACTAATTGTGCTATTGACAAATGGAAAGTGTTCACCAGAGGTTATCTCAAGAGAGCAGGCTCTCAGGTGTGGAATTCAGGACTGAGAACTTAATTGTAAAAGAATTAAGAAAAGGAGAGTTGATGAGATGGAGAGGAAATAGAAAGACGATTGAATATTTTTTAAAACATTAAAGAGCAGCAATGCTCGTTAATTGCAATGATTACGTACAAGTATTTGGTAGCAGCATTGGTGCATCAACATATTTTCATCAGAGACTGTGCTTGCCTTGTCTCCACTTCCATGCTCATCGTTTTGTCATTCTATTCTATTCTGGTACTGTCGATCTGCTAATGTGTGTATCAGCTTGTTTATTTATACTATTGCCAAAGCTGGAACTGTGGGTTTGCAGTTTTACAAGAGATGCAACTGTCACAGTCCCCACATGCCACCCTGGGACATGCAGAGATAAACACAAGGAGAGCGTTCCACTTCGAGAGCGTTCCTCCAAAGATGGCTGGTGCTTACAGCGTCACCATTATGCAGACACATGCTGCTGTAAATTAACACAGCTACTAGAATGAAATATGTAGAGGCAAATGGGGAAAGTTAACTCCCAACAATGCACTTTCTCCATCTTCAGAAAAAGCTTTGTCCATGGCAAACAATAACTGGAAAAGGTGTGTTGTACACAGTGAGCTGGAATAAAATGCTAAATACTGCAGCACCAAGTCAAGGAAATGAATGTCACAGTGGGACTTGTGTGTCCAAGACTGTAGCCTAAAGGTACAACAGTGAAGTTCAACACCAAACGGAATGCACTGTCTCGCTCTCTCCACTCTGAAGTCTGCTCTATATAAAGCACCATGTCAGTGAAATTCACTCGGACAGTTACACGTTTTTCTGTTTTTTTCCTAAGGCTGTATCATACTCTCAGATCATTTATAAATGAGTTGGCGGGATGTCTGCATCACGGGACGTGCCCGAGCATGGCGAGAGCACGATCAGAGACAAACTAGCTCTGGCTGGGCGTCACTTTTCTCTCTTGAAGTGGGTTACGTTGAGGGTTATTATGTAGAATCACACTAGCAGACATGTAAATGTTTCTCCCCGCAAAGGACCTCTGTGCCAATTTTCAGCGTCAAATGCAGCGGCAGCCGAAGGAATAATAGGCAGGAAAAGAATGTTTCTGTGCTCAGACCCATATTAGCTCACCCTTCCTGCGTGTGCATGCACTCGCACAGCATCCATTCAGCTTAGAGGTGAAACATATCTAAATAATCTTTGCAGTGACAAGAGAAACAAGAAGCAAGGCTGTGAGAGCAGGTCAGTGTAATGACATAGCATGGCTTACTGGAGTCCGGGATCAACGCAACACATATACTGTATGTGTTCATTGTCCGAACCCAACAGCAGGCACCTGATGCTTCAATACATTAAAGCTCACCCAGATGACTTGTGTGTGTGGTTTCACAGCAGGAGAGGGGTCAAGATGACAGATCCAGCTTCCTGTAGGTTGAAGGTGTGCAGGGGTCGGTCATATCGTGCTTCACATGCTTTGGGGGTTTGGTGTGCGTCCCCCATCATAGGTGACCTCCGGCCGCAGTTCCGCTGTGATAAAACTCTGGCATCTGTCTGTATACCAGAGAGCTTCCAGTTCCTGCAGCCAAGGTCACGTTTGCTGCAGGGGTCGGGTCGAAGCCCTCTAAGGGTCTCAAGCAACACCACGTAATATGTTGAGTTTGCCTGAAAAAGCGTCTTGTCAGCGATTTGCTGCACAGAGCAGGGGTCAATGGATCTGGACGTGCTGCCGCTCCTGCTGCTGCTGAACAGGCAAAAGGGGGCATGTGAGGGAACCGCCGCAAAGGGCACACGTCTCAGCACAGGAGCACCAAGGGCCCGACCTTACAACAGCCACATGTCAGAGAATTGAGGGTTTGAGTGCAACCATCCTTTTCAGAACCTCAGAGAGAAATTACCACCGCAAGGCTGTCTGAATAACTTCAACAACCTTTTTTTTAAGTGCTAGTATCCAGATTTAATTACATCATGCACACTTGTTAACATTTTAGGACAAATGTGGTTCCTGGATGCCAAAAAATAAAATAAATGCATGAAACTTTTAAAATGCCAGTGATGTATTCTAGTCTCTTTCCAAAACTGTGTATTGGCTTAATAAAACACAGTGGAAAGGAGAAAGTATCCTTTATTAATTCCCTTGGGGAAATTGGTCTCTGCATTTAACATATCCTTCATAATTAAGGAGCAGTGTGCTGCCGTGAGGCGACCAGGGAGCAACTGGGGGTTTAGTGTCTTGCTCAAGGACACTTCCACATGCAAACTATTGGGAGACCAGGGATGGAACCGGCTAGCTTGTGGTTTTAGGACGACCACTCTCCCCATGAGCTACAGCCGCCCAAAGTGAAACGGTTGAATAACAATTGATCACCCCCTCACTGCAAATGGCAGAGCATTGCTGTCTTACCAAAATTTAACTGGAGGCCTGGGACTGGAGTTGTAGGTGGACACAGGGCCTGCATCCCCCCATGGGCTGCCAAGGGCCACTCCACATGATTTCAAGGCCTAGTTCCCTTTCATCTTCATTATTTATAGACTTAGAGCAGAGGAACGCTCTCCCTTGCGGCAGCTCATTGGGCTTATTCCCCCCGTCCCCGTCCCTCTCCTCCCCATTACACAGAACCTTTATTTACACAGACATCAGTGGTTAAGCACTGGCCTCACAGGGACAATGCTGTAAGCCCTCCGTCTTTGCCTTCTGTGTAATATACTACAATATGAGGGAAGGCAAACGGGGACTTAGTGCTTAAGCTATTCACCACGAGCAGCAAGACAATTTATCAAGTTTTGAGAAAACACTCTTTGTGCTTTGTATCCTTGCAATAGCTCTCAACTAGATGGCATCATCTTGCAACGTCCTCATGTTTTCAAAGTCCATTATCCTAAAGGGAGAGAGGAATCAGCTAAAAAATAAATAATTGCAAGTTTGACTGTCGTGTCTAGATGTCATAAACAAAAACCTAATCAATGAACTATAACAAACTTTAAAACAGACATACAGGAAACTGAAGCAGAGCTGGGCGGGGAGTCGGGGGACGTGTTGAAGATGGCGTTTAGAAGAATGGCGGCACGTGTTTCGTGCATCCTACTTGATCTTCCTCAGAAATATCAAAGGGTTATGTTTGGAGCTTTTGTCATCCTGATTTCAATACAAAGCAGCTAGCTCTGTAGGACAGCGGCAGGAAGACACAGTTGTCCCCCTCAGGGTGACAACTGGGTGATCCACAGCCAGCCCATCAATCTCCAGACCCAGTGCGTGTCTGTGAGCCGGCTGCTTGGGAATTCTGTGTGAATGCCATCGCTGATGAAACCTGATGCGGGCCAATTCTACTTTTCTACTTAGAATAATCAGGTAAAATTGCGTGATGTATTGCGCGTCAGCCTAATTTCATACGACTGCGTATGTCTGCATGAGTGCCTCAGAGTGTGTACATATCGTATGTGTCAGTGGCGCCATGTGTTAAACCACGTATGAAAGTAATCACATCCCTAGAATGAACCAGTGTAAAAACTTGAGGATGCAATTATGCTCCCATTGAATAACTCATCCTTCCTGGCAAGAGCTAATTGCATTAAAATGGATTGTGTATAGTCGTCTAGCATGAGGCATTAAGATTAACGCCAGGAGAGTTAATAGTGTGTCATCTCCTGAGCCTCCCCCATCTACCCCTCCACCCAACCACCCACCCCCTCCCCTCATCTCTAATATAAGATTAGAAGCAGGGAGACAAAGAGAGTGCAGGAGGATAGAAAAACATGTTCTGTTTCTCCTCTCAGCATCTGCTCTCCCAGCTGGGAAAAGACCCAAGCTATTCATCAGGCTCCACGCTGCTGTCTGCATGTGTTCGACTCACTCAAAGGTCACAGCGTTAAAACACCAATCTGAAGTCCTCTGGACTGTTTTTAGAGCTCTGTCCCTTCAAATAGCCCAAACCTGTAGGCTGAACTTATTTACATACAACACAGACGGGTGTGAGTCTTTGCGTTTCTGCATCATTTATCAACTTCTATTTTTCATCTTTGTTTGCTGGCTCAGGGTCAAGTTTGACAATGTGTCCTCCTCTCCCATTTATTCAGATTTTGTATACTCTGTAATGATTATTAATTTGTTACACGTTAATTCAGATTGAAAATAAAACTGTTAAAGGTGTTTCCTCCATGCTAATGCCACCGTCTACGGACACACGGCAGAGTACTTCGGAGCTGCCTGTTCTCTCAAGTGTTAGGTGTGCACTCTGTGTGGCAGCCAACACTCACACACACTTGTGTTCGAAATACAACGTGTGTGTGTGTGTGTGTGTGTTTGCCCAGTTGTAACACTCCCAAATGGCTCAACACGCTGTGTCATAGTTCCCTGTCAGGCCCTCAGCGCTCCACCAGGCAGCTAATGCCTTGAAGAAATGGGCTTGCGAGCTCAACATTAATCCCTACAGCATTTCTGTCCTCACTTCACTCCTTCCTTCCTGTCAAAGCAAATTTAATGTGACACATATTCACAAGAACACAGGCTGTTGTAATTGTTCGAGCCCGAGTGGATGCCGAGTCGTGATAAAGGCTGTTAGCCATGTGGCTGTACTGCCAGACGACCAAAACCTCCTGCAAGCGGGGACTAATGGCTGCAGAGATGTGTTGAAGAGGAAACACAATCTCTCAGTTAAATGGTGTGTATAACACTTCTCACACAGGGGAGGTTCCCCTCTGTCCTAAGAAGAGCCATCTTAGAAGTTCTTGGCTCATATCCACAAAAGCATTTTCTCACCCATAAATATTGTATATGAAATATGAAATATATATTCTGCATATGTTTAAATCCAGAAACTAAAGCTCTCTGTGATGTTATGTGCATAGCGAGCAGTTTTTAACAAGCAGTTATAATGTTTGAGGGTGGAGTTGACACTGAGAATTTAATCAGGGGGGTGTTACAGTCGATCAGGCTCTGACGCAGAGACTAAAATGATGAATAATGTTCTCTGTTCTGTAAGAGGACAATAGTGGTGATGATTTATTAAATATAACAATGTGGGGACAATGTATATTGCTACAATGAAATTCTGAAGCATTACAGAGAATGCCAATGTTACACATTGCCCATTGCTTAAAATTGAACCGTAAAAAATCCATGTTCCGGATGAAAAGTATAGACGTTCAGCTGTATTTCTATTTTTAAAATACAAAATGCAAGTAAACGACCACAAGCACGTGATAATGCGTATATAATATTTTGCACTATAGTAAATTATTAACATAAGCGGCAGCTGAGCAAACTGGTCTTGATGAAGGTTTCTGTCTCATTGAACAGAATAAAAAACAGAGAGAAGTGTCAGAGTGTGGAGTTTATTTATTTATTTTGTATATACTTTTTAAAGGTTTGCTGCAAAATTGGAAGAATGTGCCAGCCCTTCCTGTATGAACAAAAGCAAATCAACCTTTTTAGGAAAGAGGAACATAAGTCAAGTGACGTTTCCTAAAGGATCTCCAGAACCACAACGTTGATTAACTTCATTCAAATTGCTGAAATACAGTAAAGCCTTATGGGAAGAGTTCTAACTGAACAGAAAAAATGTAACTTACTGTTAAGTTAATGTAATTACATAAACCCCGTAACCTCGCCGTCATTTCCGGTGGTGGCCGTAACGTTTCACTAGATCGTCAATAAGTACACTTTACAAAGTCGGATTTCAATAAGACTCCTCTTCGTAACCTTACGAGCTTGTATGAATCTAATACAGTATGATAGATCCTTGTGTGTAGTATGTCAGTACCTGAAAAATCCAAATGCGGCCAGACTGTTTTTTTTTCTCTACTCGCTTTGACTTTTTCCACTCTGGAGGCTTCTGTGATCGTGGGAGGTTTCTTAAAACGTGTCACCCGTCTTAAGCAGAGATTTATGCAAATTTGAATACCCATTATGTCTCAAACCAATGGTGTTTAGACATACAGGTTATACATTTTACATTTTTGAACCGAACAACACCGTTTTTTGACTAAAACTCCATGGTAATTCCCCAAGGCTATGATGTATTGTGATTGTTCTTGCATATTCCGACAAATATTTTGACAAAGATGGGACTTACAACTCTGTAGGTTGTTGTTTAGGCCTTGAAGCATGCATCTGGAAAAACTTGGGGGCGGCTCGAGAAGGCATTTTTGGGAAATCTTGCTCATATCATGATGGATGTTCATAGTTTTTTTAAATATACAAGGGCTTCTCCCCCCCTAGGGGGGAAATCGGGGGTCAAAAGGTTTTAAAGTCTAATTTACTACAGTAGCAAGGGGGGGCCCAGAAACTGACCTGATCGTTGACCCGTTGATGTAAATATATTCAAAACTCTTTTTGTATTGTAACGAAAAGCAGAAGTCATTTCATCCATTAATAAACTAGAGAACAGAGTTACAGCAGTTTATGTTAACACTTGTTTGCCAAAATAAATGACTCATATAAGCAAATATATGTAATGTGTTGCACTGTAAGACTAGAACTGATATACTATCCAAATATGATTTTAAAAAGTGGTCTGCTGTGCTGCAGATATAGTTAAATGAAAGGCATGTGTTTTACATGAATCTAATCTATTCTGGCTAAAGATGTGGAATCAAAGCAGTTTTGATTCAAGGGGTACGTTAATGTAAATTAAATGGATTAATTTAATTGAAATATTCTTCTGGTAGATTTACTACTGATTTGTCCAATGGGATGTTATATGCCCACCACTTGAATGTGTTCTGGAGTATTATTGTTACGAGTGCTGTAGATGTATATGATTGTGTTAAATGGGAAAATGATAACATCTCATATCCATCCATAAATCTAATCAAAATCGTACTGTGGCAGACTTGATATCAGCAAATATGGTATCGCTGTCCAAAGAATTTATACAACATGGATGAAACTTGTGAGGTGCATTGTAATCTACAACGCTGTAGATACACATGAACATACTTAATCTTCCTCTTGCAAAGCTTATCATTAGTTATTACACGTGGTTGAGATAAGCCCTTTTTCGTTCTATTCTCAAGACGTTGTCGACGTGGGAGAGTCAGCCAAAATTATCATAACACAAGGCGGCACACGCTGTTGCTTCAGTTATGAAAAATGTATATTCTAACAACATACGCCTGTCTATAATTCTCATGAATTCTGTATATACATTAACAGTGACTGTGCTGAGTGTCTAACAGTACAATTGCTTCTCTGCTGAGACTGACTGCTGAGAGTTTGAGGCAACACCAATCAGCCACAACAAGGCTCAGTATGCTTTTCACTGGACTCTATAGGGGAGCCATCTATACTTGGTTTCCGTATTCTCGTCTGCTGATTGCTGCTGACAGCGTGCTTCCTTCAAGTCAGAGGGTGTTTGTGTTCATTCCTACCGTACCAGTATGTGCCTCTTGAGAGGGAATGAAGAGGCCAGGGGAAGAACATTTCCAGCCACCGTTAAAACGTACTAATGTGGGAGATTTAAAAGCTGTGGGGAGCGAGATAAGCCTAATGAGAGCTGTAAAATTATTTTTCCAAGGTGCAACAACGACCTGAGGTAGAGGCTAATTGTATTGTGCCGTTATATCCTGGCTATTAAGTTAAGAACGAGTTTAATGAATTCATGCAATGTTTATTTTATGAAACAAATCAGGTCTTTGAGGTTTTGTAAAAATAGACCATTGAAAATGTTGTATAAATCAGTCGGTAGCCCTGTTACCTGCATGCACATTTTACACCCTGACTCTCATTGTGCATATCTAACTACACTGTTCAGTAAAACCTTAGTTGGCCTCCTAATTGTGCGACGACTATAATAGAGGCTACAAAACAATTTCAATGCCTTATTTAAAACTATTGTTACCTTATGATTTATTTGGTATCCTGCTAGGTGCTCGGTTCATTCTCCTACGAGTATAACTGACCTTTATATTCCACAAGAACTCAGTTAAAATGCAAAGTTATTTTCAAAAACATCAGCATAGTAACCCCATGCCTGAGTGCATCTGAGTTCTCTGCGAGTCGCTCAAAGCTCAGTCAAACTTCATCCAGCCAACTGACTCCCCAACACATTTGCATGCATCTCTTCCACTGGCTTTCCAGCCATTGAAGAGTTGCAGATGTTGCAAGTCGGCATTTAACCCACACAACGTGCACAGTCCCTTTCCATTTGAGAACGTTGCATGCAACCAGATAAAATATTACCGGTTCAGCGAATTAGATGAACAGCTAATACTGTGTGTGCTTTTTCCATGTGTTGATTTGAATGACCTGACAGCAATCACGCCCAAACAGGCACTCTGGGACAACAGCTGCAGTTTTAGGCGAGCGTGTACCGACTGACGCCGCGGCTTCCAGAGAAGACACTCACGGCCCACGGTGTGTCACTTCCACGCCGTTGAAGCGGAGGTGCGTGCAAAGGCGCCTCCGTGAGCGAGGAGGAGCAGGCGAGTTTTTAGATTAAGGAAGATCTTGCAGCTGGTGCCGGGAGAATACACGGCCTCGCTATTGATTTGGCCCTGGGTTCTCCTGCTGTGGTTGTTTATTGGCCCTTGACTTCGCTTTTGTGCTGAGGAGACACCTGCCGAGTCCCGACTGCCAGCTGACAGACCAGATTCCTAAACCCATGGCTGGATGGCGACCCACCCAATAAAACCCACAGCAGCACACATGCTCCGGAAAGGTGTGAAGGCCATGTGTGTGTGTGTGTGTGTGTGTGTGTGTGTGTGTGTGTGTGTGTGTGTGTGTGTGTGTGTGTGTGTGTGTGTGTGTGTGAGAGAGACTGTGTGTGTAGGTTTGTGTGCACCAAGTTCATATTGACTGAAGGCAGCATGATGAGAGTTAAAGCTAAGCAGCCAGGGGAAGTGTGGATTAATCGAAGAAGCTGGCAGACAGATTCTTCTGCGGCTGCAGACATCTGGTTAGTCAATGCCTCTTTTTTCCCATACCTATCAGTGTGTATGTGAGTGCATATTTAAAACAACTCCCTCTCCCTCCTATCCCTCGTCCCCGTGCACCATGGTGGTGTAATCCCAATGTTTCAGACAAGTCCAGGCACTGACTCTGTAAATAACTAATGCAGCCAGTTTGAAGCAAAGAGAAAGTGAAAGAGTTTATTTTGAATGCAGCGTTTCTGAACAAGCTGAGGCAGGAAGCTCCTGTCTTGAGGAGGAAAACCCAGTTTGTTTGTCTTTCCTTTTGCCTCAGAAAGAAACAAGTGAAGTGAACTCCTTCCCTTCTCTCACGCTGCCTTTTAGAGAAGAAACCCATTAAGCCCGGGACAAATGGCTGATGGGACAGGAAGGACTCAATAATTCAGCAGCCATTGTTTCCTTCTGATGTGCTCGGCGCTCTCAATTGACCTCTGCTCCTCTGTTGTTTTTCCTGCTTGATGGATCTTCTCACTACAAAAGAACTTTAAGAAGACTCCAAGACCTAAATAAAAAACGTAGCTAGAGGCAACAGATGTAGTGGTTGCATTGTGTATAAACATGATGAAACAAGCAGACAGAGAAACACACAAAGATAAGCGCACATGCCCTGGACTTCTACATAAATTAAGTCCTATCTGTTCATCAACAACAGGCAGACTTCTGCCCCACAGCTTAATCTGTCACTCAATGATGAACTAATTACTCCACTTGTTTATTCTCTAGCTACAGGCCTATCGCCGCCCTATGATTAACTTGCATATATGAAAACACAGGCTCGTACAGAGGTCCATAGCACCACAACCCCCAGTTGAAAAGTCATAATGAAACCACTTTCTCTCCCATTAATGGGCTTACGGCTGAATCTGCCGTTGTTGGCTGAGTGTGTCTTTGTGTACTGTAAAAAAATACATGTGAGGTTGATGTGCACGACAGTCCAACAGCTCATTGGTGGAAAGAACCACAAGAGGTTTGAATTATTCAGAAATCACTAACTTTTTGAGCATGCTGTATATGGCATGCTTTTTGCTAATTAAATAAATACAAATTATATATAAATTTTTTCTTTACTCCTGTGTGAATTAAATAATTAAAATGATGGAGAAAATGTACCTCCAGCTTCACACTGACTGTTTACATGCATGCACACAAATAAAGAGTCATCATATTGTTTGATACATTTGAGATAGTATTGTTATTATCAATTTCGATTGTGTATCACGATATATGATTTAATCCCGATTCAATTCCATTTAAAGACAATAAATGATCATATTGAATTAAAACCCAGCCCTTGAATCAGTAAAGGAATTGTGGGTTAAGCTCGATTTTATAAGCTGCATGGAGCTGTCTTGTGATCCTAAATAAAAGAGGCACATAAAAACATCTGCACAGATAACCTTTGAAGTTTGTTGATCTCTGCTTGTCCTTCAAGCGTTACGTTATTCACTGCAGCACTTTGACAAAGAAATCTACTGACTGGGCGTTGTGCAATTCAGCACGGGGCTGGTGTAATTATTGCTTTGAGTAATTATTTCTGTTTCTCCAGTAGGCAAAGACTAATCCATCATATTGATAGTCGACATAGATCCCTATGGGGAGTGCACGTTGACTGAATATTTATGCAGCTTGTGGTGAACCACGTTTCACTGAGTCATTCATTGAAACTGTGTGAGGTGAGATTATTTTCCTCTGTGCCACAGCAAAGACTTCTTTAACAGCAGTTTGAAATAAACAGAGTTTTTCTTTCCCCACTATGAATTGCTCATTTATAGTTTTCCGAGTGTGAACTGAGGATATCGCAAAATCCACCATCTGAAAATAGAAAGAAAAAAACGTTGTATACTTTCTTTCTTTTTTTTAAACCCCTTTTTTTGGGGGACAGGGCATTTGGGAATGATTTTTTAAGGATTATTCAAGGGTCTTAATAAACTAATACTATCAGTGTGGTAGATGAAAGCGCGCTCCCTCACACAACCCATCCATCCATCCATTATCAGCCGCTTATCCGGGGTCGGGTCGCGGTGGCAGCAGGTTCAGCAGGCCGACCCAGGCTTCCCTCTCACCCGCAACACTTTCCAGCTCATTCTGGGGGATCCCGAGGCGTTCCAAGGCCAGCCGGGAGATATAATCCCTCCAGCGTGTCCTCGGTCTTCCCCGGGGTCTCCTACCAGTTGGACGTGCCTGGAAAACCTCTAATGGGAGGCGTCCAGGAGGCATCCTGACTAGATGCCCGAACCACCTCAGCTGACTCCTTTCGACACGAAGGAGCAGCGACTCGACTCCAAGCTCCCTCCTGATGTCCGAGCTCCTTACCCTATCTCTAAGGGTGAGCCCGGCCACCCTGCGGAGGAAGCTCATTTCGGCCGCTTGTATCAAGTTTATAATCAATCAGTAGTTATTGTCAAACAATATCTTCCCAATCTCTACATGATGTTTTTGTCAACCTTAATTATTTTGTGATGGATTCTTCCATCACAAAATAATAAGCTCCCTCACACAACCCAAAAAGGAAAAATTCATTGAAGTTCAGAGCTCAAAGTGCTGCAAGATAACACAGAGACATGTTTCTGCTCCTGTCTACCCATGGCCAATTGGATTAGTTGAACCAATGATAAAGTAGAAAAGTGAAGGTTCTTCTGTGTAACGCAAACATGTGCTACATTAAAAGCCTCTTCCTCTTCATATAAATGCAAAAAGGGCAAAGTGAGACAGAGGGAGGGGAGGGGGAGTCCTTTTCGTAAGAGAGGCGCTGGCTGTTCCTTTAGTGGCAACACGCCTGCATGAGACCAGTTGGCTCACAATACATAATGTAAAACTAGCTGGGCTGTGGAAGTTATATGCTGTCATAGAGAGGTGATGCATGATGGATACAAAAACGGCTCCGCCCACAAATGCTGAAGCCGCCAAGCCCTGCAGATCTTAAGTTCCATCCCACCACATCGCTATCGGTTAACGATGTTTCGCTCCGTTCCAGCGGGAGCTACAAGGTCAAACTCTGTGTCGCTGTTACGCCTGCTCTTTAATCTGCACACGAAAAAAATAAATGAAGAATTTATCGCGCTCTCACCACATAATGGCCGCTTGCTTCATCGCACTCACTGAACATCTGTTGACTATTCAGACATAGATTTTTTCACGGTCTCGCTCACAGAAACCTGATTAACTTGACACCAAAAACCTACAGGACGGAGACAAAATGTATGTTTTTACAACCATCTTTCTCATTTGTTCATGCGATATGTTGATCTCGTCTTAAAGGAAGAGCGTGATCTTCTATCACTGAGAGGATTTACGTAAGGCTTTACATCACAGTTGTATATAATAATGCATCTACATACTGTGCTTTCCAGTGAAAGAAGCTAGATATAGAATATAGAACCACACACGCAGTCCAGACACACACCAACACCAACTCATCCCCCTCCCCCCACCTACACACACACACACACACACACACACACACACACACACACACACACACACACACACACACACACACACACACACATACACACACACACATTTCATTATACACTTTGGTTTCCATCTCCTGTTTTTGTTCTCTACTGTAATTGGAAAGCCAGTGAAGGCATTCTGGCAAACATGACCACGTAGCTAGGGGCAAAGCACCCAGGCAAAAAAAATATTAAAATGTATAAGTTTCACTATTCTTTTGTTTTTGTTTTTGTCTTTTGTCTTTTGTTGTTTTGACGGCAGCTCAGAGTGAGTTGGGGGAATGCCACGACCGGAGCGCAGGGGACAGTCATCGTCTCACATGGCCCTCCGGTGTCTTCCCATGTGTACGGTCATCTTGTGGATACGCTAAAGTTTAACGCTGATGGAGGCTGACTGACATCATGAGAAATTAATGTTGCACATCAGCCAGAGTGCTCCGGCAGCTCAGGGTGGAGGCATTTAGATATTTTACTTTTCCTATGGGTAGGCGGATGGAGGGTTGACTGCTACGTGTTCATGTGTGTGGGTGAACACTGGTTAGGAGTGTGGCGTGTGCTATTCCACTCACACAATAAGAGCCTTTTTTCATATGTTAATGTAGGTTTTCTAAAAATGCATGGATTCATTAGCAACGTTCATGGCCATAGCCATGATATTGGTCTGTGGGGATTAATTAGCGCATCGACATCCCCACCTTCAGACGAACACCTAACTTTGTTCTCGTTGTGTACCAGGTCTTTAATTAGCCAAGAGGACTGTGCGCTGCTATTTTTACTGTGAAACATTGTTGTTTTATTATGCAGTGTCAGCCTGCACAGAGGACACACAAACAGTTCAAACGGTGATGCATCTGCTAAAGAAGCGTCTGAAACCTTAATATGTGTTGTGTCTAGCTCTGTGTTCCTTTTGGAAGAAAAGAAGGAAAAGAAACGGAGGATACTTCGTTGAGCAACGTACGTGGTCTTCGCCTAATTACTGCTGCAGGAAAACTGCCCATCGTCAGCATTCAGTGGGAGAGATCAGAGAGATGACTTCTTTGTTCTGCGGGCTAATTAGCATACACACTAGTGGAAAATAAGTATTGTAAAAAATCACTATCATCAGGGGCACGCATCTCCGAATGCATGATTATTTTAGCCACAACGCTTCACTCCACACACCCCGAATGTCTCAATTTCATCATGAGCTATGCATGTTACTAGCTTTATAAATAAACACAACTGTGCTTACATTTCTTTGCCTCTAATTGTCGGTGCCCATTCAGCCCCCTGAAGTCGCTCATTTCACACAACGAAAACTGTTGTTTCCCTCGTTTTGCCTTATTAACTGATGCCCTGCTTTTGTGTGTGGCAGCTGCAGAGACAAGAGGGTGGGGACTCCTATCGCTCCTCCTCATTGTGTAGCTGTCTGTGTATAACTTTGTAATCTCTTGTTTTTTTGTGTCATCTACGGCAGGGCGGGGCGGTGCCGGGGAAAGCGTGGGGGTGGGTTGGATAAAAGCTGGTGGGACAATTTATCATTCTGTTTCTCCCTTGTCAAGTCAAAACCCAAGACTGATGTAGCGCTTTCTAACATCTGTATTTCACACACAATTCCCCCGCTGACTGGGGTTTGAACATTCCCCCTACAGCCCTTGACACAGCAAGCCTGCCTCCTTACTTTGGCAGTTTGCTGCACACAAACACACACAGAGACACACACCAGGAGCCCACACACACCCCAGCAGGGATGCAGATAAACAGTTGAATAGATAAGGAGCCAACAAGATGAAATGTAAAAACAATTTGACTTGACGTACCACACAAACACACACACACACACACACACACACACACACACACACACACACACACACACACACACACACACACACACACACACACACTCCTCCCTTTCTCCTCCATCCCTGCAGTAAGAGCATCATCTCTGTTGTTGTCTGTGTCAAGCTGTGGTGCTGTGAATAGATGCTTTTAGAAACCAGATGAGCGATTAGTAATTAAGAGTGAAGACATGGCAGAAAGAATGGTTGCTCTCCTTTATGGTCGCGAAGCAAAAAAATCTTCTTCTCCTTTTAGCAGCAGGAGATTGGAGCCATGCATGAGTGGAAATATGTTCAAAGACACACATATCACTGTGGATTAAGTGTCTGACGAGTGCCAAGGACTCGCCAGCAGGAAGAAAAATACAACTTTGGTTGAATCTAAACCTAATTTCTCCTCACTGTTCAACTATAACTGTTCCTGTGGGCATCGTTTTATCATTCACCTCGCAATATATGCTTGGAGACATTTTTTCTCCCCCTTGAGCACACACTAGTTCTTTTCTACGCTGGAATTTATAGCACTGAAAGTCTGGATGTTTGTGCCAACTTTACCCGTGTCAAAAAAAGAAGAAGAAGTACTTGCTGGGAAAAAAAGAAATCTAACTTAAGATTTTGATCCAACACTTTTTGAGACTGTGGATTTTATATATATATAAAAAATAAAAAGTGTGTTTCTGCAGCGGTGAATATCAATATGGTCCAAGACGTGTGTCAGAATAAAATGTAGCTCCTGGTCAAAGAGCTTTTACTGCATATAATGTTGACATCTTCAGATATTAAAAAGCGTCTGCGTTGGGTACGCTACTGAAAAAGTACTAAAATATCTGAAATCAATACAATAATCGGTCCAAAGAAGTGATGTCAGCACTTACTTATGATTTAAGATTTCATGTTGAAAATTAATCAAGAAGACATTTACCACTTTCATTTACTTAGAACACAGCTGATATACATACATTCACAGTTATCAAACTAAATACATAACCGATCATCCTACAAACATCTTGTTATTTCTGTGAATTAACAGCAAGTTGCCAGACATTTAGCGTGTGAATTCATCATAAACATCGGTTCGTGATGTTTAATTGGACAGACAGCGTAAACTCAGGTGTCACAAAAGAGGAGTATTTCACACTTTCTTTACTTTATTGCTACATAGGAAGGCATTCTCAATAGTTCTTCCGGCGCTGCTTGGTCGTTATCGACACACCGAGTCGAAACATATTTAACAGATGAAAACGAGAAGTGCTACAAAGCAACACAACGACTTGGTTCGTATATAGGAAAAGATGGTGGTCCGGGTTAAAATATGCTTGTTTGAAATATAATCAGTTAACACAGGTGCAAGTAGTGGCAGCAGATCTGATCCATTAGGAAGCAAAGGGCACCTCAACCCCCTTCTTATATCCTGCCAATGCACACACCTCTGCCTCTTGTTGTATTTTCATCCATATTGCACTATTTTCATCAACTGCTTCTTTATTTATATTCATTTATATTTTCCCATCAGCATCCAGACAATGCAAACACTTTCCACTGCCTCTGGCAGTTTGGCTCGAGTTTGTCTTTATTTTTCCCGTAAAATGAATATATAAGTATTTTAGATGTATTGTTGAAGCTAAAGCATGAATTATTTACACACGTTAGAGTTTCCCCCGTCCAGACACAACGAGGGGCATCAGACTTGTGTGGTTTATAATAATTGAATAAACCTTCGCAGTTTTTTTCATATTCTCATCAAAAAGACAGTTTATACCCAGCAGTATGAATTATTTCCATTATAATTTTCTCTCAAAAAGCTGTATTCTCTTCCACATCTAATTGCACCATGAAGTCCATAAATATGCATCAGCAGATCAAACTTCCTTCAGTCTTGTGTCTCACTTTCATACATTTCAGTTTCCACCACCTGCAGCCAAATAAACAAGCAGAAACCATCAGTTAGTTGTGTGACATTGCTCAATATAGTGAACAGTCTGTTTCTGCCAATAGATGAGCAACGCAAACGATTCAGTTTTCTGCCAATTTACACGATGAGGAAATGATATGCTGGGCATTGGCCCCAGTGTTGATGAAAAGAAATATGGAAAATGGTTTCTATATTTAGCATACCCATGAGCATTCAGTTGGGGGTGGCTCCGGCTCAAACTCATGTTGCTTTCTTTGAGCACTGGGATGAAACATTGGTAGTGGCTGTTTTTAAACACCAGCTTTCGACAGGCATGGTAATCTGCAATTTCAGGAATCACTTTCTTGTCCTTAAGTGGCACTGAATCAAACGGCAGAGATATCTCAGGGTATAAAATGAAAAAAAGGAGGTGTATGAGGCACAAAATGCATCAATTTGCATTTTTATGATGGACATGGTTGGGGGGTATAATATGTGTCCGGCAGTGGGGTTGTGAGGGCCGGGAGCCGAGGCCTGAGTGGGCCCCTTTAACACCATGTGCTACTGTTAGCCATTATCAATGCAACATAGTCTCCCATCGCTGCCCGATGCAGCCCTCTCTTCTACTTACAGGGAAGAGCCAAGCAGCCTGATTGCAACCTGTACAAGTACAGGTGCAGTGTATGTTTGTGTGTGTTTAGGCAGATTATAGTGTATACTCTGCAGGCGTACAGCTGGAGCCTCCACCTCTGATTAACTCAGTGGGGGTAAAACGACTGTGAGGGCTGAATGGGGACTGGGATGAAGAGGGCTTGAATAGGAAAATAATAGTGCAGAGAAGTAGTGGGGCTGGCTGGGGGAGTGGCTGGACAATTTGATGAGATCATCCACTTTGTGTGTGTATGTGTGTGAACTATACTATTTTTGTTGTTGTTGTAAAGATGGCATCAATATGTTTGTCTGGCAGAATGAGCCAATATGAGAGGAAGCAAAGAATAACTTAAATACAAAAAAATCTTCTCAACCGCCAGCACGTTTCACCATGAATTTACATTAAAATGTATATTATACAATGGTGATGTTAATTATAGCGGAAGCATTTGATTTAAAAAAAAGTACTTGTGTTCTATTACAGTCGTTTCGCACGGGCCGAGCATGATGGAGTGACTCAAAATTTATAAATATTTTCCGTTGCTCTGGTTGTGTAAGACCATCATTGCAGAACTTGGCATTTTCCATTACAGCTTGACAGCTTCTCTCTGAAGTTTGAAAACACCGCCTCGTATTTTCCTCAAGCCCTTTAGTCCTCGGCCTCATAACCGGGCTAAGAAAATCCAAGGCAACAAGTTGAGCCTAATAGGCAATTAGCTTTTCAATAAGCCCTACTCGCTGTGATTACTGGACTAAATGAGTCTGTGATTCTTTGTAAGAAATGGTTGCAAGCGCGATAATCACAGCCACGTTTCAAAGTAATTAAAGTTTTGGCGCGGTCAAAAGTTTTGTCAAGGTAGAGCTTAGTACATTGTGAGTGTACGTCTGTACACAAATGCTCCAAGAATACACCGATCTTTTTTTTTTTTTTTAGTTTACCACTAGACCAAGAACAGGGCATTTCTCCAGGGGTGTTCAGTTCAGGTTCACTTCACACATTTCGTGTTGTCTGCACACTACACTCGCTGACACGGCCCTTCCTACTCCCATTTGAAAAGACTTCATAGTGCGTGCCTCTGCTTCTCGTTGTCCCTGGCCTCTCCTTGGCCCCCATCTCTTCCCATTTCCTTGCATCAGCTCCATTTTTTGTCTCTGAGTGTCTGTGAGAGTTCCACTCGTCCACCCGCTATAGCCTGAGCCGAGGGATCGATGAGCGACCGGGCCTCTTACTGTAATCACTGACCCATTCCCCAGCCACCATTTGGCCCCTGACCCCCTTTTCCTCAGCTCTGAGCACGGAGCTTTATTTCTGAGGGGGCCGGGTCCAGCAGGTTGTAATGATTCCAGTTCACTTGGGTTACAGCCCCCGAGTCGATTCCAACTCCAAAAGTCAGGACAGATTTTGCCCCCGTTACTATCCACGGGTCTTACTTCCCGCTGTTGGTCTAACTTTCTGCCAGGTTAGCAGAATACACACCACCAACATGGCAAGTTGCGTAGCTCAACAACCGTTGCCTTCGTTTCCATGTCTCATCTCAAAGGTCGTCTCTCAAAACGTCGTCATGTTTGCGACGGATTCACAGTCCGTTCTCGACTGACCTGACGCTTTGTGAGTTTCCCCTTCTGAGAGCGTCAAGTATCTCGGCTACATACCTGAGGGTGTTTTTATAAATCACAATTTAGGTAGTCCAGATATCTGTCTCCATGGCAACCCTCAACACTTGTGCATAGAAGCTGCCGCACTGCATGCCATTGCATGGTTCTCAGTATCTAAGGGTGACTTTTATAACACATTTCCTCAACACTGATAATGGAACAATGAGGATTCGAAGGACAGGGTCAAATTAATAAATTGTTAAAGTCACATGCTGGTATGTGTGTTGCTGGGCCTTACTCTGTTTCGAGCTTGACCCTTAAGGGGTGAGGACCGACTTTGGGGTAATGGTGTTGTGTTGGCGCAAGCCCGGTGATGTTCTCCTGAAAATATGAATTGCTGAATAGCTGCTGGGATCAGATGGCAGACACAAGATGCCAGCAAATAAAGTGTTCGGCAACGAGGGCACTGCTGTCGGAGGAAGCTTTACTTGTGTGACGGCACGACCGATGTTGTTATTCAGCATCGGTCGTGCCGTAATGTTAGAAGAGCAGGTTTTGTGCCCAACGCGGGAGGTTGATAGGGTCATTATTTACAATAACAGCACTCTCCCTGAGATGTTGAATACTTAATCTATCATCTGTACAGTGATTTACTCATCAGTGTCTGCTGCTGCGGCTCCTTCACAGTGAGAGCTGATAGCAATCATGTCAAATCCAGCTGGCTTTAGAACATACGTTTGTTAAGGCATGTTGATACTGTCTGTAGCAGTGTCTCACAAACTTTTCATTTTTATGGGTCCTCACTTTTTTTAAATGACAAAATGTTTTTACCAAATCTAGAATATACCTTTTTTTTGTGAAAAAAGCTTAGAACATTCGTGACCACATTTACTGACATTTCCACATCACCTTTTATTATCTTGGATAGGTAAACCAACCATGTTGGAGAGATTAAGGCTTTATTAAAGGTGCTATTCTGAAATAATTCTTGGATGAAAGACTCAAATAAAATCAAGTCATTCCTTTGAGAAAGGAGATATCCACTGACATATTCAATCCTATGTGCTAATCTCCTGTGTATCCTTATCTTGAGGTGGTCAGCGAAAGCTGAGCGATGTGCATGTGCCTTTAATCTTACACATATTTGCTCGCTGATTGATGCATGCAACATAAATCAGCTGAATCTTCAAACAGACTTAGAAATGTGAGAAAGGCCTAATTGAGTTAAGACCTCACTTGATTCGACTCATTGCAAAGTCAGAAGGAGAAGTTCGCTACTCCTCGACAGACACTGACTGGCTCAGTGGTCTGCTGCTGCTTTGTTTTGAGATTACATTAGTCTTGTTATGTCCCATTCTGTTATGTTCTAATACATTACGTTCCAAAAGCACAAACATTTAAAATGGCCAGTGGAACATCTACTATTTCTCGTCTCTAAACAAAAGCACATTTATCACTTTGACACCTCAATGATCACATTAAACAACCTCATTATTTGCACATAGAAAGTAGTGACAGTAGCATCTATGCCCGGGTAAGTTTAGAAATATTAAGCCAGTCAAATGTAATTTATTGCTAAGCTGTACATTATGACACACTGCATGTCTCACTGAAATGAGAATGCCTTCTTCATGAAAGAATGTGTGGTGAGAAAGGAGGATTTTGCTTATAGTCTGGTCACCGAGAGGGTGAATATTGCGCTTTGCTTAGCTCCCATTAGCCAATGGTGCCGCTGCATCGCGCAACGTTAGCATCACCTGGTGCCGACCAGGCCCTCATCCAAAGGTGGAGTCAGAGCTGCCATGTGTTAGTGCCAGATCTCAGTCTCTATTCTGATTTCCATCCATAGTCTTATGAATAAGTCATATCACTGCGAACAGCAGACAATGTTCTGTGCTTTGTGGCACATGTGTTTGTAACGTTACTATCTTAAAGAGTGCAGCAAGCGGCAAACACAATGGAGAGGAAGACTGGATGCACAAATGGTGGGCTAAAACCAGCCATTGTTTACGCTCTGAGGAGCCGAGCTTAGAGGTTGCAATAGGTGCTTAAAAAAGATTGTGTTTATCCCGGTGTATAGTGGTAAAAAATAAATAATGAATGCATTGATTCCTTTCTTCAGAGGTCCTTTGCTTTGAAGCAAGGTGGGCTTTGAAAACTTTGGCATCCGAGAGAATTTTGCCAGGTAGCTGCCTAATTACATTTGCAAGGACTGGCTGTCTAATAGATAGTTTTTAACTATCACAAAAGCTGGAGTCTGCCCTCTGAGGCACACATGTCCTTTTTCAAAAACCATAGTAGGGATTAAAAACACTTTTGTTTGCCAAAGTATTATTTTTAACTGAGCCCATGACTATACAAAGCAGGCAGAGCAAAGTCAGGGTATTCTTACAGCTCATATAGGAAGTATAAAGGTGACATGTTTTTACTTTTGCACATAATGCACAATGAAAGTTTAGATGGTGGTGGTTTATAGTGTTGATGTTGAATATGCAGAGGGTGAGAAGTAGGATGATTCATGTTTAGACTCAGATCATGTGCAGACTTTTATCTGCCGTAAGAAAACATTTGATCCATATCAGTTTCAGTTGTTCTGAAACATTTACAGAATACACCCTCCGGTCTCTGCACTCTTTATTTTCTCTATTTACCCTGAAATCTAATCACATCCCACTCTTTTAATCCACCCATGTCAAATCATTAAAAAAATGAATTACACTAGTGCTTCCCTTATCTCTGACAGGACTCCATTCAACAAAATAAAATCAGAGATTTTTACAGTATCCTCTCTGGGTAATGAAGAGTTTCTGAGTTTAAGGATTGCCAGAGTGACTACTGGACTAATAATGTGTGGCATTAAGGCGCAGTGTATGGGTGAGAGATGTGTATCTCAACAAGTGATCATCAGGCTACTCTTGAAAGGAGAAGGTCTTTATGGAACATTGCCAATTATATTTAATTGTATGTAACTCCTTGCCTTCTCGAAGCAAAAACAGGAGGAAGGTTATGGCATCTCTGCCTAGATTACATATGATATGCAGGCTGTAATGCGGTAATAATCCGATTTAATTACATGTGGATGAGTCATTACGTGTGTGTTTGCACATGCTTTAGATAACGCGTGAGGCAAAAGACCCCAGCGTGTTTAATGAGCTGGGAGGTGCAGACAAACAGAGTATTGCCGACCGAATGAGGGCAAGCTTTAGGAGGTTGGGGGAAGTGTTTGCAACAGGAGTACTGCACCGAAACATTGGGGTTCCAAAGGGCGCAATTATAAGTATGCAGAAATCAACAACATTTAACATACATATACATGCGCACGCAGGTGTGCACACAGACACCACAAGCAGCATCGCACTGGAGAGAGAGCACAGCATGTTCTCTCGCAAATGAATGAACCAGCAAATATGTCAGCATGCACGCATCAATGTCTTCAACAGAACAAGTTAACTTACACCTTCTGGCTGTCGGAAAAGAAACCAGTGACTAAAGCATCCTTGGGCTGAGTCTGAGCAATCGCAGGAAACGAGAAAAAATCGGCGTTTTAGAATGGCGCCAAAAATTCCATTAAAGAGCAAGTGTTCTTGACTTTCTCTTGACATTGTCCAATTCAAGTCTGAGTCATGCTAATGTGAGCGATTGAGAGCGTAGCAGTGTCGGTATGTTTAATCTCCCAGCAGTTAAGACTGGTGGTGTAAACAGGCCGCCTGGCAACATCTGTTTCTTTATGATCCCTGGTTCGATTGTGTCTTACTTACTACCTCCTCTCTCGCTTCCTCCTTAATGGCAGCTCTCCAGGGACAACTCTGAAACTGAGGCCTTACTCTTAAAAGAACTAAATCCGTTGACACAATAAACCATGTGAGACTATAAAAAGGCTTGAACGGCCTCCCATTATACCCAAATGGCTTATTGGTTCATCCCATATGTGGTAATTGATTAGAAAGGCGGTCACATGTGGAAAAGCGTCTTAGTTAACATTACGAGGGGGCTGTGCCTCTACACCTGCATTATTTAGAATCTGTTCGTTGAATGACTTGACTGTTTTGAGACTCAACTCTAGCAGTCTGCATTTACAACTCCTGCTCATCTCCCTCCCTCTTCCTCATCACGTGTCTTGAATTTCGGATTTCACTCACGGATCTCTTGGATCTCCCCACATCCCCTCTGTACCACCAACAGTCTCCCTGTTTAATCTATCATTTAAGAGCCTTAGTTAGACTGTGGCCTGTTAAGAAATAACCACCCCACCCGAGCCAAGTGTGGTTTTTACTAGAGGGATACAAGTCTTCTGTAATCTCTCACCCTTTCCGGAGGTGCCGGGTTAAGTAGGTTAGCAGTGATTTGACATTTTAGAGTACGGAAACAGAAAACATTAAAAGCTCACTAGTATGCTACATATTAAGATTGGATTCCTTCAGAGCCAGGCTTATGCAGACTGAGGAGCGAGGGGGATGTGGAAGTACTGCAGCAGTGAAAGAGGAGCCGTGTATCAGGGTGTTGCTGATTATCCTGTTGTTCTGTTCAGATTTCTCATATCAAATGGATGTGTATTTCAAGCGCTGATAGCTCTGTTGCTCTTAATATGCATGCGCACAAGGTAACATCTGCGTCTTCATCTCTAAGAGGCTTTACCAACTCGCGTGTCTCCGCCATGACGGACAGGGCCCAAGTGGTTGTCCCAGCGTGCTGCTGAGCCCGTCACATCAACATGAAATGTTGATAGTGCGGCAATCTGGAAGTCGAAGGCTGTTTGGTTAGCGCGCTCCTCACAGGCATCTGCTCATTGATTTGTGCTTAGGTTTTTGAGGGTTTGGATTTCCTAACGATTCAACTGCGGTTCTTTTCCGCTTTGACCAGAACGAGTGTACCCTTGGGATGTTACTGTATGCTCCATCTGTTTGGCCTATCTCTGCTGCAGTGAGGCTGAGACCGTGAAATACAGAAACGTTCACACAAAGCATCAGCCTGGTTCTCCACAGGGCGACCAACAGGCACAATGGATACCAGTGTTTTACATCTACCGGCGGTTTTGGTTCAAATAAAGATGAAAACTGTCTGCAGTACATAAAAGCAAACAAATTCTGAATTCATGCCAGTCAGTTGTTCACAACACTTCTGGATATAAATGCTACAAAACAATATCCAAATACAAACTTTTTTTTAAACTTTTTGCAAACTTAGAAGTCTTATGAAGTCCCAGTAATTTGAGACAAATGTGACTACCTTTCATAAAAGCCTGCTGATGTGTTTTGGTGATGCCAGATATGTCCTCCAAGTCGACGGAGAAGTTCGGTGTCTGGGAGACGGGGCACTGATTGACGCAGCCGCGTGAGCCGTCTGATAATTGCACCTGACTCTCTCAACAAACACAAAGACAAGGTGCTGCGTGGGAGGATAATGGCAGTAGATATCAGAGCATTATTGGCAGCTCTGTAACTTTGTACACAGAGTGCTTTGCTATCGCTGTAATCGTCGCGTCGTGTCCCTCACACAATCCGCGTCCATTAACAGCCAATCCCACTGTAAGTAATGCTGTGATTTGAGGTGACTCTGTGGATTATTGACTCGAAGGTAATCATAGTGGAATACTTTTTTTTTTGTCCATGTATTAATCATCATGTGGCACACAATAGCCAAATAGACCCTTTTAGCTGACACAACCTCTGTCTGAGACCAAAGAGCTTTCTTTTATTTTTTTCCTTCTCTTTGTGCTATTAGCAGAGCGAAAAAGGAGTCTGATATAAGTCCGTCTGCTTTTATAATGGCTTGTCGCCACAGGGACACGGGTTTGTTCATTTGAAATCTTAAACAAAGCACAAGGTCTTTTGGCCCCGTCTGATTTGGGAGTGGGGAGAGTGGGATTGGCTATTATCTCGCGGGTGCTGCCGCTGAGGAGCGTTGGGAAGCTACAGCCAGACCCCAGGTGCACTGTCGTACACAGAGGAAATTGAGCAAACAGGAGATAAGTGAGATGGAGGGCTATCTCCCTCTCTGTAGGACCGCGTCACGGAATCATCCCTCACTATTAGGTTTCCCCTCCTCTGTCCTCTCTGCTCCTGGCCTCTCCCTCCCACTCGTGTCTCATCCCCTTCCCTCTCCTCTGCTATCTTAAACATGGGACCAAACATCAGTCCCGAAGAAGGACAGCTTGGGACACTGGTCTTTTCCGATTCGCGCTTCATACATGGCATCAAGTTGCATTGCCGTGAGACATCAACCTAATCAAAAGCTAGCACTTGCTATAATGCTGTGCAACGCAGACTATAAATATGACATTTTGACGTGGGTGCAGGTGGGAGGCGGCGGCGGCGTCAGGAACAGTGCGGAAGGCATTTACAGTCTGTTCCGCAGCTTGTGTTGGAACACCCCGAGGCGAGTGAATAAACAGACAATGCTCAGTCGATGCCCTTTGTGGGCAGTATGGAAATGTAGCAGACAGGCAAGTCAGAGTGCAGGACAGGTCGCATTATGGTGGTCCACCCCCGTCTAGCCTGGCACATAAATGAATAGAACATTATTAGAGCCAACACAGACAAAAGCGTGGACAACATCCATGTCAGCTGGCCGAGGTGCACCATCCCCTAAATCCCCCAAACCAACACACCCACCCAGAGGAGAAGGCAGCGGCAGGGACACGGGATGGGGGCTGCCCTGTGGTGTCCACTGCTGAGTGGTAGTGGCAGGCTCCAGATGTGGAAGGGCCCGGGGGCCTTGAGCATCATATCCACACCCATCACATCATATCTCCCCTCCCCCCCCCCCCCCCCTCCCTCCGTCCCGTCCAGAGACGAACGGGGGTGTTCGCTGCCGGCTTGAATACGATCACTTAGATGGAATAGAAAGGGAGACGGTTGCATGCCTCGGAACGTATCGTGTCTCTTCTTGAGAGGAAATGTGGGGGCAGTTAATGACTTGTGCAATGTGCGCTTGAGAGCGCTGACGCGGGTGGGTTTTTATTTGTGGCAGTACAAAAGAAAAAAAAGAAGGAGAAAAGGAGTTGTAAAGATAAGTGAGAGTGTGGCGAGTCTCAATGAAATAAGAACACTGTACCTACTGTACTGAGGAAGCGCTTACGTAAGGACGGATGATAAAGATGTCAGAGTGTTGCATCACGCTGGTGGCCAGCCAACCTTTACTTTTGTGCCAATGATAAAAAAAATCTCTCGCTGCCAGCTATCTATTTCCTCTCGTTGCCAGACTGTTCCGTTAGCCTCATTAAAAATAATTCCAATAAAATAAAGACAAAACTGTGACGGCTTTGTGAACGCGTGCTTGTGTCCACCAACATGGAGAGACTCTTAACTTCCCTATTCAGATGTGTGTTAAATGCACCATGGGAATAATTATGTCATCTCGTCGAAAGTGGACATTCCTGCTTTTTCTTTCAAGTCATCTCATCTCGCTCCTGCTTTTCCTTGGCAGTCACGTCAACTCATCTCGCTTGTGCGTGGGTGACATTACCATGAAAACACTGAGAAAGTAGGAGGCCACTCGGTCTGCACTAACACGTGTTCAGAGCGATGACAGACTTGTGTATGAATGCCACATCCACTTTTTCAACATTCCCTTGTTGCTTATTTGTTGTTTTTTTGTTGCGTGAAATTAATCACATTTTCAACCCGGCAGCAAATACTATCATGTTCTTACATCACACATTCCCACAGTGGCCTCTTACGCACGTAGCTCCTTTGCTATCCCAAGGAAAACATCTGCAGCAGCACACTGGGAGAGGGGGGGCGAATCAGCAACCGTACAGCGCACTTCTTTTTCTGCACTATCTTGGCTTTTTCCCATCTACCTCTCACTTTGTCATTTTGTTTCTCTGCCTGCACAACAGCACTGGCAGGATTTAATAGCTCCTGGAAGATGTTATGCCCATAATATAATGGATCAATCTTCATTGGTCATTGTCCTGTCACTAGCAAAGATAACTTGGGCATGGTCATTTCTACAGATTCTCAGAGGGACTGACCTTTGTAGTATTACCTAGACACCTAGTGATTGAGGAGCCGCTTGGTCCTTGTTTATTGAATGCTTCTTGCTAAATCTTTGTGCTGATTGTCTGGTATGCTTGCTCCTTATTCTTAAAATAACAATTACACGCAACCACGTTCTGAAGTGTACTCTATGTATGAGAGGTAGGGATGATAAGTTCACTCTAGTATGTAAATGATTGATGATCAGCAATACTGCGCATGTTCTATTCATGAGAGCGATATAGGAGGGAATTACAGCAGCGCTGATAATTCCTGACAAATCCTTGAACGAAGGTGAGCGTGACCGAACTTTATATATGGGAGACTTTGTATACGTCCTTGTGTGTGATCCACAAGGAGGCCTGCAGGCGTCTGTTCTTAAAGGCTGAATTTATGTTTGTTTGATTCCTCCACTTCTGCGAGAATGGCAACCCACCTGCTACAAAAGCCTTAGCAGCTTATCCCTCATTACATATGTGCGTGTGTGTAATAAGGGAGATTAGGTTAAAGCTCGTTAAAAGCACAAATATATGCTGCACTGAGTGGAGACATGTCACCATCTCAGGCCAATCAGCTCAATGAGTTACACCGAGACCGGCACATATTTAGAGCTCTATGGTTTATTGCTTCACCAATATTCTAAGCAGACACCCAGCTGGTCTTGCAGATGAGCTTGTGTGTGTGTGTGTGTGTGCGTGTGTGTGTGTGTGTGTGTGTGTGTGTGTGTGTGTTTAGGTGTGTGTATGAGAGCGTTAAATACCGAGCAAGGTGGTGAGAATGAGCATCGGAAGCAGCCAATCTCATCCCACCGGAGATTTTCTCCTGTCCAAATATTAATGTTGCCGTCTTATGAAGTGTTATTGAATCACAAAGAGAGCAAGGTGAGGGCTGAGGGAGAGAAAGCGGCAGATAAAGAAGCTGGAGAGTGAGAAGCTTATTCTCTTTTCATTTGGTCCTGAGCGGTGATTCTGTGGCTCCGATCGATGCCGGGTAATAAATAAATAAAGCCAGCGTAATGTGAATGTGTTTCTTTTAGATTAGCACACATTAGAGTGAGGCCTCGCCATATCTAAATGTGAGGAGAGAGAGAAAAACAATATCTGAACTTTCTCCTGATAATGGAGGGTTTATTCCAGTAAATAGAGCATTCCCTCTTGTTTGTCCTCCTCTGTGCTGAAGCTGATATTTTTTGTAAGGTGTCACTGGAAGTCTGCAGCACTTTTGCCGGCCAAATACACAGCGCGGTTCAGTGCTGGTGTGAATGCTAAAAACACATTCGCTGGGTGAGCATTTGTTCATGAATACTATTTACTGACATTATGATCCCTCAGCATGTGGCTTGCTGAAACGCACAAGGATGGAGGAAAACTTGATTTTCATCTCCAGCTCCACACACATATATTTTTGTTTTAACCAAGCCAACGGTCCAATTATAGGGAGTGGGAAGTAGTGAGGAGAAGCAGAATGGCGAGTATCGGCATACAATTTATGAATCATTAAGAGAGAGGGTGCATTAATATTTCATAGTCCTTAGACCACCAACAACTGTTGGAGTGGATTCAGTAAACAGTCGTGCACTCTCACACACATCTGTGCGTGCGCAGCAGCGGCAGCCTCTACTGCATTTATGCAGCACTGGATGGATTCATGCACAACCGCACCCTGCACCATAATGTAAAAACACATATGCTTAGACTCTCTCTCTCTCTCTCTCTCTCTCTCTCTCTATCTCTCTCTCTCTCACACACACACACACACACACACACACACACACACACACACACACACACACACACAATAAATACACACTCAAATCTCTCTGGAGGAATTTTAATTGCTGTCTGTGGGGGTGACACAGTGGGAAATCTGAAATCAACCCCCCAGCACAGTCTTCCTCAACCTCACCCTAATCCTCCTCCCCTCATTGGCTTCTACTCCAAAATGCTCTCCCCTCAACCCTTGGGCATAATTACTCCTCTATCTACAGACAGAGTATTGGTTTCCTCTAACTAAAGAGCAGCAGGTTCCTGCTTCCTCCTATCACTCTAGACCTTAGCTGGGTCGTCTCGCCTAATCACCCACTAAAAGCCTGGAACTATATCAAAGGGGATGTGTGTGTGTGTGTGTGTGTGTGTGTGTGTGTGTGTGTGTGTGTGTGTGTGTGTGTGTGTGTGTGTGTGTGTGTGTGTGTGTGTGTGTGTGTTCGCTCATTTGCGTATGGGCGTGCGCACCACGTTTCCACCTCACACACTGTGTATTGTGCGTTAGATCAAAGCCATAAAGCCCTCTGGGCTTGACACACTCTTGCAAGGCTGCCGCAGCTTCGGATCCCGGTAATTCTGCTGATACTGTATGCTGCTATTAAAAAAAAAAAAAGTTGAGTGGGAGGCTTTTTTTGCACAACAGGGGATCACAGAATCCTCCCATTGTTCTGCAGAGGTGGCGTGTCGGGTGCGTGTTGACGGGATAGGGGATATATTGGGGGCGGGTAGAAAAGTGATATGGGTTCAGTTATACTTCTCACGTCCCCCCTCCGGGTAGAGAAGACGTTGGGGTTTCTTAAGGGGCTGCACAGTGAGAGTTTTGCTGACGGCCAATGCTAAGCTCATGCCCCCACATAAGGAATGAAATAAAACAACCCAGAACAGCTAGAGCATATATGCTCCGCGGGGAATACAATAGCCGAACAGAATGTACAACAAGGGCCCCAGACTTATTTAGATTTCACAAGGAAAGTGTGAATGTGTTTGTGTTTTCAGCTTTTTTTCCTATCCTTTAGAGAACATGTGTCATGTTGAGAAAGAGGTGAGATGACGCGGTGATTTGCTGCTGCTGCTGCTGTTGTCGGTGGTGAAGATAATCTCAGGGGAGCCGACCAAATGAATATTCTCTCTGTTCCTGGCAACTCTACTCATCTTGACCAGTGGTCTCGGGTATTGGAGCAAAGTGAAGCGTCATGTTTGGGGAGATGAAGGGCGTCTGGGTGGTGGTGGGAGAGAAAGGAGAGATTGCGAAATCAAGAGCAGGGGTCTTTGAGGGAGCGGGTCAGGCCACCCAAGAAGGAGGAGTTCTCTCACTCTCTCTCTCCCTCATTCATTTTGCCTCCATCCTTTGTTCCTTATCCACAGGAGAGTTGGGGCTTTTGGAATAACTAAGAAGGACTTTTGGCAGGGGTCTCTGTGGGAGGACAGGTATAAGGAGGGTTGGGCGCGTCTCTAAATCCATCTCTCCATCTCTCTCTCTCTCTCTTCTTCTCTTTTCTTTCTTAACACTCCCCGGCTTTAGCATGGGAGCCTGATGAATAATGGAGTGAACCGTGACCTTTGCAGTGCGGGTTCAGGCCTGCTCTGGCATCCCTCTGATCTGATGAGGGCTTTTGATCCAACCCACCTCAGAGCGCTACGAGACTCAGAGAGATAAAAAGCATCTGATAGACTGTACTGTACTCAAATTGCCACTTTGATCCAAAAAAATGACCATATTTACCTCAAAGTGAATCCACAAAAGTAGCAGATAGTATTGCAGTAAAAGAGGGGGAAAAAAACAAAATCTACAAAGAAGCTTTAACCGCGACACCATTCCTTATGATATGACTTGGAACACAGTTTGGTGTTTTGGTGGCTCAGAGCTAATATAACAACAGCCTTGCACCTCTATGTGAGGTGTTATATCAGCATAGTGGGAACATAAACTAAGGTCTCACACATCTTTTACTTCAGCATTCAACTGGATGCCTTTGTTCACAGGCGTCAAAGTCTATTTCAGTGTGGGTAATAGAGTGATGAATAAATTCACAGGGTTAAAATAAAACAGAAGTTGTGATGCGGCGACGATTTATACTTCGGTAAAGCTGGATCATTGTGCATCAACCTGGCCTAACCCTCCACTCAGCATGTTGAACTGACCCCCGAGTCAAACATCTCCCTTGTTTCACGCTGTACACCTTCTCTCCCCTTTATCAGCCCCCTTTAAGGTTGGACTTAAATAACATGCTCACACTTCAGGGAAAAGTGCAAGACAAAAGGTGAGTAAAAGTGAAAAGGACAGGAGATCCCAGTGGGGAGAAGATATCCTGATTAAAACAAGATGTTAAGTCTGAAAAACACTGATCACACGAAACACTGCTCACCTCGGCTACGGAGTCCCAAGATGTGGGAGGTATAAAAAAATCATGAAGAGTCGATACCCTCAGTTATGCAGGGGACTGGGGAGAGCGGAGGTGTGGGAGAGAGAGTACAGCGATGGATGGAGAGAAGCCTTTAAGTGTTCCTGCCAAGCAGAGCGTGTAGTAAGGTCAGGAGTGCCCCCATGCAAGAGTGCAGAGAAGAGGAGAGGTGAGTCCCTCATTCAAAGAAGAGAAAGCTCCACCACTTTAAGAGAGAGAAAACAATCCCTGCTCCTATACTGATTCTCATAACACAGCAGCTGACACAAGTTCAGAGCAATACAAAGATTTTGTGATAAGACTTAATGATAGGGTCAGAATAATAAATCATCCAAAGAATTCAACTTCACATTTTCCAATATTAGTTGAGAGGTTTTCACGAGAAAGAAAAAGCTTCCTTGCTGAGCTCCTGTGTTGACAGGTGCCGTCTGGATTTTTTTTGCTGCAGATGGGTTCATTCTCTCCCACTCTCCAGTCCATTTAAAACACAGAGAGGGGAGTAAAAGAGATAAAGTGAGACAGTCGACCACCTGTGTTTCTCTTCTTCCCAAATTGTACTAAGTAATCAATTGTAGTGAAACAAGTCAGGAGGGTGGTAATTTGACAGATGGAGAGAGGGCAGACAAACCAAGCTGAGAAACTCTTTGGGGGCAAAATATTTAAAGGTGTGTTTTCAATGGAACTATTATAGCAAAAGCTCCTGTTTAAAAGCTCTGACATTATACACCTTTACATGAATATCCAGAGTCTTTCTTAGAAATACAATTTATTAGTTGGTGTGTAGTACCTAGGGCTGTCACGGTGATGGAAATCCCCCCACAAGCATAATAATTGGCTCAACCGCGTGATACAGCCAATAAAAAAAAAGAAATCACGATGCTAATTACTTTACTAGTCCTTATTTCAGTGCTAAATAGATACGCATTATTTTTAAGCTATTATTTGCTCGCTTAAATTGTTGCTTTTTAAATGAAAAAGAAGACAAACTAAAAGCATTTTTTCCCTCACAAGGTAGAGGACCTGCTCTGTATGAAGACAGGGCTGAAGCACGCCGGCCCCACCCCTTCCCCATTGTGTTTGCACGGCAGGTTAAAAAGTGACATTGACGAGCGCACTGTTTAAAGTCATTTGTAGCATAGTTATAAATATGTGGCGCTCCCATTGCAAAGAAGGAAAAAAAGAAGAATCGTGCACAAAGCCTTTGTGTAGGTTGCTTGCCGTGACCTACGGTGGGCTTGTGTATCGCAGTTATTTCGACAGCTCTAGTATGACTCTCATGCACACGCACATAAACCCGCGCCATTCACAAATGGGATCAAAGGCCTGTTGGAGTTGAACAGAGTGCCCAGTAAGTGTTGCTGCCCCTGAGTAAATGAGTGACAATTTACTTGTGTTGTTGTTGCTGCTGCTGGGCCCCGCAGGCCTTGTGATCATGTTCAAATGCAGGGAAATGGAGGGAGCAAATGGGCTTGAGGAGAAAAGGATAGCTCTCAGATCTCCACAGCTGAATCCACCGGCCACTGAGCATTGCTCCGCGTCAGATGCTCATTGCTACTTGAACGTGCCATCTGTAATTTTAGTTGCAGGTGCATGTTTACTGGAAATGGGAGCAGTGACATTCGCTCCGCTCTTCCAAACTGCGATTGAAATGGAGCGCGAGATTATTGCACGGGTTCAAATGTGCAGCACGATGCAGACGGAAATTTCAGGTTGACGCTAATTGTCAAGTTGAGTCAAGTCAATTTTATTTTTACAGCTTGATATCACAGAATTGCTTCAAGGGTTTTTGCTGTTGTTAGATTTAACTTTGCTGCTCGGTGTGAATGAAAGACTTTTGAAAGAGTGACTGTTTTATTATTAAGCCAATAATTATTCTCTGAGATGCCTGGAAGTCCGTTCTTTCAGGACAAGAAAAAAAAGAAAAACAATCATGAATTTACAGGGAGAAAAACGTTGAGGTTTCTACACGTTAATGACTGATTCTGCAGCCCTCGCCTGTATGCTGTGCTCAACACTATGCGCCATATGCGCCCACTCCATTCCTGTCTTGTCTGTCCACTCCTCGAGTTAAGATCCTAGAGAGACAATTTGTGCAGTCCATTAAGGGCTGATGAATTGGATTCAGACCAGCCAACTGGTGTGAATGGAGGGTCTAAGCACACAAGCTGACAGCCCTGCACTCCCTACGCGCTTTTACCACTCGGTGAATAGCGTTGGCTCGGCGTTGGCTCGTGTTACAGTAGGCTAACTCATCAACGTGGTCCAGAGCTCACGGCTGTATTTACAACAGAGCCACAATAGGAAATTGTCTGTCTATCAATTGGCATCTACATGCTGTACTCAAGGCTGTCCTTTGAAGAGACATGAGACACTTTGATCTCATCAATGTGGTACTGAATGACGGGGTCTCAAAAAGACATGTCCGCGGATGACAAAACTGCATGATCTCGTACATCCAGCGAGCAGCTTTTAAAAGAAGCTCAGGAATGCGGATCCGCTTGGCACTTTGCTGTCTTAGTCTTAGCACAGCGTGCAATAAGGGGAATAGATAGTGAGGGGGGAAAATAAGTACTTCCTTCCATCTCACATTTTATTATTTTTTCTGTTTTGAGGCCTGAGTTATTTCAACAAGCGATCATTTTCTTCTCACACTGAAAACACACAAACCACTCATCCACATACAACTGCTCATGTCCTGCGCTGGCATAAAGACGTGCTATGTTTTAGCATCCAGCATTGATTTCTTCAAACCAGAGTCATTTTCGTTCAGAGTTATCTAAATTACTTTGTGGTAATTTGTTGATATAGCTGAGATCTTGATGTTAAAATCCAGATCTGAAATGTGGGATACCCTTTTAAAGCTCGATGCCCCTTGGCTCTTAAAACTGCAGTCCTGTCCGTCTCTCATTTAAACAGAACAGAAACAGAACTACTCATAATTAAATACTGTACTGTCATTATTTGTGTTGTAAAGCAGTACATTCCAGCAGCCAATGGAAAAACTACCAAGTCTGATGAATACGTCACAGCCACTGAACTTGTTTAAGACTGACCTAAATAACTTTTTATTCAGGAAGGCATTTTTTACTTTGTGCTAAATCATTGTTAGCTATTAGTGACGTATTCATTTGCTTTAACTATGTTTTCACTATGTTTGTATTTGTTTTATATTGGCTCTGTGGCACTCTGAGATTCTTTTGAAAGAAAAGTGCATTACAAATTAAATGCATTATTATTATCATTATTATTATCATTATTATTATTATTATTATTATTATTATTATTATGATTATGTTTTAATTACAGACTAGAGAACTACAATGACATGCTGTTTTAATAGTTCTGCTCTGGGTCATTGGACATTTCCTTACAACATGACCCTTTCTTTACACATGCCATCTCAAACTGTGTGTGATTATAGTGGCATTCAAAGCCAGAGTTCTATACGTACTGCACGTAAATGCAGAGTGCAGGCATTGTGTGCGCAGTCCGAAATTAACTGCGGTGAATGTCAAATGAGGGCAGCACTAAAGAAAGTTGGTCATGAACGTTTTTTGAGAAGCCAACTGCTGTACAAGGCAAGTCAAAAGATTGGTTTGATACTGTCAAACCGACTGCGAGTTTGATGCAATCACCCAGAAAGTGTCTTTAGCACTCTCCCCGAGACATTAAATATTAATTCCTCCACTCATCATCCACTGATTCAGAGAGAAAGTGGAAGCCATTGGGCACTTAATGGGATACTTATCACACTTACTCTGATAGGCCGAGTGCTTATCTTGCTATTTAACATTTGCTATACTCTAGAATCACACAACATATGTTTTCTTCAACACTAGGATGAAATATCTGCTTCGGGTCTGTGTGTGTTTAGTGCAAACATGGGTTTGTATTTTTCTGTCTTAATTTAAGCATGTGGTCGGTGCAAAAGCAAATATGTGGGAGTGTGTGTGTGTGTGTGTGTGTGTGTGTGTGTGTGTGTGTGTGTGTGTGTGTGCGTGCATATCTGTGTGTGGCTTGTGGCCAAACTGGAGCTGGATTTTATTTTACAGCGGCCTGTTAAATGCCCAATATCAAAACTCGGCCCTGCAGAGCTGTCAGCTACACGGCGGGCATAGGCCTAATATCTCACATGGACCGGGGATTAGTTTCTGTCTGTTGCTCAGGGAGAAATGTGTAATCTCATATCTGAGAAGTGGGAGGGTGAGGAGGAGGAAGGAGGGGATTTCTGCCATTAATGTCTAACCTTTAAAAAATGGATTTGCAAGTGTGACGAGATACGGGCCGAATGTGATCGCAAAAATGTCTCGGCCCAGTGATAAGAAACAGGGAGCAAAAGAAAGGGGAGACAATCACAGTGTTCATAGTCAAGTGAAACACACTGAAATGGCTTTCATCTATTATTAAATGTGTGTAAAAGGAAAATTAATACTTTGTGTACTTAGCATAAGTTCTGTGTTAAAGTAAAATTAAATGTTTTGACAGCGCAGCACAAAGCCATTCCCATGAAACACTTTAAAAGGAAGTCATCTGTATAAGTGGGGATGCAGGAAAATAGTGTAAACAAGCTTGTTTGGATGTCAACACCAACAACACTAATATCTCACTTTTACAGGAACATTAATTGTTCTCCTTAATCCCATTCATTAATCATATAAAAAGCTTAGAAATCAAACACGAGCTCCCTGTTGTTTCACATATATTACAGTAGTAGATTCCCACATGTAAAGGATAGGCTAGCTTTATTCTAACAAAAGACCAAACCAAACAGTGAGAAACACCCACTAATATGTATTTTCTATAGCACAACCACAGGCTGATATCGCCAATGCCATACAACTCAATTATCATCCAAGTACTATTAGGAACAGGCATCAGCATGTTAGCAACTCATTGCTAGCATGTTAGCATTCTGATGCTAGCGTTTAGCTCAAAGAACCTCTCTGCTTAAGTGCAGCTTCACAGAGCAGCTGTAATTGTATGTGTTATGCATGGAGCCATGAATTGCATCAGATTGCCACATATACTAATGTAATGTGTTATGTATTCTGTGTTTTGGTTTCACAGAGGTCTGGGTATTATAAAAGGGAAATAGCATTCATTACCTTTTTGAAGTGTGGACAGACGCGCAGGCATGTCCACACTGCTAACACTGATGAATATTCACACTGTGCGCTCTGAGACGTTCCTGATCACAATCTGGCTCATCAGCCAACAAATCAGTGGAGCAGTAGGGGAAAAGAAGGCAAGCTTTTAAAAAGGTTAAAGTTGCCATTGCCTGGCAGACTGGAAGTAGTGCCTGCTCATAAAGACCCAATAACGGCTTCTCTTTGCCGCTCCCAGCCCACCATTACAGCACTTTCCTGATCATATGGATTAGCCTGGCCCGGCTTCAGCAACATGGTAACTCAGTGGCAGGGCCGTGCCTTTTCTACCTGGGCCTTCTGTGCCGTCTGATATCGTATACAAACATACGCGCATGACGGGACGCTGCGTCATTAATGGACGATGCATGTCGTGCACATCAACAACCAGTCACATTTAGTTATAACAAAACATGACTAAACAATCCAACAAAACTGCGGCACTAAAACACTGCACACTCAAGAGCAGGAGCCACGATCAGAAGGAACAATATTAACTTTATAATAAAAACAGCACCATAGACACATTAACACAACGCTACAGCAGATGTAAAAACACAAAAAGCAGTTCACTCACCAGATGCTGTTCACTTAAAGACAAAGTATGTCCTCCTCTCTTTGTTAACAAACAATTCAATGACGCAGTTGTTCAGTCTATCAGTGCGCTTCAGTTCCAGTAACAGGTCCTTATCGATGGCCATGGACGCCAGTGAGGACAGTCGAGCCGCCCAGTTGCGTTTCCATGCGTTTTAGGGCTAAAAATGTCGATGTTGGGATCGTCAAACATGCCCATAACCCTCCATGAGAAAGGCGTTGTCAGTAAATCCGCCACCAAGTCTGTTTCTCCTCCTCCTTCAGCCATTGACAGCACATGTTAATGCTCACGCTGGCCCACTGACCAATCACAGCGTACTTCCAGGCCACCTCGTGGGCGCTGGCACGTCAAAGAATACGCCCAGCATGTCAAACTAAAGATCTGATTGGTTGAAGTCTATGACAATCACGACAACATCCCCATGTACTTTAATCTGCAAAGGCCAGCAAGAAGGCCTCGGGCCGCTCTCCTTCCATATAGACATAGAGGTGAAATCTGATTGGATAAAAGCTCTCCTTAAAACAAGCTGCACTGGAAGCAGCGCTGCAGGCTGGAATCAGAGCAACAGAGGAAGACAGGAGCTGTGCAATGAGAAAAAAAGCTAATAGGGTAAAATAATTATAATACATGTAGTGTATTTTTAGGCTTAGCTGGCCCTGACGGCCCACCACTGTAGTAACTGGCCCCTTGCTGGGAAAGAGAGTTAATGTGTGAACGATGATCGATGGTAGTCTAGTCGTTGAACAGGGGACTTGAGATTGATTGGCCAAACTTGCTGTTCAAACACTGCCTTCTCCAAATGGCAGCAAGGCTTGAACAGGATCCCATTCACAGAAAACATAGATTTAATAGTCTTTATTCACACAAAGCATGGGCACAGGCATTCTTCCTGGCTGACAATAAGAGATTGGCAAGATTAGCAATTCACTATATGTTTTTTTAAATGGTTGACATCAATGTTAAACCTACAGTTTTTGCCTTCATGTGTACAGTATGAGAGCCACACTCCTCTTAAGACTAAAAAGGAATATGAGGCTGTTTTATCGCTTCTGTCCCATGCGTAAGAAACCTATTACAAGTGTCCTTGCAGAGAGAGCCATGACTCCGAGAAGGGGACTTACGAGATCTGTACTCGCTCCTCATCCAATTCACCTCAGGATGAGATGGCGTGTTCACAAGAGCCTGTAAGACCTTACGAGGGGCTCGTATTCACCTTCCAATATCACCAATATTACTAACATTAGCACACCGCTCCTCTGGCTAAAAGAGGTTCCTTCATCTCCAGCGCTAGTGATGGATAACATCTGTTATAGGCACAACTTTTATCTCCTTAAGCCCCCACAGAATCTCCCTTCATTGATTCAGCACTGAAGTGGTACTCAAGTTAATTCCAGTCGTCTTCATCTCATTCTGGCGGTGATACTGAGAGACTGATTCCCACCATTTAGGAACAAAAGATATAATTGAATGTCTTGCTCGGTAGGTTAGTGTGTCATATGCTTGGATAATGTGTTTTGATTGAAACTCTTTGCACTTACAAAGGCTAAAGCAGTGGTACAAAGGGTGATAAAAAGCTCCAACTAATAATTATTATTTTAAATATAAATGATTCTGCTGATTATTTTCCTGATTCTATTGTTTTAAAATGTCAGTGAACACTATTCTTAGCCTAAGGTGACATTTTCAAATTTGCTGATTTATCAGACCATCAGTCCAAAACCCAAAAATAATCATTTTACGATTATATATGACAGAGAAAAAGCACCAAAATCCTCACACTTGAGAAGCTGTCAGAAGCAGTTTTGCTTGAAAAACGATTGAAACAATTTAACAATTCTGATGAAAAACAAACCCTTAATTTGATTTTGTTGTTTGTTTATTTTTAATGTGATTTCTTACCACTTTATGCATCAGCCGACCTAATTGTATCAGAAAATATTTCAGGTAGACTTTTGAACAAATTTAAAGCCAATATAGATTTGGTTTTTACCAGACATGAAGGCGCTGTACCATTTAATGATGTGAAGCTTGATTAGAACCAAATTACACTTTTATAACAAGGTAAAATGTGTTACTACAGAGTAAGTAATATAAGGAAAGTATATATCAAGACAAAAATGGACCAGACGAAACATTCATATCCTGGCCCAACTTTATACCAAACAGTGACTGCTGTAACACAATCACCAGCGATTGTGTTACATTGTGTTTTCAGTCTCTCATAGGAGGACACGGTCTCCACAAGCAATAACCCTTCTCTAACATGCTGCCATAAACTTTATTCCCACATCCCTTTATCTTCATTTGAGCCGTCTTTGTCAGCCGGAACAGCAGTTCATTTTTAGATGTATTTGACATTGTAAAGTTCGTCCTGTAAAAGCATCTTAAGATAAGTAAATAAAAAAAAACAATTGGCAGTGCGTTCGATAAAAATGCGGCTTGCACTGTAACATTATTTGGGTAATGGACAGAAACAGAAGAGATGCTGCTATTCTATTGGAGGAAAAGCCAACGAGAGTAAGGATGTCTGACAGTATTTTGTGGACTGGAATATGTGTGACACATCTAACACCAAGTTATCAAAAGGCTATGGTACAATCTAACAGAAAGTTTGTGGTTGAAAATGAAAACACTATTGCACCTCAGAGGGTGCTTGAGTGTAACTGATCCTTTTCTATTTGCACATCTCAACCCAAGACACAAGCAGCGACATGCACGTACACATCACACATTTTGGTCGGGTGGATGTCACAATATCAGAGCAGAGTGCAGGCCGTCAGAAACAGATAATCTCCAAGTCAGACGTATTCTTCCATCCCTTGACGAGCCTTGTTCAGGAGTTTCCATCTCCACCACTCTGGCCTCCTATAGCATTCCTAAACCTCCACCCTCCCTAGCCTGAATTCCTCTCCCGTCGTGGATATACCTCCAACTGCATTACACCAGTGGAACAAGTAGTCGTTGTCACCCCAGCTGCAGCTGTGGGTGATATTTCTCATTTACTGAAGAGCCGAGAAAAAAAGAAAAAGAAAAGGGATGCTGTCTGCCTGCCTGCCCTCTCATGTGAATCATCCAAAACTGCAATAACATCACTACAGCAACATGCCGCTGCACAGAGATCCGGTGTGGTGTGACTGGTGTGACAGGAAGCGCACAGCTCCTCCATAATCCAACAAACTGTGAGAAGCAGCAACTCCTGTAAAGGCCATGTTTCATGTTAAAGTGATGCTCCGTCATGTATAGAGAATTAGTATCATGCTAACAACATGTGAGCACATCCGACAGATGATAAAGGAGTGGAAGTGTGACAAAAGTGGCTACGCTAGTGAATAACTAACACCAGTGTCTGTGACTGAGACAGAGCCAGCTTCTCTTTGTACCAGCTCACTGTCTGACATGAATTCTGTAAAATAAAGATAAAAGAGAAATAGTGTAAATCCAAACTGGATTGAGGTGCTGCTTGTTCCACTGAATGTATCACAAAACATGTCTATATATAATGCATGGTTCAATCAAAGGCTTGCGCTTTGATTGCACCTAAGAGAAGAGGGGGAGCCGTGTCGAGATGTGAGCACTGTTCTACTTGCACTCAGCAAAACAGGGGAAGAGGTGGAATATAATACGAAAAGCTAATATACAGTAAGTGAGCCAGAGGTACTTCTTCCTCTCTCTTCAGCGAAACATCACACCCTGTGCTTCTATGCATCTGCTCAGAGCAAAACTAAAGCCCTTGATCCTGACAAGAGCAAAGCACATTGCCTCAGCTCTGAACAGACATTTTCATTACACGCTTACACCAAGTCACACTCTCTCACACACACACACACACACACACACACACACACACACACAGGTCGTCAATGGGAACACATTGCACAAAGCAGCATTTGTGCAATGTAACACAAAGCGGCATTTAGCTTGTCTGGGGAACTCATTTTACAGCATAAAATGCACCAGGAGATTAAACATGCATGTCCTCTTCATTGATTTGTCTGCGTTAACATTTGCTATGGTCTGACATGTATAAACCTGCACAGTTTTGAGCCAAATGTTGGGGACAGACATGCTATTGCAGCTCCCCATGCTTCCCCTTTGTGGATGCCAGGGATATCCTACAAATGGAATAGCTCAGCGGTAAGATTATAAAAACTGATGTTCTTTTGTTGGTATTCCATGAAGGAGCTTTGGCTCAAAGGCCTTGATGCGGATTCAACTCCACGAGGACAGAGAAAAAAAAAGATATTATGACAGAACATGAGGTGAGGGATCCAGTTCGACATCAGTACAGTTCCCGCACTCTATATTTAGCATGCATGTGTGCCTTGCAGTTTATGCCTTGGAGAGGGCTTAAATCCACGAGGAAGAGGAAAACATTTTAAGATCAAAGACGTGTGGAAAGGTATTCGGTCCTACCAGCTCAGCACCAATCACACTCCTATTTTGTGCACACGTATGCCATCCTCATACTTTGTCTGATTCCGTCAGGGGAAAGGTTGAACAAGTTCCTTAGAGCAGGCACTAATCCTCATTTAAACTCAATTTCTTTTTAAACTTACAGAGAGCAGGTAAAAATGTCTTTTTGTTGGGAAAGCTCGGTAGCACACACCACTTGAACCTCTGGGACGTGAGACAAAGAAGAGAAAACCACATAGCTTGCCTGGCTGCCTGAGGTTCTGAATCATATTTCCTTGCAAACACACACTGCCAACTTTGCTCAGTTTCCCAAGATAATAATTGAAGTTAAACGCGTCTTTTCCACAGAGGCGAGAGGAGTTTGGGGAGTAAAATAATAAGATTGAGAAAAGACTTGGGCTGACGAGCCGCGGCGCTAATAGGCAGACGTGGTGTCCAGACGAGGACAAAGAGCATGAAAGTGAATGTGAATGTGTGTGTGAGTGTATGTGTGTGTGTGTGTGTGTGTGTGTGTGTGTGTGTGTGTGTGTGTGTGTGTGTGTGTGTGTGTGTGTGTGTGCATGTGTGTGAGTGAGTGAGAAAGAGAGCGCTCCTCTGGGTCATTAGGCTAAGCTACAGACAGACACATGCAAGTGCCACCTCATCCTTCATTCTCTCACCGTCCCGGCCAACGGGCGCCGAGCAGGAACGCATAAGGGCATTGAGCCATGTTCAGTGAACCTGACATAAGCTGAAGATACTGTGGCAAATGAAGATGCATTGCAGGGACAGTGGCTTCTAATTGTCTCCCTACATTTCCACCAGTCTGTCGCCATTCTCGAGCTGTACAGTACAAGTGACTGGCACATTCAATACAAGATGCACAGTAGTGTGAAAACCACAACATAGTGGCTAATGCAGATGAGAATAACATCATCCTGTCCATTTATTCAGGATTTTGGCCACGTCCGTCTCACGTATAGCAGTGATGAGCAGTTAACTGTGGCATCTCAACCAGAGTTCCATTATTAGAGCGTCTGCTGTCAGATAAAGCTGTGATAAGACAATGCGGTGCTGCCTCGGCACAGCAGCCGCATAGATTCACCCAGACACATCAGACAAGACAAATAGACCTCAGCTAATGCTGACAGAGCACCCCCGGTTGGAAAATTTAGACAGACTTTCAATCATTTGTTTGACAAGTGGGGACATATTCAAGCAAGAGGATTTCTGTTTCCATAATTCCAAACCCCATAATCCATTTTTGTCCCCTGTCAGGGCTGGAATGAATGATTCACTGGGCCAAACTGAGAAGGCAAGTCACCTTGGCAACAAATTGAAAATATGCAGCTCAAATATCATGTTATTATGCGTGTGAAAACTATTCTGAAACACACAGGGTGCAAATATGGAGTGGTTTTCCCACATTTTGGGAGCGTGTGGAAGCTTAGAGAGTTAGCATGATGGCGGAACATAAAAGACATGAACCTAAAACCTGCATGAAGTGATTTTGCCATCAACACAACACTAACATATAATAATGTAATTTACATCCAACAGACATGGAGCAACATTAGCCTTCATTTGGAGTCATGTATCTGTTCACCTGTTAAACTTCCAAAGTTGGGTCATAATTAGGGGTAATGTTAGTTTGTCACTGAGTAACCCCATTCACATACAAGCAGTCATGAGATTCATTATTCAAAGTAAACTATATATTTCAGCAGCTTTAAAGAAGAAATATTTACTCATACAGATGTCTGAGGTAAAATGTCAATGAACACAGATTTGATCAGATTGATGGAGCTCAAATAAGAATCAATAATGTATCTGTGTTTGTTTCAACACGTCAAAAGTGAAGTCGTACAAGTGAAAAACATGGCACAGCAATATGGGAACGGCAAGCGGGTCAACAAGCCAGTTTGTTCATAGTTCCTGAATTGTAACTAAAATACGCACACTAAAAACACTATGATGAAAGTAATCTATTTTATGTATACATTATTTATCGAAGTGTTCTTGATTAAAGAAAAGAGAGCAACGCAGCAAAGTGAAGTGATTTAGAAAGTAAATTAGTAGTATGGTTAAGACAACCTAATTTGTCTGCCACTGGGTAAATGAGTTGCTGGAGCAAAGTGAGTCCTCTGCAAACAAAACACTCAATGAGTAACATTTGTCCCCTGCCGTGGTTCTAAATGATGCCACAAAGTAGCTCTGCTGCATCTCAATTACCTGGCAGTGTGTCTCTGTGCTCCATTAACATGAGCAAGCCATTCCACTTAAGTGAGACGCTGCTGGAGAGGCCGTGAGGTGATCGAGAAGCTGCATAAGATATTATATGAATAAAGATACGTAATAATGTACGATGCAGTAACTTTCCGCTGCTTAGTGAAGCAAGGCGCTGCAAGGAATTAAATCGGACGAAACAAAAGTACAATTAGAGGACCAATTAAAACAAATCGATGACGTGTGACACACAGACATGTATCTCAAGGTATTGCTCTACAGATGGCTTGATGGAACACTGTGACTGATTTGTCTATTTTCATATTCTTCCTTTTATTGTAAATATTTGTGGAAATGAGCCACCTGTGAAAAATAGCACCTGTGTATTCTGTCCGCTACAATTATCTCACAACAGAGAAAAATAGGATCTGATCTAATCAAATTTCTCTCAGAGAGGGAGAAAATTAACCAGAGTGCATGCAGTTAAAAGCTTGAGATGAGTTAAGCCGCTGAGTAAATACTCATGATATTGATACAATGTTGCCACAGGTGAATCAGAATATGTTTGCCAAGACAGAATATAAAACAGTGACTGTGTTTACATGGATATCAATAACGTGTGCATGAGGATTATCCCAGTTATGATCATAATTGGAATATTATGTTTACATGAGCACAGATAAATCAGGTTATTCTATTTAAACTAATACAAGTCATTTGGTTATTGATTTCTGCATTATATTTGCACAGGATATGTGATGTTTGAATTAAATGTCAATAGAAGGGAAAAAACAATATTTTACTTATATTTACTTTGTAGAGTAGTTGATATCAGTCCAAAATGGAAGACAGATCTGCTGCTTTTAGCAGGTGTAATAATATTCACAAAGTGGAAAATGAACTATAAGGACCAAAATCATGTCTTATACCAACATGTTTTTTTCTGCTTCGAAGTTGGGGCTGGACCCAATAACAAGTGGCCATTTGGAAACTTTTCCGGCCGCTTGACTTATTCACAGTTCGCTAAGCCCAACCCCCAATCAGCAGCCGTCACTAGTCCGGACAGGCCTGTCGAGCTTTGCATTTCTCAACATAGCTCAGCCTTCTCTAATAATGCATGACGCTCTAATAAGAGCCATACTCTCTATCCAAACAGTTTAGCCAGTGAGAAGAGCAAACTTATAAGGAATTGATTAAATTGTGAGTTTGCGAGCTCTGACCTAAACCGCAAATGTTAGCATACCTGGATTACTAGCTAAGCAGTAATTGCTTTCCAAATACAAGGGGCGTATCTTGGGTTAGAGGTAATGTCAGAAGCAAAATCAGATTTATAATCCCTTAACAGGGTTATTCTGTTAAAACAAATCATCTGGACATAGTTCACTTAGGACTGGCTCTCTAACATTAGCGCTACTAGCAAGATCGAATTCGCGAGTGACAGTTCAGCAATGAAATCCAACATAATAGCCAGTTAGTTATCCTGTTTTTTTTCACTTCTGTTTAAAATAAAGAACCCACAGTTTCAAAAGTGCCCAAGAATTTTGAGTGATTCATCTACCACTGTTATCATCGTAAACTGCTTATGTGCTGTGCAAGAACGGAAAGCTTGACAGGCTTAGCGGGGCTTAGCGAACAGTCAATTAAATGGTAAGATATTGAGCAAGTGGTGAATCAGGAAAGAATATATAACTTCTGTTCTCCTTTCCCAGTTTAAGACACATCAATGGAGCTCACCTCTAAGTGAATATCTGATCATGTGTGGAGGAAAAAGTCAAGAAACGGCATGCAGGCCATAGAAAGTGCCAATTCAACCTCCACTCCTACCTCCCCTCTCGCCGGCCATAAAACGCAATGTAATAGGATTCCTAAGCTTTTCCAGTGACTGCTTCCACTATCACACAGACATTTAAGTGCACTAATCCATGACAAATTGTCTCATCTGATCCATGACAAATCGTCTGAGGGGCCGATAGAGAGGAGGAAATGGAGGGAGGGAGCGGTTCGGGGGAGGGGGCAAGACGATGGAGGGCTGTGGGGTTTGGTGGGGTGGAGAGGCCAGGCACGGAGAAAGAGCTGTTCGGCACCTGAATGATCAGGCAGTTATTGCCTAGTTTTTAGAAAGGTTGCTTTCATTACTTCGAAGGGCATGCGGTGTGATAGAAAGTGAGATCACATAGCTCTCTACCTAAGCCCACAGTTTTCAAAGCAATTATAATCCCATATGGAGATAGATTATAGGATTTTACATCCTTTGTTTGTAGGATTTGCAGATGCCCATGTTAAAGAAATTAATGTTTCTAATTAAATCTGTCGTATAGAATTTTTGATTTCAATCACACAGTACTTTAATATGGCTCTGAAAGAGGTGTTTCACATGATATACACACAAGGGAATATTTAGTCAAACAAAATAGCAAAGATGAAAACACGTCTGCAACCACATAAAAGGCTATTCCACAATCCTGGACAGTAATGACTCGGATGTGTTAAAAAAAACTGATTAAGCCATCATCCATTCAAGTGACTGTAATTTAATTGAATTTTCTTTCACCATCAATTCTCACAGTAATTAGTCCGCACAGTTTAATGGGGGTGTAAATAAAGCTGATTTAATGGCCAAACGTAGAAAGCCTATAGCTGTTCCTCAGCGCAGTATGGGTGGATGTGCCATTTGTTAAAGCTTGTACACCTCCACAGGAGAGGTGAAGCAGCGAGATTAGCACCTTGAAGATGACTGCGTGAAAAGACGTGCATGTTCACTTTTGCGTTTCAGCCGCTAGCACTGAGCTATTTGTAACGAGGAGTCTGGGAACTGTATGGAAATGAGCTCCGAGTTGAAAACGGTGTGTGCATTCAGTTTGTGAGCCCGGAAAGCTAATTTCTTCATATTCTCAAACACTGCCAGCAAAATTCACCAATCTTCTGAAGCAGCCATCCGTTCGGTAATGGAACGAAAAGGAAATAAATCAATTCATGCTGTGTGTATGTATGGCGTCCAGACTTCTACCCCATCCTCATTTACAGAAAGACAGCCATCCTAAATCAAGCTCAAGGTTTGTTTCAACACCCTGTATCCTGTTTCTAGAAAACTTTGACCCTTAGATCTGAAGTTAAAAAACCTGATCTCAAGTAGACACATAAAGAGGATTAGGACTACAGTATTTTAGACAGATGAGCTCTTCTTTCACCATTTGATGCTTCTTAACTAATTAAAGTAATTACAGTACTACTTTTCTTCCACCTCAAAGCAGTAATTCTGTTTACACCAATGGAGCATTATGGCACATTGAACAGTTAGCTCATTAAAATGCCTTCCAATCATCTTGGATTAGATTAAACAAGTAATTTCAAATCAGTGGCTGCATTCATTCTTCGCCTTTTCCATGATTCTCCTGCAAAACAACTACATGTGGTTGCCACTCACAGGTGAATCATTTAATTTTAGCCTTTGATTATTTAATGATGATATTTTATTTTTAAATGAACAGCGATTAAGGGATTTAATAGTATGTGAAGTACAGTTCTGTGATTATAGAACAAATATACACTGTACTGCCTTGTCATCATGGCTGCCAAAAAAAAAAAAAAAAAAAGGCCAAACAAAACGTCAGCAACAGACTGCTATCAAAGTGTACCAGGCAAGGAGAGTTAGTTGTACAGCTGCACCTGGAACAGGAAGCATGTTGTTCTATTAGATCTGAAACTCTCTTTAACTGCCCTGTCAGAGTCATAATGAAACAAAGCAGCAGCTGAAGTGTTGTTCTACTCAGACTGTCCCTCTGGGTATTGATGCATTATGGACATGGCTACTGTATGTAGCTGAACACGGGTAGAAAACACAGTACCTGCTGAGTGTGACAACACTGTACTATACTGACTAGACAACAGATTAGGCAGCGCTTTTCAACAGCCAGTCTACAGTAACTTCAGCAATGCACTGACAATGTAAATCGGTTACACTTGAACTGACTAGTGATGAAGTCCAATACAATGTGCTGTCAACAGTGGCCTGGTTTGTGCAGCAGCAGTCTTGGCAGTGAGCACTTCTGCTCACTGTGCTGGCAGGTGGAGAGAGTGCAGAACCGGGCTTCTGTGTTTGTGTGTGTGTGTGTGTGTGTGTGTGTGTGTGTGTGTGTGTGTGTGTGTGTGTGTGTGTGTGTGTCGTGTCACATTCAGCTCATCTGTCAATGTAGTGGATTATTTCTTGAGAGACCAGAATTGGCTGCCCAGAATCAGGCCGCCATCAATCTTCAGCCGCACCAGCAGGACGCAGGGGAGGCTGTGTGAAGCAGAGGCTCATGGGATGGAGAGCGGCGCCGCTTCCTGAGCAGGTGACAAAGCAGTCAGGCAACTCGTTACTCAATCTCCGCCTCGGCGGTGACTATGCCGATTTGTCACGGAAACGTTTGCGAAAAAAATAAAATAAATGCGATCTTGAAACTTTATCTCAGCAGTCACTATTTTTTGTTTTGCACCGCGAGCTCACTGTTGCAGAAAGCAGATTTAAGCAGATTTCTCAAAACATTTTTAAATGCTTCAACAGGCTGGAGAATTACATCTGTGACTAGCTCAACATGACCTTCACATCCTCCTCAGATATCAGCATTGACCCTTGTCTGTGTATCTCTGTCTGTGTGGGTTTATGAGTTGCCAATATCCACAAAAACGTATGTTTTCTTACAAAAATACCAACCCCCGTATTTCACTTCCAAACTTGGATTATGACTGAAGAAGACAATGCAGTTGCAAAGCAGAAAAGCAGCTTCGCCTATCTTGTCATCAAGCAATGAAAAGATAATGAATCAATAATCTCAGCAAATGGAAGGCATGTATGAATCTAAAATGAAACGCTATTTCTATTAATCTGTTCATCTGCACAGACATTTTGAATCTTGTATTTCTCATGCTTCATTAACAATACCATCTTACAACTTAATTTTCTGTATGGCAGAGTGTATATCACACATCTTTTTTATCATCCTGAAGAAACATTATTTGATTACGAAAAAAACAGCAAAGCATAAAAGCCAAGCGTTTCTTTTTTTCTCCTTTTCGCTACGTCCTACATAGCCATATCTATTTATATCTGAGGGTTCTGGCCTCAATGAAACCAGAGAGCTCCTCAAATTATAAAATCAATTCTAATTCAAATATTAATCATAGCATCATAGCATTTCAATTCTGGGAGAGCAGTTCTGGTTAGATCGGTTAACGCCACTCCACGGCTGAGTAAGATTGATGTCAGCTTAATCCTCTTAAAAAAACATGATATACTTTAAATTGTACAGTTACTGAGCAGCAAGAAAGAGAGAGAGAGAGAGAGAGAGAGAGAAAGAGAGAGAAAGAGAAAGAGAGAGAGAGAAAGAGAGAGAGAGAGAGAGAGAGAGAGAGAGAGAGAAACAGACTGTGTTCTCTTTGAGCACCCAGTTGTGATAGACCATTATCCCTGTGAAGCCTGCTGATTAGGACATAAAATATGTTAACATATCCTCAGATGTTGATTGCCAGCACCAATTATGGCTGTCATCCATCTCCGTTTGTTTAATTTCAAAAGTTTTCTGGAGAGTACTTGTGTTAAAATAACACTTTAACAGACCATCTGTCTTACGGGGCCTTTCACACAGAAAATGCTAGCGGCGCCACTGCGCACTGGAAACCATTATTTTCTTTGCGTCGAGCAAAGCGTGGGCCCACAGTTTATTCTGATTGGTGCAGCACTCCAAAATGTGGCGCTGCGCTCGCCGCCGGGTTCAGGGTGCCTGTGTGAAGGGCCCTTCAGCTCGAATGCTGCTTGATTACATCTCTCTTTTGATTACATCTTGGTGACGTTATTGTTGTCTAACACCATCAAGGAAATATGAGACTTTAAATGATCAAATCAACAGTGCGTGTGTATATCAACCAACATGCATCCTCTCAGGCCTGATGTGTCCTCAGCTCAGCTCCAGTATCCCCAGAGGGCCCATGAAAACAACACACCACAACGGCCTCGGTGATAAAATGGTGTGTAAATGCGTGAGCATGTGCATGACTGTTGTGAGTCATAAGCGTGTTGATTTGTCTGACAGGACACTTTCCAGAGAACCCTCAGCCATAACTATCGTTTGCCTGGATGACTCTTCTAGATCCGCGTCGAGGGTGGTGGGTCTTATTTTTTTCTCTCTCCTCTCTTTCCCTTTGGGAACTCTGCATTATTCAAAAGACACTTACTGAGCCTTGCACTTCCTTGTACATCTTTGGCACCAAGCTTGACTTGCCAACCAGTCAAAAAGGGGAAAAGAAACAACAGAAAAACTGGAAGCCAGCCTTTAAAAATTCATCGGGAGCTCTCTGTCGCTCATCCCTCACTATCTTGTTCCAATTAACGGGACTGGGATACTTTGAGAACTTTCTATCTATCATAGCTGGGATTTTACTTTGTCAGCTGTTCCAAAGCAAAAGTAAGCCAATTCTCCGACATGCTGCTTAAAGTCACCAATGTTCAACACTGGCATGGTGAATTCAATGCTGGACTTTTTTTTCTTTCTTTTTGCTTGGCAACGCAACACACACACAGACACACACACACATACACACACACACACACACACACACACGCACACACACACACAAAGGGGGATGCAAGCAGGAGATAGCATCAATGTTTAACAGCCACTTGGCTTCTGGAGAGAGCCCCACTCCGAAAGACGGTTCAGCTTGGTAGTCACACTCATTGTTAGAAGCTTAAAGAAAGCCTATGCTCTGATCGAGAAAACCTTTGCCTTCCCAGTAACACTCCAACATACATCATAAGCAATACTGGTAAGCTTTTCCATAATCAGAGAATTAGATCCGCCTTGGCGTCTACCCTCCCCTTTTGCCCCTACGGTGCAGAAGGCGTCGGGCTTAATTGCCAAACGTTCTTAGTGCAAAAGAGGGAAACATAATTGTCATCTCTATCTAAGCCACAGTGATCAAAGCTCCCTTGGCCACAGCACAGTAATAGGGATTTTTTGCTATAGCTTGTCCTACTCGTAACAGTCTCCCAGCAAGATTCAGGGAGAATTCTTCGCCGCAAACACAAATCGTCTCCCTACCGGCAAGCTGTCTGAGCATGTCTGAAGACTGTCTTTGTATTAGAGTGTTTCCATGTTCAAATTAAAACAGAAAGGTGCAGCTCAGGCACACAACCAAAGTCTGGCAGTCTACATATTTCTTCCTTACTTGATCAGTAAGAGTGTGACTGAATATATCTATGTAACATACAATTAGAAACACAATGAGCAGTGAATCATGTGGGTGAATCCTCGTGATGCAGTACAGTGCGGTTGCAAATCATTCTGACATTGCTGTGGCTTTTAAATAGCCAAAACGGAGAGCCCGCTGTCCCAATCGAGAGGGCAACTTCTCGCTCTGAGCAATGTGCTGTGAAGCCCAAATCCGACAAAGAGGCTCACGTACCCAGGGTGAGAATGTCGGTGCGACCGGGCCGGGCCACGTGATGCTGCTGGATGGTCTGGTAGAGTGTGGCCTGGCACAACAGCAGGAAGCCGAGGCTAATCCACATGGCCAACAACCAGGACATGGTAAGGCCGAGTCTGCAGGATGACACACAGCGGGAGAGAAACAACAGGGAAACACGGTATTACAGCGTGTCTCCATGCATACATATGTACAATGCACACACACATTGTGTTTACTGTAATCTGCCAAACAACAGAAACAGTATACAGTAGTATGCTGATGAATCTTCTGATATAACCTGGAAAGGTTTAAACATATCTATACTGGTTTTATTTAAAGGTATGTGCTGAGGTGTTTTCTTACAACAACACTATGAATGAAAAAAAAGAGAAGACAGAGGCTTCAATCAAAAATAATTAAAAAAACCTGCAGACAAAAAGTAAAAGTTAATTTTGTCAATATCTGTCAGTGTAAACACACACAAAAATAAATAAATGCAGAACAAGGAAAAGAGCTTTTGTCAGACTGTAATGATTATATAATGATATATGTCACTCCTTTAACATTACAGTTCCATTAACAACAACAACAACAGCAACATTACATCCTTAAATATCCTTAATGTTTATAAAGATTGCATGTTGTTCAGCGCCTGCCTAATGGCTGGTGAGGGCCAGCATATGGAGACACGCCTTAGCCCTCACTGAATAACGAGGCTCTCCTCCTTTCCAGGTGTTACTATCGCGCTCGTCTCCATTCAGGACCCCGCAGTGGGAAATATAAAATCATCAGCCCACTTCCTCTCAACCAAAATATAGCTTGGTGTGTTGAGTAATCCCTGGACTTATCAAACTGTCACCCGCTGCATCACTGCGATATCACAGGCACTGGCTGCATTCGTGATTTTCACTGAGGTGGGTGAATCAGATGCTCTAATGTGACAGTGGGAATCTTACAGTCCTTTAATGCTTGATTCTGCCATATCTCAATACACGGGAGAATATAAAGCAGAATCTGTGCCCCAGGGAGTCTCTTCAATATGAACTTCAAAACCATGGAAATTTTACATTTCAATAAGGAGTCTGTATAGACAGACGTGTTTCAAATGTCTGAAGAATGAAAGCAGGCCTGATCACTCTGTTTGTTTCAGCACCAAAACCACATGCTGCCTTGCTTTGCTCCAACTAAACCACTTTGTGTTTGGATATGCATCTGAGATTAAAGCCATTAGGCTACTAACATGCTCTGTGCCCCTCAGTGACATTGAGACTGCTTAATATTCTGTGAAAATTAAGCATATAATTATGAACAGCACATTGTAAATCCCCACCCGTGCACTCAATCCACCATAATCCGTGGTTTTGTGGAAATGTGAACTCCTCCCGTGGGTTTTTTTCCTCTTCTTTGTTTTTTTTTAACCACACAGTATTTCTGTTCACCAAGCTGGCTTCATATTCATAAGCAACGTTGCGCCTGCATGGTTAGCTGCATATTGCATAGAGACTCTGAGCTCCCCCCGGTTATCGGAAGGCATTGTTGCTGAAAATAAAATGTGGTTCTTACCAGCAGCGTTTTTCACCAGAGGTGAAGACGCAGGGCAGACTTTAAAAAATAACGAAGCAGCATGTGCATCGTTTTAAAGCAACTTCAGAGGAAGAGAAAAGCAGCTCTGGATGAAAAGAAAAAATAACGAAACTCTTCTAGTCGCTGCTGCAGCCTCGTTTCCATAGAGCACGAGAGCTTTCGATGTGAATAGCTGCTTGTTTTCCTTTACTCTCAGCTTAGTAGTGTCACATAATAATAAAAAAAACAAAGAGGACAGCTCCTCTATATGCATATGGTAAATCCAGCGTGACATAGTGAATGCGTTCGAGGAGTAAAAAGAGCAGACACACACCTGCAGGCGCAAACCCACCGATGCACCTGCGTCCAACACTGATTTAACAAAACCTGTTTTTGTCTCGTGCAGCTCACACTTCCTTCACAACTTTAGCGCTGACTCCCAGAAATGCATCCTGTCTGTTCATCATACAGCAGGAGGCGAGACCTCTCAGGATGATTGAGGTGTCACAACATTACTCAAGGTTGCCATCTTATAGCTGAACTTTTTGCATCTAATCAAATGCAGTGCACCTACAGCATGTCTTTCAGCATGTTTGTTTAAAAATACATTTAAACCTTATAAAACTGTCAAACGCATCATGGTTAAATTATACACACAGGGTGTTTGTAGCAGAAGCTTCTCTGCATGCACACAGTCTCCCAGTCAAGTCGTATCATCCTCACTCAACTCAGACTCAGTATCTCTGTATCCCTAAGATAGTTTTACTGGTACATCAGCACCCCAACCCCACCCGTCCCATCCCCAAACACCAGAGGTATTCCTCGAAAGTCCCACACCCTTACCTGAGCAGTGTGTTCAGGAGGAAAGGAGCTCAGTCAGAATCACCGCCTGCCCGCCCAGCAGACTCACTCCTCTGTCTTAAATCCATCCATACTTTGAAGCCAGGGATTCCCGCCTGAAATTCCAGCACCAGAGAGCGGAACAGCGCGCAAAAGGGGCAAATATTCAGTTTCTTCCCCCACCCCCCTCTCAGTATTCTCTCCTGTGGACCCCCGCTGCTCAGTTCCTTTAGAAATCACCAACAGCAAAACACCCAGGGGTCTGTCACAAACTGCCCAGGATTTGAGGTGATGAGAGGCTGATCATGTCACGGCTGTATCGGCCACATGCGGGCAAAACCCTCCTATCCTCTCCTTCCTTCAGTCCGTGTCTCTTCTGCGTCTGTGGAACTCCTTATTTACCCCCTTTCACTTGTCAGCTCCTTCTCACGCGTGCAGCGGAAGGCTCCAGTGGAATGACTGCTCTGTCCGCTCTTGGCTGCGTCCCCCCATTGAGAAGCTGTGCTGATAGTGTGAGCCTCAGTCCTCTCTCCAACGCACTAAGTAGAGAGTCTGTGTCAGGGAGGCAGAGCGAGCGTGTGAGTGAGCGTGTGTGTGTGTGTGTGTGTATTACAATGTAGCCCAGCTGGAAAGAGAGAGAGAGAGAGAGAGAGAGAGAGAGAGAGTCAGATCACATGTCTTAAAGCAAGACTGCCCACTTTTGCATCAAGACTTCATCAGCAATTGAAGAATGCTTTATTAACCCAGCCCTCTTTACATCCTATTCTGTTCCACAACGTCCGGGAGACATGCGAGCACAGCCTCCAGCTCACTTGTGAGTGTGCCTGAGCGTATCCATCTGAGCTTGTGTGTGTGCGAGTTGGAGACAGTGTGCAGGGAGGGTGACTGAATGTGCCTCTTTTAGTCATCGCCCGCCAGCATTTGACATCTGAAAGTGAAATATGCTCCAAGCACAGCACTTTTAATAGAAGGCAGAATAGCCTCAGCAGAGCGCCACGATCACCATATTATCTATTACGAGCTGCTGGCTCGTCCTACTTGTTGTTGTGGTGATGAGCGGGGGTTTGCTTTTGCAGCCTGCCCTTTTTGGATGCTTTCCCATCACCGAAACCAAGTTGCATTGGCAGCGACAGCCTGATGGAGCATGTGAGCATCCATCCGTCACATGCTCGCAAACTGAACCCGAGTGACATCCATTGTCTTTTGTGTGGGTGTGTGTTTTTCCCTGTGCTTGAGCCATGCAGGCAGGTGAAGGCGACCCTTCTTTGTCTGTGTGGAGTATGTTTTCCTCCATCACATTACCTTCCATGTGAAGGAGCTCCCCTTTAAGTCATTATATTGTTAACCAGAGATTTACAGTATATGCCAATCCCACGCACCTGCCATGGCTGACTCACTCACAGTCTGACATTTCACAGAAAATGAACCTTATGCTATACTCACAACAATACACAGCTGAGGGGCTCAATAAGCTGGCAGACAGTGAGGATAGTGTTGGTGCTGTGGGGGAGTACAGACAGATGAACCTGATGATGAATATCTGTTAAAAAAATTTGTCTCAGAGCTGTAGCTGCACCCTGAATGCAATCCATGTGCGTCTCAGAGGGCCACAGTGCAACGTTATCCGCTACCTGGTTGTAGTTGTTGTTGTTATGCAGTTATCCAGTACAGTGGGTAGACTTTTTGTGATGGTTAATAAGCCCTTCATTTGCCGTGTCACTGTGCCATGCCACAGGGCATCCTGGACCATCGCTGCTGCTGATGCTATCACCTCTGCTCATTCTTTATAGGCCATGTGATTTGACAGCCAGGTGTGCACAGCGCACATAGTTAGAATCTGCAGGGGAGAAAGGGGTTGCATGTAGGGAAACACAATGTAAAATGGAGGAGGAGATGTAGAAAGCTTGGTTTACAAATAGGAGTGGCTGTTATTCCCGTTTTAAGCCATGTGTTGATTTGTATTTGCCTCTGGACTGCATCCTTTGTATTCACATAGTTCGGTAATAATCTATTGCGAATGCAGTTTTAAAAAGCAAAGCTGCCATCTGGATCTCTGTTGGGTTAAAGCATGCCACATGTTAAGTGACCAGATTCACATTAAGCGGGAACTGCAGAGTAATTACCACATTGATTAGTGCTTATACACTATCAAGCTATATTGGCACAGAATGCCTTGATTATGAATAAATAGGCTTATTTGTGTTAGTGCATAGTTGTTGATGTTTCCTTTTGTAAAGAGCATTAATAGCATGCACGCTTAAATTTAATTTTGTCTTCAGAGCTTAATGTCTCTATGATCTGTCCCATTGGACTGAGATGAAGGCGTGAAATGAAACAGACCCGCAAACATGCCTCAAAGGAGAACTTAGAATTGAAGGCATCCAATTACTAAATGTTCCTGTAATGTGCAGCACGACCACCAGTCTCCCATTTGTATCTTAATTTTTCCCTTTTGTTGATTTGTTGAGGTCTCCTGTTTTTCATTCTGACACAGTGTGAGCTGTGTTGGGAGAATGGATTGGGACAACACAATTTCACAGTAATTCTGGTTTGTTGTTGTGGTCCCGCTCTTTCATGTCTCTCTTCTCAGGGGCTTCCATCATTTCCAAACAGCTGTCGCTGCAGCCCATGCCAAGGCATAACCACAACCAACCAATCACTGGCCAACTCTGTGTTTGGATCTGGGCAGCCCTGTTAAACAGCAGGGTTTGCCAATATCGCTTTTTTCGCTCTCCGTCTTTATTTCCCATTCTGTTATTCTCTTTCTTTCTGTTTCTCCCTCTGGCTAATACAATTTGTCTTCCCAGTGCAGCCAACAAGCTTCAATATGCACCTGCTAGCAGTACCAAAATACCATTTTAACCTCCCCCCGTCCACTATTATTCCGACATACGTCTCAACGTTTCTCACTGGAGCAAAGCATTTCTTCATCCGATGAGGTGTATTGTTTTGTTAGTAAACCTACTCTCAATAGACACTCTGTGAAACATTCTATCAGAGAAAAAAAGGTAGAGGGACAGGGAGGCAGATACCGGGGGAGAGAAAGAAAATAGCAAGAAAGATTAAGACGGAGAGAAAATTCATTTGGAAAAAGTATGCAGCGGCAACTCTTGCTCAGTGGTGGATGGTAAAGAAAAGAAGATGATTAATGAAACGAAGGAGCCTGATCTGTAGAAATAATTTATTTCACATTTATCAGAGCGTCCTTTTTCTTGCTTTTGCTCACAGGTGTTCATTACCGAGGGGACCTGGCTTTGAGGATATTGTCGATTTGTAATTTTAAGTCTGAAAGGTGAGGTTGAGGATAAGCAGTTCTCCACACATAAACCTTTCAGGATTTACCTTCAGCCTCTCTCTACTGTCAGCAGATGCTTGGAGAATACAGGCGTACATGTCAGTGGGAACTCTAAAAGGAAAACACAAAGGCAAATTGTTATTTCATAGCCATAAATCTAAATGATTGTTGCTGTCGCGTTCCTAATTACGTTCTCATTTTCATCAAGAGGCAAATTAAAGTCAGTTAGTCACTGACACACTTCACTCTTCTTTAATTGGGCCATTTTGATTTCACTGGAGTTTATGATTATATGCAGAAGCAAAAACACAATTATTGTGACATTATACCACTTTATAAAGTCGTAGGAAAGAGGTTGTGTTCGATGTTTTGGCAAACTATGTGGGTGTCGGTGGTAAATTGCTTTTTGCATACCATCTCCTAACCCTAACCATCACTTCTGCATAGCTGCCTCCTATCATCCCTTTAGTCAGGGGCTTATATATAGTTACCAGTGGTCCCTCTCTGCCATATTCTGTATGTTTGTCTTGGCATTCGAGCCTTAGTCGTGTTTTGCCTCTGTCTGTTGTTATGTCCTGCTTGCTTGTTATAGCCCTTTCGATTTGTTTGCTTGTCCCAACTGCCTTCACACTGCCAGCCATAAGCCTGCCTCTCAACAAGGTAAGGACTATTTTTACTATGGGTGATCTGTCTCTTGAGTCTGCGTTTGGTTTCTAGCTCTGTAATCAGCTGTATAACTGTCAGCTTTAAAACAAACCCCTGTTTTTGGACTTCCGACGGTGCGAACGCTTCCGGTCTCAGTGACGGCAATCTGTGTTTTCCCATTAATTACCTAGACTGTGGCGGCCCACCAAAGTCTATTTTGTCCAGGCACAGTTTCATAATGAAACGAATATTTCTGGACACTCAACGGGTCAGTCTCTGTCGTGGTGCGTAGCGATTGGCTCTAATTTGGTTAAAAGTTAAAACCCTCGGCCCATTTCCGCTCACAGCCCCCGTCGCCGGACGTAACCATTTCCTGGGGCCTTAGTGAACTTGGTGATCACTGCGTCCTCTCTCCCCACAAGGACTGTCGAGCCCCCTTTTCCTAGCACGACTGTTAATCTGTTTCAACTTGTCGGCAACACACCCATCCGTTGACCATGCTTTGTGAGTATGACTTTTTTGCTTTGTCATTACCATTAAAATTTATGAAACTAACGAATTAATGATGAGATTATGTACTAGAGCACAGAGTGAATATACCCTTTTACAAGTAAACACTCTGCAATAAAAATGTTACTTAATAGTAAGTAATAGTGCAAAGTAAAAGTATATTAAAAAAGAGTCTGTGTTGGTGTCTCTCTTCCAAAAATCCAAGGAAATATTACTCGCCACACATTCAATCATATACAGTAGGTGGCAGTGAAAATAAATTGTGTTTTTTTTGTGTTTGAAGTAGGTCAGACATTCTGTCCTGGTAATGCACTGGGACTCACCAGGTCTCAGCAGGGGACGTTTCCTCTCCCTTGCCAGTTCAGGATGGAGGAGTGATTGAGCGCCAGACGACTCTACTGCTGGAGATGATGGCGGCCATGGAAATGTCCCCTCACAGACAAATAAAAATGTTCTCCTTCTTACTGTAATTGGACCAGGGACAGTGGGGTTGGGTTTTGGCCCAGGGAGACTACCTGTGGAAATGCTTTGCTCAATACACTACTATTAAACTGATGAGACAGGGGACTCACTGAAAGAAAAAAATTGTGATAAAGAGAGTAATGCTGATGAGAACGAGACAAAAAATAAAAAACTGCACCCGATGCTTTTCATTTTTCAAATTGGAAAAATATCACATATGTAATCACTCAAAGCTTATTCAGAATGACAGCTGTCAATTTCCCTCAACACGACTTAACAAACTGATTCATCAAAGGTTCTGTGAGAAAGGGTGAATGATTGATCTGACTGCTTGATAGAGATTGTTTGGTGAGCAGAGTCTGGTTTAGAGCTAATGTATGAATCACATTTCAGACCTTAATAATAAAACAGTTGGATGCTGAGTCTGTTTTTGGAATTATCTGTACGTTGTTACAGGCCTGGACTGGGACAAAAATTCGGCCCTGGACTTTTTGGTCCAGACCCACCACAATCGCGCAGATACTGTGCCAACTCGGTCCGTTGATGTACTGTACATATAATCACACAAGCCCTTAATAACACTAATATACTGAAATGGGTCATTGTCTCCTTGTCTCTTATTTGATGTAATTTAATCTGAAAATTTCCATAAATAAGTGTTCAAAAAAAGAAAAGCAAGGACAATAAACCAACACTGACAGAAAAAAGTAGGTAAAGCATATTTAAACAAATTGGACAGTGGGCTTGAAGAAAGTGTATTGATACTTAAAACACTTTAACTCTGGTGACCTGAGACCTTTTTTTTCTTTTCCCTCAGTTTTTCTGCACCGCCTTTTCGTTTTTTCTCCATTTTTTCTTTCTCTTCTCTCTCACAGATTGCTAATGATGTGTCATTAGCTCATCATTAAAGGTGATTGGACGAGGGGGGGTCTGGAAAATGCGTGGGCGGGACTACTGGGCCTATCATAGGGCCACTGGGCCTCTTATGCGTCTTTACATAAAAAGTCATTACTGACCGGCCCACCGGGAAAACTCCCGGTACTCCCTATGGCCAATCCACCGCTGCGTTGTTATCATATACTGTGCACGAAATGTGGACTTAGTTGCGTGAACTGCCGTTCTGAAGCCTCAGTTTGGCCCTTCGTCTTGTTTTTGCAACCAGAAGGGCAGAGCTATCCACAACCACATGCTGAATAAGACATTCTTATGCGACCAAAATGACACCATTAACTTTTATGAACTGAAGACAAACTGTGAAAGAGTAAAAGTTCTAAGATGAAAACACAGACCGTGGTAGCGACCTGTCAATCACAATGTTCCCCGTCCTAAAGCATACCCTGCTTTATCGTCTATCATACTCTGAATGGGACTGTGGTGGTGGGGCAGGGTTGGGCTCAGCAGCAGAGGGAACTGAGCGAGGGTGTGGTTCAGGGAACAGGTGCCGGGATGAGGTGTAATCAGCCTCAGCTGGAGTTTGCAGTTCTTGTCGTTTCCCCGACTGCGTTAGCTGTTCCGGCTGCATCGCCTCTGCTTCCCGCTCTCCTCCATTTCCTCAATCGCTACTCCTGTTTTTAACGGGGAGCGACAAACACAAATTGCCCCCAGCTGAGGCTGATTAGACCTCATCCCGGCACCTGTTCCCTGAACCACACCCTCGCTCAGTTGTCTCTGTAGCTGAGCCCCCTCCCCATTCATTTGAGGATTGTTTTTGTCTCCAACAACCTTGATGGAAAACCTGTCTCCTATAGCTCCACTGTGTTCACCAGCTAGTCACTAACTGTGTCTGTCGGATGTTTTGTGCTGGTCAGGTAATGGGTTTATGAGATCTTTTTAACTAAATTCTGAGGCCTGCTGTGTCTGGAAATGATGCTGATGAAAAGCGTGAAAGTGAACCTTCAAGCTTTCTTATTTAGCAATTACCTAAACCTTTGTAGAGCTGAGGAGATCAACTGAGTTGTGTTATAATTATCTGTGGCTCTATCACTAAAAGTTGAAGTAAATTGGATGAATGGTTCTCAAGATATGGAAAGGGCAGACAGACAGACTTTCCTTCTTTATTGTTAGATAAGACTAATGATCAGTGCAGCTTTCAAGCACAACGTGTCGCTTTGCCTGTGTTCAAAATCACTCACTACTCATTACATTGTCGACTGTTTTATGAGTTGGCTATTTTGTAGTGCTGTCCCAATGTGTATTGAGAATTATTATACCCTATATCATAAACTACAGTAGTGTGCAATGGTCAATAACCAGGCACTATGGCAGATGGGCGAAAGGAGAGAGAGAAACAAATAATAATATTTCTGAGTAGAGCAGCGCATCACAATACAAATTTTGTATTTATTTGTTTGAGAAATAGAGCTTATTGTCCCCACATTCACCAACCGTAAGCCATGCTGCTTTACTTTGCACAATAAAGGACTCAGACATATACACTGCATCAATGCTTACCAGGGGCAACTTAACTTCATTCAGAGCATTTTGTGATAAGGCAACTCAACCAAATAGCGGCCGATATTATCACAAAAATGCATGTCTGTATTTATTATGGTTGTTCTACTAGCTGACATTGATCTTGCATGTTTTTATTGGGCAACAACAACAGTGGTCCTCTACATAGAACTCCCTGGATAGTGAGTAGTGAGTGAATGAGTGAATGATTCCCTCTGTCTTTATTTATGTCTGCCATTTTTATTGAGACCTGCATTCAGAATTGGAGAAGCAAAAGAAAAAAAAACATGAGAGTTCCACAGTCACTGGGATGTTTTTCTCAACCGATTCTTACTGTGTACACCTGGACGCAGTGCAGTAGAACAGGTTTGATCCCAGGATGACCCGGACAAAAGGGCATGATCCCTTTATGCCGCACTCACTTTCACCCAGGTCATCTTAAAAACGCACAGATCATAGACGGATTCAATTCCCTGCACATACAGTTATAGAATGTGACAATAGATGGAGGTAAAAGTAAGAAAGAGAGATAGAGGATAGAGAGAAGCTTGCGGCAGATAAGGTGAAACAGTTAAGGCATTCACTCGATCCCCATTCAAACATTCATATGGCTTCTCTCTTCTGCTGCATTCATGCTGCACAGACAATTCCGGGGCGATAAGCCAGCTGTATGCTTCTCAAGGTAAGAGAGTGAATAGAGCAGTACAATCTTTGGCTGATGCTGAGGAGTTACAGATTCTACACGCTGACTTTCCTCACGCCAGTTTCACTTCAGTGGGGGAGGAGGGTTTCATAAAGGGATTATTCCGCTCGCTCACCTTTGACCTGTCTGGCAGCCTTCCATAACGGCTCAAGCTGCCTGTCCATCACTCAAAGAGAAGCAGAAAGCGAGGGTAGATAAGAGAGGAGATGGGTTCAACCTGTGGGAAGGGATTAAACCCTCTGTTGCTTTGCTGTGGAGAGACGGGGAGTTGTTAGCCAGCGCTGCCATATGCAGCGGTGGCTCAGCAGGTCAGGGTAATGTGGAGGAACTGAAGTGACCTTTTACGTCAGCCATGAGACAAGGGTGTTCAGCATTTTCCCTCTGCTGACAGTCATGATTTGTCAGATGTGGTGGTGACGCCTGAGGAAAAATGTGGCCTCCGCCGAATGCCAAACACTCCGAGTTCCACCCACAAAGGATTGCATTTTCCAGGATTTGCTGGAGTTGGAGAGGGACTTCTAGCTCTTCATTGAGAGGTACGAGGATGACTCAGCCATACTTGAAAGCAGCATTACAGCGCACACATCTGTTTGAGTGACTCACCAAATCTAGATAATAACGACTGCAATTGAATCCAGGACAGGACCAGAGGAGCAACATGTTCTGTCAGCCTTTCAATCCCAACAGGATATGAAAATCATGAGCACTGTATAACACTGTATGCGATAAATGATTCATCATGTGTTTAGTCGCAGGTGCATGAATGCTATGATGGAAGCATATTCGTTGTCCTGAATGTTTTAAACTCTTGAGGGCGCACAGCTGGCCGTGACAGACAGTGGATGTTTTGGATGACGATGAGCCAGTGAGCTGTAACAACTCACTCCAGCAAAACAAAATCTCTTACGAGTCTCAAAAGAAAGCTCTGTGAAGGAGGCATCCAATTCCACCTTCCTTTCAGCAATCGTCTGCCAGGCACGCAGGAATGAAAGGAGCATTGAGAGGGCAAGAAAGCAAAGAAGATTGTGACATACAGAGGGGGAGATGTGCTGAGGGGGGGGAAAGAAAGGTGGTGAGAGTACATGCGATTTTTCCCCCTTCCTCTCCACACTCGCTCCCTTTCTCCCTCTGGCGATGTACTGGTTATTTACTGCGGCCTTTCTCCTCTCCCCGGTGGAATGGGAGGGAAATGAGCTCTTAACTGGGTTTCCATACATCACCTCCTGACACTGATGCTTGTAGTTTTGGAATGCCTACATCTGATGTTTCTTTTTCAAATCAATTATTTACAGAGCATCTTAAAGAGTCTTGCAATTCATCACAGCTAATTGCAGTGCATCGCCCCTGCCATCGATCACGGCAGCACCGTCTTGTTCTTTTTCAACTTTGTTGGAGGAAAGGTAGGGAATGTTTGTGTGAGCTGTGACATGTCAAAAATAGTGCTGAAAAATGTTTGCCAAAGGATAAAGAAAAAACCCTGCAACCATGCATAAGTTAACGTCCTTGTGTCTTGTGACCTCTCTATTATGTAGCGCTGCAGGCTTGTGAAGAACTCTTTCGAAATCATCAGGAATCTGGGTGCATCAGTAACCCACAGGATGACTTCAGTTGTCATGCAGTGGAAATAGTTTTGATATTTGGACTCTCCTCTGCAGGGAGAAAGGCACCAGCATTGGTCAGTTTGATCACTTAAGATAACTTTTCCTGAAAAGCAACCCACTGAGATCGATCCGAGATGTGACGTTTTATTAGCGCCACAAATTAGATTTTATTGTGCAGGCTGTGTTTACACATTCCAAACAGCGAGTTGCACGTTAGCTGCTGTAAGCTTTCAAATGGCAGCTTCAGCCAGCAAGCAGTGTGCACAACAAATTAGTGTGCTTGAGTGTTTGTGTGACAACTCTCGTACGTTATCCTTCTCATCTATTCTGTTTGTTAATGTATGATAGTATCGCTACATGTCATGCATATAGTATCACTGTATGTTATAGTATCACTACATTTTATAGTCACACTCACACTCCCACATTCCTGCGCCGAACAACAAGATGCCATGGGATAAATAGGGCCGCTCTACCCAGAAATTATGATACCGTCACCATATGAGTTAACATTCAATTAAGCCAAGAACCGCACACAGGCACATATTTCACCATATGATGTAGCATTTAGCTAGAGCCGAAGGTTACACACACACACACACACACACACACACACACACACACACACACACACACACACACACACACACACACACACACACACACACACACACACACACACACACACAGGGTTTTAAAAGAAAGGATCAAAAAGTGTACAACAGCTTTTTCTTTGTGAAATAAACTGCTCCTCGAGTGTACAAGTCTCCTCTTCATCTCATCTCTTATCGGCTCCTGAATTTACTCGACATTTGCCCCACAAACGGCGTAGAAGAAGAACGCCTCAAGATCACCAAAGTTGAAGCACGTCCAATTAGCATGGACGTGTTTCATCCCAGTTTTCGTCGCTTGAAACAAATTTGCTGTATGTTCGCACCCATCCGCCTCGCTTCATCGACTTTTATATGCAATTGTGTCACGTCAAAAACATGTCTCGCTTTTTGACAGACCACCCCTTTAGGAGGCCATGATCTTCTGGCAACCATATCCAACCTGAACCAAGTTGCCGAAACTTATCGTAGCATTAACCATAAAACACTTCAGGTAAAGTGTGATGACTTGTTGGAAACAAAGGTCCAAGCCGGAATCCAATTCGTCTTGTGGTATTTGTCTTAGACACCCCAGCATGCATATTGTGTCTTGTGTCTTGAGTATTGTGTGGCACAAACTAATCAGCCTCAAGTCCCTTTATTTAGAAGGGAAGCTATGAACCTCTAGCCCACGGGGCAGATTAAGTTTTGACCCGTTGTGGAAATATGCTTAATTTTCTCCTCATTGTTTTTCTGCCCCTTAGCAAGAGCTTTTACATTCTGATAGCTTTTTATTTAAGCTAATTAAATATTATTGCATTATGAGGCAATACATGCATTTACCTTTACCAATCAAAACATGTCATCTCCTCCTGCTGTTTCCCTAAAATGGTTGGATTAAGCGAAAACATAATTATCCTCATCCTTTAATTTCTACTGTGCTGTCTGTCGTTTATTAAGTCAGTGTACCTGCTACTCCTGCTGCTTGAATGGAAATAATAGACAAGCTCATGTAAAATATTCAGTTACTCACCATTATTAAAATGGAAGGAAGCTTCATTATCTGAAATGCCACAGACTCTTACGCGCAGCACAAACACTCCAAACGCATCCTGGACAGCATGCGTTTGTAACCAGTGGGCTCTATTTTAAAAGCTCAACGTAAGCTATGGACAAGTCATTTAGTTGCTCGGTACTAGGCTCATCTCCGAAGCCCAATTTATGTGAAGGAACCACGGAGAATCACAGGTACGTTTGAACCCAGCATTGTATTAGGAATTAATTTACATTATGCATTATGTTTTGATGCTTTTTATGGTTTTATGTGAAGCACTTTGAATCGCCTTGTTGTTGAAATGTGCTATACACATTTACACACTATACAAATAAACTTGCCTTGCCTTACAGACAACATGAATGCAATGCATACACAAAAATATCTCTCAGATAAATACAATTCATTTTAGCAGAGATCATTCCAGGGAAGAAGGACCTATATAGGTCCATGTGGGGCTTAAAAGGTCAGCATGATCCCAAATTTACCTCGCCAGGTACACACAAAAACCTGGTCATGGCCTCTAGAGGATATTAATAGGAAAATTGAAAACACTGCGTTTTTCTTTTTGGTCTGGTTCACCATGCTGAGCGCTCAGCTGGTAAAACAAACCAGAAAGTATCACATAAACACAGTCTAGGATTTGCTACATAATGCACTGCTGAGTTACGGTCGACTATATGAAAAACAGGACACCAATATATCAGAGGGTTACACCCCCTCCCCCCAATCCCATATGCAAGTCTGTGTAACATGGAACTGTAATATATAGCTCGCTTTATTGTGACTTGATGATTTTTGCATGTACACAACCTTCGTCATTTTAGTCAACCTGGATGAAGTTCATGTCAATATCTTCGAGGCAGGCCTGACAGGAAAGCGGGAGGCGGAGCTATTATATAAAAGGATGTAAGGAGAGGAAATGGGAAGTAAGAGCAAGGTGAATGATGGCGAGATGATCACAGGGAACGAGGTGAAGACAGCGTCAAAAGATGGGGCAGCATGCGGGGAGGGGAGAGAGGTCTGATTGACAATTTGCATCCTCTTCAGAGGGTATCAGGGGACATGATTGAATCCAGTCAGGCTGAACCCATTAGGGGAGCGCTGCTGTCGGAGGCCGAGCAGAAAGCCATTCACCGGCACCCGGTCCCTGCTCTTCGCCGGTCTCCATTTATATTCATGCCAGGGCTGAGTTATTGAGGAAGAAGAGGGAGCGAGGGAGAGAAAAAGGGACTCGTTTAGCCATCCGTTTGCTATTTGTGAGTCGTTGAGTCCTTATTCAACCAAGCCAAGACCGCTCACTTAACCTAGGTTTGAATGATCCCATTTGCATGTGATTTTCATGGGTCAATATGTCGATAAATTGGATTCAAATTGTCGACATGTAACGTCTCAAATCACTTAAAAGCACTGGGGGTGGGGGGGAGCATTTAAAGGCTAGGGGGGGATGCAAAGGTTCTTTGCATGCTAATCAGTTGTGTCTCTTCTCATTAGCCTGCATTGACAATGTCGCCATAACTGAAACCTGTCTGGAGCATTTTCTTGGAACACAGCCATGTGAAAGATCTCGGTTGAGCTGAGGCAATCATTTTGCGGAAGGTTTCTCTTTGTACTTCTCAGTAGATCCCTGGGCGTGATGAGAGCAGCGCAGATATAATACACTTGAGGATGTGATAAGCCACAGTGGCCGAGGGCTGCTGGGAACACTTCCTGACAGCCGCCCCACCCCTCTTGTCTCAGTTCACCTCAGCCAGACAGCTGATCCAGAGGAGCCTGGGAGTTTGACTAGGTGACAAAAGGAGGTGGAGTGCTGTGGAGAGTCTTCCACATGTCGCCATTTATCTCAAAAACACAGCACACACGCCCAAAGCTACAATACTGCAGCACAGTTTTGGTTTGTACCAAGCTGTCAAAGCGGAGAAGGTGGAACCACGCCAACACACTTTTCGTTTCGTCTCCGGAGTGAAAATCAGGAGTCAGTAGAAAATATTTCATCCTTTGTTTGTGAATGTTTGGATTGGACCTTTTGTTATATTCAGCGGTTGTGCGTGACTCAGTAACTAAATAGCAAAAAAGGAGCACTGTGGCATTTGACAACAGTTAAATTCATATTTTAGTCTATACCTTAGGAGTGCACTCAGTTGGACGCCAAATTGCCTATTAGGCTGTTTTCATAGAAGCTGCCATGGCACCACTAATCCGTTTTTTATACATTTGCTCCTTGCTTTGATGTAATTATCAAAGCACAAATTTGATAAGCCCATTCAGAGCATTTTAAGAATGTAGCTAAAGCTCAAATAATATTCAAACTTATGAACATTGAAGGTCATTTGAAAGAGAGGTAATTGGAGGGTACTCTTGGGACTACTTTGTAGGAGACTGGGCATCGGGGCAAAGTCACTTTTCCTTTTTGCTGTACATGTAGCAATACATCTGTTCCTAATGTGTCTGTCTATTTTTACCTATCTTCTTTGTCTCTCTCTCTCTCTATCTCTCTCTCTCTCTCTCTCTCTCTCTCTCTCTCTCTCCGACTGTGTCTCGTCTCCCCTCTCCTGACTCTCCCCCTGTGTCCCTGAGGTTTAAAATAGTCACAGAGGGATCATGTTTAAGTTACGAATGTCCCAATTAGGAGGAGTTGGAAGGAGAGGGTCTTGAAAGTGGTACTCAAGTGACTGGTGCAAAAACAGTGCCAGGCCATAGTTTTTATTTAGGCAGGCTTAATGCAGGCTATTGACTTCTCAATGAGGACCAGGATTAGGTCAAATATACTTCACTCACTAATGCATGCCTAATGGTTCTGCTATAGATTGGCCATAAAAGTGGATGATCATAAATATTGTTGGATTCTAAAACATTTATGAGTGAAATCCAATGCCCGGCTTACAAAATTGTGAGTGACTAAACGGCGGTGCTGGATCCAGACATATGCTTCATGTTAAAAAGAAGAGGGGGATGTTTGGAGTCCGTGTAAATACATCAATTCCTGTTTCACTCAACAAGATGTGTTATTGTTTTGGTTGTTTTGAAGTCTACTCTGTGGCTCTTATTCCAGCTGGCATATCCATAGCAGAATAATGATAGAGGAGGAACACTGTGTTTTTAAGCTGGCATGTTCATGCTGGATTGCCATGGTTACTTCTGCTCCTGTGGCACAGCTGCTGACAAGTGCCTGCTTCACCTGTCACAAGCTCATCTGTCACCTTTGACCCGTGCCGGAAATTTAAGCAAGGGGCAGCGGGGAATCTGTGAATTCCCAGACACTCACACACTGGCAAATGCTGCAAGATGTGCTTTCAGATTGTCAAAGCAAGAGTGAAGGCTGCGATACAGGGCAGAGCTGCAGAGAGAGTTTCCTTCCAGTTGTGGTTTGACAAAGGTCGCTGGCTGCTGGCAGGATTTAAGGACGAAATTTTGTAACCACCCCGATGAAGGCTGAGGGTGCTCTCACGGCTAACCTCACAGACCTGTCCGACAGAGAACTGAAGCCTTTATCTTTGCTCTTTTCAAAGCCATTTTTCCTCGCAGAACACAAGCGTTTTCTGGTCTGCCTCCATAGGTTAGTTAGTTTGTGTTGTTCTGTGACTTTGGAGAATCCAAACTAACCCTTTAAAACACAAAAGTCACACATTCACACAAATCGATTGAGGCATTGATGGAGCAGCAACACCTCTGTTCTGAGAGGAGAAATTGCCGTTTTTGTCAAAGGAGTCGTCTGGCTTTGAAGTGAGCATGAATATAACGGCTCCAGTTCCCCTTTGGAAAGAGCTGTCTGGCAGGAAGGTAAAGCGATGAAAATGTTCTAAATTTAACAAACGCCTGAAGTTGATATTGGAATTTTATAAGTGGGCTTCCCCCGTCCATAGCAGTACATGACTTTGCTCCCGTGCCGGTATCCCCTGCCTGTAAGTAACACACTGACAATAGACCACATACAACCCCAACTATCCTGCAGGAATTTAACCTGTTCCATCAGAAAACGGAAATGTTGGACCTTGTGTCCTACTCCATATATCTTTGCAGTTACCCAATTAAATGTGAGGTTGAAAAAGTGAGATAACAACCACGCAGTAACGTTACTTTAATATTGCGGTACAAAATGTCTCTTCTTTTGTCACTTTTTATCATAGTGTAACGGACTGTCATATAGTGTGGAGTGTCATGTAATGTTAACCTGTTGTGTTATAAGTGTTGTTGTGTTTACAGGAAGAAGTTTTTCTAGATAAGAAGATTGGTTATTGCAATGACTGGGTTCAGGAGGTCAGTGAAGGTCTCATGAGCTGTGTAGCTGTGAAACCTGTCAATCATCGTAGCTACCTATGATGGTGGGTGGTACACATGAATTTACCTGTGATTGGCAGAGAGAGTGAGGTGGGATGTTGTTTGTGTTGCAAGCCTTGAGAGTTAGTCTGTAACCGGGAACAGAGTGTGAAGAAGCATGTTAAGAGAACGTTTAACGGTGGTGACTTGTCTTGTCTTGCTACGGCCCACAGTAGCCTGTGTATTGTCCCCGGATAAACCACACAATAAGCAAGATAACGTCTCGAAGCTTTCCTGACCCAGGGTCGCTACAATATGTACACGGTCCAGTTGTGTTCTTGACTAATAGGGCCCATAATCAGTCACTTTTCATGAGCTCTTTGTGACCTCTAGAGAAGATAAATATACTTTAGGTGCAGAAATGTGCTGCATGACTGCATGACCATTCGTCCATGGAATTGATCTGCATGTCCGTTGCATCTTGTGCAACAACTAGTAAAATCAGAGGCTGCAGCTGTCTATTCATCATTAGAGATGTTCATTGAATACGTTGTCCTTTTATAGAGCAATGAATAATCTGCTGACTTACATTAAGCACATTCTGCTATCCACATCAATCTTCCCTCTTACTTTTCTGCTGCTGATCTCATCTTCCTGTTACCCATCCTGTTCATTATCCCTGCCACAGATAACAACAACGTCTCTGCCTTTCTCCCTATCTCTGTTTTACACACACACACACACACACAAACAAGTACCTGTGCACAGAGAAAAACAAAGAGTTTGTTTAAACAAACTCTGCCCTTTTGTTCCCTGGTCGCGAGTGGGGTCAGGAAGAGCCTGGCAGCTGATAGTGTGTGTCCAATGGATCGCTGCTCAGGAGTCAATTAACCGAGGTCTGTGCAAATGAACAGAACAAGAGTGCAATCGGCTCCAATCGCCCGCTAAGTCTAACTCATCTATTAAAGCATGCTTGTAAATTGACTGCTCTGGACTTTGATGGGATGAATCTTAAACGGCGGAGGTCAGAGACTGAAACACGGTTTTGCATTTTCAGAGCAGGCAGATAGTAACAGTACGAGAGATGTGGGAGAAGATGCAGAGGCGTCGGGTACTGTCTGCTCAGATAACCTCCCCCTTCACTACATCGCGTCAGCATTGGCGTTATCAGACGGAGCAGGGTGCGTTACAAACGCTTTAATTAATTACCTTCCCGTAGCCACGAACGCGCGTCCTCAGTCACTCCGCACCACTGCCCCTAAACACTAATCCAGGAAATTCATGTTGACAATCCTCTCAAGGCTGTCCTCTTCCCTTAACATTCATTTACCCTCCCCAGTTTACACGCGAAAAGTCCGCTGGTGAACATCTTAGGTCAACTATGATTTCCCAAGTGTGATTTCGCTGGCCCTCCTCTGCATACGAGCATGAGTTCACTGCAACTCTGCCATGAGAGGCGATGTGTTTACCAACTGACTCACACCTCTGTCTCCCTATACATGCATGCATTATTAACTTACTGTACTGTATATTTAATGCAGTGCCCCTGGGCAAGGCTGGATAGCGTCTGCTGCTCTGAGAATAATTTCTCCACATTTACGCAGTGTGCAGTCTGGGGCTTATTCTTCGTACGTGGTTCAACAAAATTGAGCAAATGTGCTATTATCCAGCTTAAATTAGCGAGATGATTGACATCAGGCTACCTGGGTTTCTCCATGGCAGATCCGTGCTGAAATGGTCTCGTCAATTCTAACCAGACGTCAGTCATCTGGATAATTGCGCGTGCCTGTTCCTCTTCAAAAGGGATAATAATCGAGCACTGACACCACAATGTTCTAACAGTACAATGGCAAATAAACTCAATTTTGTTTTCTCCGCTGAGAAGCAGGAGATGATCATTAACGCATATGAGGAATTCATTACCTTAATCATTCACAGCAAACGTGTTGCAAATATTCACAATGTTTTTGCAACGTTTTTGGTGTGAACGCAGCTTAACACCGCCCCCACTGCGAGACATAAGCGCTGCAAATATATCAAACAAGTTAAATGCGTCAGTGTTGGGAAAATGTATCGGCAAATGTTAAGTGCTTCATCACCCAAATCAATCAGATTATATGTCTTTAAATGTGCTTCCTGGCAGTAGTATAGAAATTAATGTATACTTGAGGATATATGTACTGCATGAGCGTATGTATCATGTACTATACGTGTGTATATTCATGTAGGTGTAGATTACCATACAACTAGGAGTTTGAATATATGTATGGACGGATCAGTATTATTCATAATCAGAAATTCAATGAATTGAAGTAGTGAAAAGAAATTGTGTGTGATTCTCTGTATTCTTATCACGATCCTTCATCAATGAGGAAGGGAGCTGCCTTTTTTGTCCGGTGGGAGTGGCCAGCTTATCCAGTGAATTTCAGTTAGCCTGCACGGAAGCAGGTTAACATTTTTGGCTGTGTTGCTATGGTGATTTTTCTAAACTTGCTTCGAGGAACCGACAAGCCTGACCTGGCCGTCTAACTCAGTAAGCCAGGTACGAAGAATAGAGCCCTGAATAATTATCTTGATATACATGATGAAGCATGTGTTTAGAGGTAGCTTTCAACCCATTTGCCTCCACTTCCATCACATCCAGTACAGTATAGCTGCATAGCTGTGGGTTATTGGCATCTTGTCTCAAATCGCTCTGTATCTGGCCTTTTAGTCCATTTCTTGCCATAGTGTTATTGTGTTTCGTCATCCAATTAATCTGGAGGCTGGTGAGAGCAAGAGAGAATGCGGGGGAAATAATCAAAATATGCTCGACCGTACTTTCATTGTTTTCGTTTTTAATCTCCCGATTGCTAAAGCTGTTATAATAGGGTTTTTTTAGGATTTTCAAAGGGGAAATGGGCAATACTTTTAAAGGACACTGATGTCGCTTTAACGAAAACAATGAAAGTCTGACACGATACTATGTACCAGCTGTGACATTAGACGTGAGTAAAACTTTCAAATAAAATGTGTCTGCCTTGTTCCTCCTATATTTCATTCCAGCGGATTTCTCTTCAGTGAGCATTGCAATAAAAGTTTGAATCATTTTTTAAAGCCCTGTAAATCGAATCTGTGGATTGGACACAATGGGGAAAAGGGGAAGAAAGGGCACAGTCATCAGCAGGCTGCGAGATATTCGAAGCTGCTCATATAGGAAGGCTCTGGGCTTCCGTCAATGTCAGCTGGCACAATAGAGCTGGATCTGAGTGGAAAACTAGCCGGTTATTTCATTGTTGTTTGGTTCAGCCCATGTTCTTTTTCTTCTCCGGCTGCTACACCCACAGGAATGGAAGGTGCTGCTGGGTTGTTGCATTCATGTCTGTCATGTCGTGAGCTCCTTAAAAATACAGTATGTGCATATATGCAGTGCAAGTGTGTTTACACTTCTGCTTGACTTTTCTTAGGTCCTATGAATTATAAGGTTATATCTGATATTTTATCGTATTGACATGAAACTGTTTATTGACAAGTAAGTCATATTTTGTGCAGGTTCATTTTAGTTGAATCCTGTATTGGCTCTGTAATTTCGCAAAAAGTTAGATCCCTGAAAAACACATTGTTTCCCCCCCTAGGTCTATTAGTATTAGCCATCTCAATACACCCAAATGCACAGTTGTATTTGATTGGATGTCTATCAGCCACAGTGCTCTAAAGGAGCCACGCCTTTTCTTTTCTTTTGCAAACATGGCTGACTGTGAGGAAAGGAGGTTTTAATCTATTAATCATATTGTTTAACTGCATAATTTGTGTTCTAACTGTTCAAAGGAAACATGATATGTATATTACTTATACATATCGTATGAAATAGTTATGGCTTTTACTTGGGGGGGGGGGGGGGGGGGGGGGACTTATTCTGACTAACTATTCTGATTTGATTTTCTAATTATATGATCATGTACACAGAATATTCATCTCTGAAGATTCTGAAGATTCTTCACTACTGAAGATATTCTAAATAGTTATGACAAGGATGGTAATAAATAAATATGCAATATATTTTAAAGCATCACTTTATTCATTGATATGAGTTAAACATTCATAAAGTATAAATAAATAAAGTTTTTTGGCCGACATACGGCAGAAAGGAAAATGTATTCTCATTCATAATTAGGTGGGTTAATTTGTTTCCATACACTGGAATGAACAGAATAAAATGGCTCAATGAGTTTGATTGCTAATGATTTATGAGTGAATGTATATTAGAAATCCACCATGACAATATACATTTTTTAATCATAATTGTAATCATTTAGATCGACACCGACTGATCTAGTTGAGCTTGTGAGTCTAGGAACCATTTTAGAGTCAGACCCATGTGACCTCCACCTCATTCACCTCCGGCCTCCATCACATCATCAATGAGCGAATCACGTCACGTCGCACATCGTATGCCTCCAGATCTTCAGCCATTGCTCTTCGTCCCTGTCAATCAATTGAATTTAAATATGTTTGAAGCATCTCTTTCAATTGGGTCTCTCCTGATTTAGTTAAAGTCGTTGTAAACAACACTGTTTCGGACGCCAGCTTCAGTAGAGAGTAATTTGTTATCTTGTTTGAACTTGAAAAGATACATTTTAACATTTGCTGTCGTGCTTGAAAGATAGCTTGCTTGAGTTAATTACACTGCTAATGCTAATGTTTGTTGGAAAGATGAATGCTATCATTAATAACTAATGTGATAGGAATCGAGGCTTAATATGTAGAAATCTGAGATCAGATGTGTTTTCTTTTGCTGCTACTTACTAAACTGAGTCCCTGTCTGTTTTGATTGTAACTTGTGTATTTCAGTAGACATACACTGATGGCACGGGTTACATTCATGCTCTATCTCTGGTTTATCCAAGCAGGAAAGTGGAGTCAAATATGGGAACGGAAAAGAGACCAGAAGAGCAGCGACAAGACAAAACAGCGGACAGAGGGACAGGCACAAACAGAAAACTAATGCAACATAAAGAGTGAAAGCATCAGCAGAAATGATTAGAAAAACATTTTTATTCATGTTATTATGTGTTGTTTTGAAAACAATGGATGTCAGAAAAAATCAACAAACCAAATTGGGAGTTTATATCTGTCGGAGAAACATCTTTTAGTGTCTAAAAGCTTACTGCTGACTTCTCTGTCAGTTCATTCAATAGTTCACATTGATCGTTGTGTATCAAAACCAAGTGAGACTAAACTGCCTACTTTTTTCAAGAAAACCCTTGATTATAGTCCTCTTTCAGCAGACAGAACCTTCTTATTCAAAGAGGAAAAACAAAGATTTAAGAATTGACTTCTAGAGTTCCTTCAGGGTGCCTGCTATTTTGACAAATGAAAGAGAACTTTGCTGTCTTTGAGTTTTAGCTTTCTTGGATGTGAAAACTTATAATGCTCAATATCTGCAGATAGAGCCTGATTATTTGAAGGTCACAAATTCTTCATATGTAATATCTTGCGTCATTTAAGCACTTAACAAAAATAAGGTGAATGTGTATGTGTTTGTCCCCATTTTCAAGGCGTATAAAGGCCTGGTAAACAATAAGTAAAGCAACCCTGTAGAAACATCCACAGCCTATTGAGCCTGTCTATGTTGCACTTGTGTACGTGAACCCCAGAGGATCCATCTATCTGTTACGCCAGCTCCCTGGTGAGCTATGCATCTCAAACCCAATAAAAAAAACGTAGCCCCGCTGACAGCTCTGTGCTGCGGAGGGCTCTGATCAAAAAAGAGCTACAGCCATTCTAATAGCCACATCTCGCTGCATTATATTTCACACAGTAAATATGGCATCAACCTGTCAAGGCCCAGTGAAATTTAGGACGCCGAGCTGGCAGCCCATTTTTAAACCCAGCCGGAGTGTTTCCATGTAAAAACAGGACAGAGTAATAGATTTATGCCCACCTTGTGAAGAATGTTTCAGGCACTGAGGCATTATTGACCCTCACATGTAAGCATGCCATAGACGAAAACAATCCTCCTGTTTGACTAAATCAAGGAATTTGTTATAAGGACAAATACATGTAGCCTTGAAGAGAGCATCACCATTGTGTGCTGCTGCTACCTCCGAGCAGTTTTTTTCTTTTGTTTTATTTCCAGAAGAGGGATTCGAAGGAATTCATTGTAATGCGCCCCGAAGCACCCTCTCTTTAGCCTTTGCTTACGTGGCAGCCCAGACATATTACTTCGGTATTTTTCTGTGCTATCATCAGCTCTGTTTTGTTTTTGTTGGTTTTTTTTTCAGTCAGATATCAAGGGCATAAGCAGATAGCCAGATAATCCCACTTCAAGCTTCATTCCGGTGAGGTAGTACACAAAGGGTTCAATTGTCTTTAACAGATGCGGCTCAAAAAGAATCCAGCTGCTCCTCTGACAGCTTGGCTGACATATCCCTCTAGTCTGAGGGTTGGTGTTGCTGGGGTTCATGTATTGGTCGGGACTTTACAGACAAAGACACAGCTCCTTTCAGAAACCTAAAGCAGGTCTGCGATTTTGATACCACAAAGCATCAGTGACTTCCTGTTTAGGAACACTAATGATGTGTATTTTGGGCCTTTTAGAGCTGTAACAGTGAAATATTCTCCTCTGTAAATATTAAAACCCTGGCAGTGAGGATCAAATGATTTCTAAGTTGAGCCTTTAATGGAAGCGGTGAGGAATGCATTTCTCTAATGAGGCAGTCGGGCTAGGCAAGGGAACGATGGAACGCTTAGTCAGGTGTGCTGCACTTTGTGGGAGTCTGGTGCAGAGTAGTGCTTTGAATATAATCTTGTACCGAAATAAACAAGACAGTAAAATATAAGACTTTGGTGGAAACACCTCATTAATTACGCAATTGCTGTATCTTCTATCTACTCATAGTCTATATTATTGCAGTCAACAGTTTGAATCAAAAACAGCAACGTAATTCTGAGATTTAGCTTCTTTGTCCTCACCGTGGTCCCCGCTGCGAATTATTTTCGTTCCTGTTTTTATCACTAAAACTCCGTAATATATCAGTCAATGCTGAGCTCGGAGTGACGGAGCCAACTGGTTCCATTACTCTTAGAGAGGAGATGACAGGCGGAGAAAATGCCACTTTAGGAATCCCGCGGGTGCCCCGTGTTCTCCTGCCATGCAACCTGCACACTTAATGGAATCTGTGCACTTCTGGTTATATCAGTGGAGCTGAAATGTCAGAGGAGTAATATGGACAGCCCCTCCTGACACTGCAGACTTAATTAAAGATCCTGGACACATCTCGGAGATACCAAGAGAACATAAAACAATAGGTTGATGGGGTTGTTTAGCTTCTGCGACGGTGGCATGTTCTTCTGTCATATGGGAATCGTAAAGGCAGCAGCGCACATGGACAATGAGCCGGTGATGTGTAACCAATGATGTCGCAGGGACACAAAAGTCTCAACTTATGTCGTTTTCTCACTTCATCATACGTTGAGAGGAGAAATTTGCAATTTTGAGAAAAAAGACTTTCTTGCTGAGAGATGAAAAGGTAGCACCCTCATATATGCAAGATAAACGTGAAGGCTTTGCTAAGCTAGGTCAAGTCTGTTGGCGTGTTTCCAGTCTTTATTGCTGAGCTCAGTTGACTGCTGGTGGCAGCTTAATATTTAGTGTACCGATTTGTGATTGTTATGTTTGTCATTTATTGGGAAAAAAAACAGATCTCTTACTGAGAGTTGTTTTTTTTTCCCCATAAATGACAAACCTACATTATTTTCAGCGCTCAGAAACAACTAATAGTAGAAAAACCACAACGTATTCATGAGGTGTACCTACACAGTTGCAAGGTGTACGTAAACATAAAAATGCATGAGCGGCCTCTTCATGCCTTCTGTACTCAACATGGTTGTCGTTCACATTGTGGACGTTGGCACCAGAACATAATTTACAGACTCAACCAGTCTCCTTCGATCCAATCCTTTTCGTGTGTGTGTGTGTGTGTGCGTTTTTAAAGCTAAGGGCTAGGAGAGATGGAGCAGCAGCAGTGGGTTTTTTGGGCTAATGTCAGACTTTAACATGAATGGAGTCGAGATAAAGTTGAAATCGTTTTTTGATTTCAGGGATTTTAGCTCGTTTGATGCTGACTCTTTTCCCCTGATGTATTGATTTGGAATAAGGTCAGACTCAGCACCTTTATGTTGAATAGCATCTTCAAAGAATAGATAAATCAGCAAACCTCTAGTATAAAAATGCTGATTATGTCTCTGGGTTTTGGTCAGGTCTGATATTATAAAGCTGAATGGCTGACCAGCTCCTGCACTATGCGTTGCAATAAGCACCTTGAGGTGTGTACACCAATAAGGCCAGCTGATGAATTTGCAGCTAACACAGATATGTTTTCTACTCACCACCGCCAGTATACAGGAGCACCTTTTAGCATATGGTGGGAGACCAGGAATAGTTCTGACCTAGTTGGAGCTTCTGTACTTCACCATCAAACTTATATCTCCCTCTAGATTCTGGGTTCCCATGTACCGGGTACCAGAGCCAAAGATTTTCACTAACTTTACCCTGTTTTGATGTAGTTCTCTTCAATAAGTACTCAGTTTTTTACTGTAGCAAAGCTCATGATAGAATTGCCCAATCAAAGCAGGACATTTTGAGCGATATGTTTAAACATCCATATCATTCTTGATATGCATTGTTTAGCAAGTAAGTAAACGGTAAATTATTTAAAACAGATGTTGACTACTTTTGCAAAAATCTCTGCAAAAATTGGAATTAAGTGAAATACTCAGAGCTGCTTCCATCATGCACTCTGCAAAATAAATGAAGCCGATGCACTTAAAACTGTTTTTCATTACTTTCTGATATGGATCGAAAGATCCCCATGCAGTTCTGACTATTGATTGACAAGCCGGGGGTTCTAAGAGCTTTGACAAACAGATATAAGTGGAAATAATCCATGCTGGCCACACTGAGGGTAGTGTCCATTTATATACATGAAGGTCAGTCAATCAATAGTTGGTATTAAAACAAGAAACACAAGGTGATGCTTTGTCCGATCAATGTGTGGACAATCTATCGCTGTAACTCCACTCCAAGTTCTGACCTTTTCACTTAAATTCTGGATCACTGAGTGCCTTTTATTGCCTGTTATGAACATAGAATTCAAAAATGAAATTGTATGCATAAAACATTTTCTAGAAGCATATTTAGCATGCTTTAACATTCACGTTAAAACTCTTGAATAACAATCCAGATGAACTTTGGTTACAACAAAGGAGATACATCATTCATGAATCAGAGTTATCGTTTTGGTTGTCTATGTTTGTGTTGCCAAAGAGAGGGCCTCTGTGCACGATAGTTCAGCACCATGCACAGCTCTCCACCAGCTGCAACTGTATGTTGCAGTTTGAGTTCAGCACCGCGGACAGCTCCCACTGCTCATACTGTCTTATACAAGACAGACTGTTGCTCTCATGGCCAAACACTGTCATACGACCTTGTGGCTAACCTTTTATGCTCGTATCCTAGCTAAACTGGAACACTTTGGTCTTTGCGTTTCTATTTGTATGACCTTCCCTCTGTGTACATAACACCTTTCTGATGAGATCCACCTGAACAGTCTGAGGCAGTCTTGAAAGATTTTAGATTGACAGTTTACCAAAAAATAAAAAGGAAAGGAGACTTGTAACCCGAAGTTTACTCGAGGTTGTTTTTTGATGCTTGGGTGATTACATTGGTGCAGCCGTGCTTTGTCCAACTGAGACATTTAAACCAAGAGCAGGTTGTTACTTTCATCTGCAGATGTAGAAAAAAAGGTCAGCAATGCTTTTATCTCCTCCAGACTCGACCACTGCAACACACTTTATTCTGGTTCCAGCAAAGACTGCAACGTATACAAATGCTGCTGCCGGGCTTTCAAGCCACCACACCGTGCCAGTCCTCGCTGCCCTTCACTGGTTACCTGTGAGTTTTAGAAGTGATTTTAAGATGTTGCTTGTTTTAAAATAATCAGGCATCTGCCTGTTCCTGATATAGCTGCTAACTCCCTGTGATCCTGATCACTGCTTGAGATCCTTTGACGGTTCCAAAATCTCAACCTAGCCTTTGTCAGCTGTCAAACTCACTTTTACTGTGACTTTTTCTTAAGTGATGGTATTTGTTGTAATTGATTTAATTATCTTATCTACTTTTACATGTGTTTTACTTTGATTTACTTTGTGTTTACCGTATAGCTTGTTTGTAAAGATGCTACATAAAAAAAGTAATTATTATTGTTGTTGTTGTTTGTATTATTATTATTGTCTCGTGAATTATTTGAGAACATTCCAAGATAAAGCCTGATTATTATTATTATTATTATTATTATTATTATTATTATTATTATTATTATTATATTAATAAAATGTCTATACTTGTGCGTCTGATTCAGATTCGACTGTCTTCATAGACATTATGAGTAACACAAACAAGCCCACCACAGGTGTCTTAATTCCTGGGTAGTTTAGGCTTTTAGGGACATTGGCAGGTCTTTGTCTACCTAGCAATACATTCAATACACATTATTTTGTAAAGCATATAGAAGCCTTGGTTCTCAAGGGCTGCTACACATTATTCCAGAAAGATATTTAAATGTCCTGGTGGAGTTCTCAATCAAATGCTAATTGAGTTGTTCTATGAACCCTACGGCTGCAGTTGGGAGAAGTGTTATGTTGTGGATACCTCCTGTAAATGGCCAGTAAGTAACCTGGAAAGGTGAAGAAAGGTCTTGAAGTTGATGTAAACCCCAGGTGTAATGCCTGCTGGAGCGATAAGGCCATGTTTGTTTTTCCCCTCCGCTGCAGTAAGCCAAAACTTGACAGGCACTATCTAAGCCTTTGGCGATTATCTGACATGCCAGAGGGTTCATGCTGCAAAGACTAATTAGTTTCATTAACTTGCACTCAAGATAAAAAACCATTGCTTTCATGTAATTGAAATGCTGATTTTCCTATCCCTCAGCTCTCCCCTCACCGCTGCCGTGTCTCATTCTTCTCTGGATGCTATATCTGCTCTCCGGCCCGCCCCTCCGCCTCTGTGCTTTAGAGTGATCTCACCATCACCCCTCTCTTTGCCTTTATGCTCATTAACTTTGTTATACATTAACATTTCATCAGTTTTATGATCACCTGTGAAAACCGTTCTGGTGTTTAAGCTCTTATTTGAAGGGGTGTCATATTTGATTTGTGGATCATGCTCCAAAAACAGGACTGAAACTGTGTGATAATGAACTCACTCACAAATATGTGAAAAGAAAAGCACAGTAAAGATCCCGTGATCATGACCAGGCTTGTATAAATCATAAAACAATTCGCATCACACCCTGGTGCTGGCAGGAAATAATAGTTAAGGTGGTGATCTGGTGAATCAGTTTTTTTATATATTTTTATTATAGTGAGATAAACATGTAATGTGATGTTTTAGCTTAGCTGTCTACAGGGAGAGCTTGTCACTCAAACAGAGTTTCTATGAATGGCATCTTTTTTCTTTTTCTATCAATGTTCTGTGTCCAATTAACATTGTGTTTATTAATCAGCAATAGAGCAGCAAACAAGACATTTCCTGGTGTGAAAATTAGCTTCAAATGTCATTATTGTCATCCATCACCTCCCCTCACTTGCAACTCCACCACGAGTCAGCATCATCGTTCTCATCTCCATAATTAACAATAACAGCAATGAAAGTTGCAGCATCCACAGCAGCGATAACCCCAACAAAAACAACATGATAGTTGATGTCAACAGCTGGCCCCTTCATAATAAAAGATCACTTTCCCTTCAAGAAGAAATCCAGAAAACCTCGTCAAACAGCGTTTGAATAAGACAGTGCAAGTGTGTCTTGGACTTTAAACACCCAAGAGACACACGTGAGGGAGTGCCTATCGACTGCTGTAAATCAAGGGCGCTGTACTCAAGGCCACTGAAAGCAACATGCTCTCCTCTCTTCATTCCGCAAAAGTTTCATTGACTTTACATGACTCAATGTCTCTCTCTTTTTCTTTTCCCTCTCACTGCTCTTTTACAGTTGCTCTGTGTTTTCTGCTGTCCACTTTTACCCAGCATGCAGGTGAGGAGATGTGTGATAGGTCGTGAAGATTTTTTTAGACTGTTAGGTTACATATCACTATAGTTACTGTAAAACAACATTTATATGACTGTATTTCATTCTGTTGCAGGAAATTAGTTACAAATATTCATGTTCCCCTCAGGGTGAATTGTATTAACTTCGATAAGTTTTTATCCAGCAGTCATCACAAAGTTTCATATGTATCAGCCTCAGTTATACCTTGCGTTTAGTGCTAATTAGCAATTGTTAGTATACCAATAAATGTACCTCATCTTTAGCATCAGCATGTGATCAAAGTTCTTGTGAGCATGTCAGCACCCCAAAGTTATCATTGAGCTCTAAACACCACTGTGCCTCAGCCTCAGAGTGGCTATTATGGCTGTAGACTCTTGTTTCACCTCTAAATTACCCAAACTGCACACAGTAGATAGCAAAGACCCCCTCCCACCTCCTCTCCTCACTTCACCTGCTCTCTTTGTCCACTACCTCTATTCAAACAGGGAGGGATATCGTTCACTATGGAAACAAGGTTGCAGCCTCCTGAAACAAGCGCCTCGTACTCCACTCACTTTGCATACAATTTACCCTTTTCCTCTCCCCTTCAGTGCTCCAGGGATTCTGATCTTTTATAACAAAATAGATGGGGGGTGACGTGCGTGATTTTGTCTGGCATTGTTTGGAATACACTCGCCAGGGTTTGACAGGGAGGCACAGCAGGGACCGGCGCGGGCCTGTTTGCCCTATAAAGAGATATCGGCGTTTTAACCATAGGAGTCTGTGCCCATCATTAATGACCTTTTCAACCACACAGACTGAATACATTGTATTGTGGGTGAACTGTCAAACCTCTTGCTAGCCTTGGGCGGCTTTATTCTGTGAAGTGTTAGGGCTGCATAAATCAAAGATTTAAAGATTTTGTTATCTTGCCTTTTAACACTAACACAGACATGAGCCTGAATGGGAAAAGAGCTGCTGCGCTGTTTGTGACATTCAGCATGTCATTTGCCAGAAGCAACAAACATAAAGATAAATATAAAAACAGATTTTTTTTTTCAGTAGCTTGAGAGGAGATAAGTCATTATTTATTAAGTGCTTCCTTCAACTAACAATTTATTTACAAGTTTATAGTCTCCAATAAATTGCTTTATAGTGTGTTGTAAAGATTCATAGGCTTTCTATGAGGCCAACTAGAGGATGATTATAGTTGCTGTTTGAATCAATAGGAAATGTTTGAAACTGGAATCAAATTAAATTAATTCATTAAATGAATGTGGGCAGTTGAGACACAATTCCTGTCAACAATTTCAGAATTCGTTAAGAGTTTGGCATAGCTTCTGTTGATGGGATATTAAAAAAAAAAGAAAAATCTGTGGAAATTTCTCTGCTCCAAGTTTGGAGGTTGCACGTGGATTTCAGAGCTGAACATACCGAAAGTGATTATGTGCCATGCATGATTATGGATTAATGCGAACAGAAAGTGACAGTAATAAAGCACCGCAGGATGAGCAGACAGACTGACTGGCAGGGAGAGCGAGACACTTCCTTCCTCTGAAGCATTACTTCCTGAATTTCCATTTCAATCACCGGCAGCCTCCTGGGAGTCACCGCTGGCCCCGGAGCCTGCATGGGTGGGAGGAGTCAAGCCCCCTCATTGCCAACAGTGGTTAGTATCGAGCACCGTGGCCTGACATCTCTGCGTTGTTCTCCTTCTGCTGTGAAAAACTATTCAGAGTTTGCATGCAGCACAATCTCCATCCTCCCCTTCCTCCGTCTGCCAAAATCTCTCTATCTCTGCGGTGGCCCTCTCCCTTTCAAACGCCTCACTATCTTTAAGCAACGCGATAACACCACACTTTCCTACCGTACTGCACAGGAGAAGTTTGTCTTACTAGACTTTGCTTCCACTTTCCCATAGTCATCACTATACTAAGTGGAAACATAATTGAATGCCTCAAACTATAAGGACTATTCAGTGGATTCTCGTCTGCCCCTGAGGCGTGTTTCCCCCCAGCTCAGTGACGGGTCATTTGAGTTGGTCGTTACACATTAGTGTCTTCTGGCCTTGGAAGTGGAGTTCCTATTTAGGGGTGTAATCTAGCCATATAATCTGGGTTAAAAGGTGACTGCAGCTCCTATAAACAATAGGGCCGTCTCCCGTGACGCCCATTATATGCCCGGTTATGCTGAGGAGTCGAAGCAACTCTCTCTGTCTGTAAGTGGGATGCACTGATGCTCACTGACATAAATAGGTCCTGCATATTTGGTAACACATTGCCTGGATATATTTGGATGCCTTGCAATAAAATCTCTATTTTTTCTCTCTCTCTCTCTCTCTCTCTCTCTCTCTCTCTCTCTCTCTCTCTCTCTCTCTCTCTCTCTTTTATATAAGACTGCCACAACTGAAATATTTCATCTCTGCACAAATTAATTGTAGTGGTACATCTTCTCATGCGTTATACTGTATTAAACTCTAAAGTGATCAGGAACTAATCAGGCTGGAGTAAGTGGTCCTCTGTCTCCCTCTGTTCTATGTCTCATTCTCTGCCTGCCCCCCTCGTGCTGTCAATACTGTAAGTAAGACGAAAGGGCTGTTTGGGTGAAATATAATCAAGACATTTCTGCCTCCTGCCCACTGGCTGAGGATCGATGGACGCCAGGCATGTTTTCCAGTAACTAACATACATGAATAACATTAGAAGATGGATACGCACTTAGTCACGAAGATTCTTCTCCCTTGATTTGAGACCAGCCATGCATGAGGAGAAATTCATCTCGCTTTGTTGTGCTCCTTACCATTACGGCTGGAGATGGAGGGCATCTGCTAAATGTCAGAGAAATGATTCCTTACATAGACACACACATTACATTAGATTATGTGTGCTTGCTATAGGAGCCCATGCAATGATACGCACAACTCAGCTTTATGGGGAAAGTATTGATCCATCTATAACAGGCTAAACACGAGCTCATGGGACAGCAGTTATTCTCTATGGCTAAATCTGTTATTCAGATTTTTAAACGGGATTACTTAAGATATGACTTGTGACCTTTCATGTCTATGATGTTTTTATAAATACAATTCCACTTGTTCTATAAATAACAACAATGCTGACCACATGGCACTGTCAAGCAATAACTGGGTTCAAATATAATATGGTATTTTTTTTAAACCGCCATGCTACTAAACAAGCTTTCACACTTCTTCGCTTTCCTCGGCTGAAGAATTCTGTGCCAAAACAATTTTGCTTCAAAGTGAAATCAATATCAGAGATGAGAGCGGACACATGGCGGAAAGATCCACCTCAACCTATTAACTGTGAATGGCATTGTAAAATGAAAGAAAATGTGTTTTTTAACAAAAGTGTTTTACAACAGTATAGTGTTGTTGTTATGCATTATACCTTCTCCAGCTTAGGAAATAGCTGTAGAACTAAACTAGTCCGCTAAATCAGGTCATGTGTAAACAATCTACACCACTGTGTAACCTAGTTCATTTCAATTTGCAAAATTCGTAGTTTGTATGACTTGACATGACATCATGCATTAATTAATAAACACATGTGACACAGTTAAATGTTTTAATGCAAACTATATTTAACAATACAAAAAATAAATAAATCTATATGTTTACAGTTTGCCATAAAAATTAATTAATGACAACTGCATTATATTAATATAAAATGATTCTTAATTGACTGAAGCATGACAACAAAAGGTCCTCCAACCTAAACTAAATTAGGATTTTAATTCAAACCAAGACGTTTTTCCAACCTTAAGTACAGATTTCAAGTGAAACCTTGTTCTTTCCTAAAAACCTAACCAAATCCTAACCATGACGTTGTCATGTCATGAAACAATTTTCATTTTTCAACAGGGACTTGTAACGGTTTCTAAAGGCACAAACAAATGAGACGGCAGTAACAAACATGAGATACTTTGAAGGGACGTGTATTTCGTACTCGTCTTACATTGGTTTACATTTTACTTGTTTTTTCTAATTATTTTAAGCCCAACCGTGATGTTTTTCCTCAACTTAACAAAGTGGTTTTGTTGCCTAAACCTAAGCAAGTGGTTTTGTTTTAATTCACAACGTTAGCCAAGTTCAAAGTGACGCCGGGGGGGTCTGACAGTATGTGAGAACGTGTTGCCGATCCAATCTTGTGTTGAGCAGGAATGTGGCGCTCATCCACCATTTACTCATGTAGTTAAAAGGGAAGTGAAAGGCTGTAGATACTCAAACACAGATTTGCTTTAAATAAATGTTCACTATTATTTTTTACAACATATTGATGAAGAACATAAAAAAGGCCTCCTAAAAAACTCTGTTGTTTGATTTAGGTTTGTATCCTACACCAGCTTCAGTCTGTTGGCATCAGTCCCCGCTCCAACAGCAGTTGGTAAATTTGAAGCGATGAGATGGAATGACTTTGGCTTGGTGTCGGTGTGAATATCTGGTATCAAAGCAAAATATTTGTTTGTCTGTTGTTGTCAAGTCTAGCTCATTGTGTTTGTGTGCATATCTTCCTCTGCACATTCCTGGGCACATTTTCTTCCCGTTCCTGTGAAACTCCATTGTGTTAATGTTTTGTGTGTGTGTCTGTGTGTGTGTGTGTCTGTGTGTGTGCGTGTGTGTGTGTGTGTTTGTGTGTGTGTGTGTGTGTGTGTGTGTGCACGCACATTATGTCTGTAGATTTGCTTACAAGACACAATTCCTGTTTTTTTATTTCCCTTTCTGCTGGCAATAGAAGACATCTTCAAAAAGCACATGGCTTTTAAATGAGCCGAGCAAGTGTTTGATGTGTAAATGTGTATTCCAGACATGTCAATAGAAAGCCATCAGCTTCTCGGCGTCTGTCTGTCAGAGTTTTTACTTGTCACCAATGTTCTTCCCCTTCATCTATGCGCACTTCTCTCTTATGTACTTTTCCTTTCTGCCTTGACGAGAAAGCAAACTGGCAAGTGTGGCCTGAGGCAGAGCAAGTGAGCCTTTGTTTAAAAGGTTATACATCTGGGCTCATGCTGATAGAAAAGGTAGCGACGTAGCAGCTGTTTGAAATTGTTTCATCTCGGACAAAGTGATCACATATGCACCTGAACATGACAAAGACAGCAAAAAGACTGAAGGCCAGAGGTGTTCTGTCTTGTCATCAATGGAAACGTTTTATCACTAAGATTATATAAATGAGAATAGTTTTCATGAAAAGAAAGTGTATGTGTAATTATAAACATATTCATACTGGAGACACACATGCATTTATGGCCATGAAACTGACATTTGGCTTAATGTCAAATCCATGTTTTCACATCAAATGATTTCAAACATGACCTTAAAGAGACTCTCATCACTTTTTACAGGTGGCTGTAAAACAGGTTTTCCTCCTCGTGGAGAATGTAAACTGGTCAGCTTGGATTTGTGACAGAATGGCAATGTTTTCAGAGTGGAAAGAAAAGTACTGAAATGGCCAAAGCGACCTCATTACAATGCAATTCCACTCTCCGTCTGTGAATGTGCCGAACAAAAAAGGATCCCACAGAGCAGTTCTCCTGACTAGTGAATGAATGAGATCGCCTAAAGATCTCTAAAATGCATAAATCAGCACACAAGGGCATTGTAATGAGGTCGCTTTGGGCAGAGGAGAGGTGGATATGTAGATGTTTTGACTATTTGTGCAATAAAAACATGTCATTGTTGGAATTTGAGATGTTCCAATCCCAGTTTTTCCCGCTTATATTGATTCCAATACCTGAACTCAGTACAGATGTGGCAGGATGTACCGATCAGGTAGTGAGTGACACGTGTTGATATGATAACCTATGTCCAAAAGATCGGATCGTTGCATAGGCCCGGGCTACTCGCTGATACCCAATCCAGAATTTTAGGCCGTTTCAGAGGCCTTTCTGACAGTAGTATTGGTGTCAGAAGAACTGTAATTAGAATTCATAGAAACTGGCATGACCCCAAGCTGATCTCTATGGAGGTGCAAATCAAAAAGGGTTTAGACAGACCTTTCAAATATACAGGAGTTGAGTGTCTCAAAAGATAGATTTGAGGTGGAATGACACTTTAAGATGACAATTACTACTTACAAGCTGTAATGTAATGAGACTGACTGTGTGGTTCTCATACAGTAGCTTCAGCATTCATATATTCACAGCTATGAGAACGGCTGCTGCAGTTACTCCAACTTTAAGTCCAAGAAAATGTTTAAAGAAGAAAAAAACATATTATCTATTTCTTCATTTTCCCATCAAACAGTCAGGCCTAGTTTTCAATATTTTAAATATTAAACACAGAAGGTTTCCCTTTTAATCTTGAGGACACTGTTGTTTGATCTTACACACACATTCACACATTGGCAACGCACACTTATATACACTGTTGACATTTAAAAGAATATGAGTAACAGGAAATGATTGTACAGTTCAATTCAGAATTCCTTATTATTCACGGGTAACTCTCTTTCTGTAGACACAACCTCCAAGCCGTAGAACTACAGCACACTGTAAAGCTTAATACAATTGCGATATATTTCTTCTTTTTCGGGGATCTCTGAATACCTTTCTCAAATGAATTTTATCCTGAAAACTGAATGAATGCCCCTTTAGTTCCCGCAGGGCATGTGTGTGTGTGTGTGTGTGTGTGTGTGTGTGTGTGTGTGTGTGTGTGTGTGTGTGTGTGTGTGTGTGTGTGTGTGTGTGTGTGTGTGTGTGTGCCTACAGAACAAGATTAAAAACATATATGCCTCGTGTTCTTGTATTGTCAACACTTTCTTTTGAAAAACACAGCCTTGGGAAATAGGCCCATATGAGCAAAACCCTGTTGGGTGATATGAAAAGCGTATTAAATGTCATAGACAGCCAACCCTCCCTCCCTCCAGAGTCACCATGCGTGTTGATGTTGCCACCACCGCTGCTTACTTCCTAACCCAAAACATTTGTTAATTTCATTTGTGGCATTTAGAGGAATTAAATATCCCAGAGATGTTTAGCCCTTTTCAATGTCTGATCTTACCATGAGCTCATTAAAAATACATGATCTGCATTCCAGTTTTGGCTGTTGAATAACTGTTTTTCTTCCTCCCCCTCCCTACCATATGATGGAATGAAAAAGTTGTTATTAACATGACTAATTCCAACCTCAAGGGGATTTACATGCCGACAGTAGATGGCAACTTGTCAAGACGCACTAATCAGAGACCGCTGTATATGTGCAGTGATGTATGGCCAACTGTGTCATGTGAAATGTACCATGCACTTTAACCAGGACATTACAAAAATGCAATTTTGTTAATGCCGTGCATATAAATAGTTCGTATAGATCCTCTGTGCGGTGGGATCTCAGGGTGAATGCGCTGCAGCTAATCATTTTGTAAAGCTGACTTACACAGTCGAGTGCATTTGATTTATTTTCCAGACCACATTTAAAATCAACACATGTTGATCGTGTGCTTCACAGAGGAATTACATATTTTCATAATTAAAATGAAAACAAGCAGATAAGTAGGAACCGCAAATGTATGAACAACATTTTTTGGGAATCCCTTTTAGAGATGACAAATGTGATATTTCATATATATGTGATGTATTTTGATATGAAGATGAAAAGTCACAGGATCACCAAAGTCATTAGGATTCATCCTCTGAGCACAATATATATCTGCACCACATGCTGTAGCCTAATATAATAACTAATACAACGTAATGGACCGTAGTAAGTAACGTAATGTAGTAAGTAGCGTAGTAACTAACGTAGTAACTAACGTATCGAAGCGCAGTAAATAACGTAGCGTAACGGAACGGAACGTAGCATAGCGTAACGTAATGTATGTAACGTATGCCAAGGTCTGATCTCGACCCACCTACATCTACCAGCGTGTGTGCGTGTGTGTGTGAGAGAGAGCAAGAGAGTGTGTGTGAGTGAGTGAGAGAGAGAGAGAGAGAGAGAGAGAGACTCCAATTTCAGTATTGATATCACAGATTTCACACACCAGGCACCAAACTGTCTGAACACTTTAAAAGAAGCTCCTTGCAGCAATAAAGCCACTGTCTTTTGCTAACAGAGACTCATACGTGTTCAATCAATGTCTGACTTTTCTAATTGTTTGAAAAGCTTACGCTGCGCTGTCTTGAGTGACAGGACTTCTGACATTGACTAAAAGCAACAACCTCTTCCTTTATATGTCATCATTTTGGTTGTTTGCACACCCTCTCCAAAACAGAAAAAAAGATCCCAGGTCTAAGATCAAATGTTGAAGGATTAATAAAACAGTGGAGGGCAGGGAACTCTTCCCACTTCCCTCTGCTGTGGCATCCATAATATATGATCCACTATCAAGGCCCATCACAGCTGAGAAAGACAGACTTTGTACAGCACGCCGGTCATTCTATGGTCTCAAATCCAGTAATCTATATTTCAGGAGTCCTCTTGTGAAAGTGAAGCCCCTCTGTTGTTTATGATGAGTTAGAAAAGATCCCTTTTTGTTTTCCTCAATACTTTTTTAATCTTAGTTTTAAGTGCCTCATCCATCTTTCATGCGGCCGCTCTTCCTGTCTTTTGTGTGATGGCTTTGATGTTCGCCTGCACTTTTCCTATCTGAATACCATGTATTTTTCATGTCCTCTCTGACAAGCAGCTATGCATTCGCAATGCACTCCACATTGTGTCGTCAAAAATAGTAGTTTATGATAATGCAATACTCTACACATATACACAATGAGAACATCCAAGGAATCAAACAGGTTACAGTTACAAAAACAAATTGAATCTTGTATAAATCAGGGCCAAAAGCCCCCAATTTCACAGTACTTGCCTTCTAGGAAAAAAAAGAAGCAATTTTCCCAGTATGGCGTTGCATCTGAACTGAAAGTTGTGATTACTTATTGCAACTAAAGAGATGATCATGCTGAGAATAATAGGCGAATATTGCAGTCGTAAATTGTGGTCCATTAGTTTAATTCAAGGATGGATGCACGAAATCCACGCAGTGCCAGGGCAATTCTCTGCTTGATGCTCAGGGCACTCCGGCTGTTAGCTGTACAGCACAAAGTAGTGCAGGGTCAGGTGGGGGTATCATTAATTAAAAGCATGTGCTCCACAAAAGCGCCTCTCTGAAATGCAATAAAACAAGTTTATAGGCCTCCGCTGCCCACATTCTTTTCCCCCCTCTTTTCATCTCTGTGACAAAATGCCCTCTTGCTGGTCAGAGCATAACTCTCCGCCTCATGACAGCTCCAGGATTACAACTGTGGGAAAGAGGGTGAGGTGACAACGAGGCTCCTCAAAGTCATCCAGACAGTATCCTCTCCCTCACTCTTCTTGGCAGGTGCGCTTGCATGCTGATCAGTTGTGGGAGAGGATGAGGGAGGAAGGACGGGGGGGCAGGATCGTATGGCCCGGGCCCTGCAAAGAACCGCCACCTGATCCCACATCTGCTGGTGCAGCCCAGGCGCCTCTCACTCTCCCACTCAATAAGTGGAGACAGGACGGGCCGGCGTGAGCAGAGTGATATGACTGGAGCCATAGCTGTGTTTCCATCAGCTCTTTGTGTCTGTGTTCACACCTAGGCCCTTCACATCTGGCCACATCATATCTAAGATGTACAGCATGCCTGTCAGAAGTCATTGCGGTCGCTGTAATCCTACAATCTGCAGTGTGTGTCTGTAAGATTTGTCTTAACTGAGGCTCCCCAAAGCCTCTGAGGTCAGCTACATGACTTTTATTCCCAATGTTCTACTTCATGATCCTCTTTGTTAAAGCAAGCCTGAGGCCCGGGCGTCGCAGAACGTCTTGCTTTTTTATTTTGGCGCCCATGTTAACCGGTTAGAGCGTGCTGTGTTCACAGCCAAAATAGACAGCGAAAAAAAATCACATTGCTGCAGTTTACATTTCAAAATAAAAGCCATCTTTCAGTATTGTGGGAAATTGCAATGACCTACACGGCTTCAAAAGTAAATAAAGTACCGCCTCTTGATTGTAAACTCTTTATATTATTATTTGCAAATGAACACAGACTTTTTTTCTAAATGTAAATGAAAATGGCCTTTATAATGAAATGAAATGAAATATTCTGGCCATTATGAAAGGCCGACTCGAGCTTGGAGTGACGCTGTCTGTGCGGACGCTGCTCTCGTGAGAGGCGCAGCAGTCCAGCGAGGCAGCTGTCACGCAGGCAGAGCGGCCCGTAGCGTATGTAATCCTTGCTGAAGCGCAGTCACTCTTGTCACAAGCGACACTTAAAGGATAAGTGTAGGCTAAATGCTAAAATATACTGTAGTGTAACAGCAGAGTAGAGAACAGGCATTATGTTAGTTAAGTAACCCAGTTATGTCAGCTTCACTGAAATATCTCCATAAAGTTTGGTCCGTCATACCAGACCAAGAGCCGGGTTTGACTGGAGTCCCATCTCATTGTCAGGGAAGGATTTGATTTAAAGTTCACCCCATTAAGCACCGCAGCAACACTAAATGTATGGAGGCCGTAACCTGCTTTAATATATTCCACACGATGAAGGTGTTTACATTGTTTCATATACTTTGTGATGAAGACGGTGTGCCATGCATGGATACTAATCACGGCTCCACAGTCCTTGAGTTGCTCCCCAAAACCTGGTTCTAAATTGGAACCGGTTCTCAATGTGTAAGAACCATGAGCATTTCATCCGTAGTTTGAGAAAGGAGTGAGATTAGTGGATTCGAAAAAATGACTTTGGTGCAATTTATGATCCCACATGCAGCCTCTCCTCTGTCTGGTTCTCCTCAGCTCTGTGTGGCCTGAGGGCGGGGCTGAGCTTCACCTCCCCCACCCCACACACACGCACACACAAACAGATATACACTCTCTCTCACATGGGGGCAGTGGCCTAGAGGATTGAAAAATACGATTTTACACTTAAACAACTACTGTGAGTGCAATAAAGCCTTTGCGAGTGAAAAGCATATACGTGTAATTCATAAAAACATCCGTAACACAAGCATAAACTTGGAGATGAGTGATGTTTTCAACCCCCTTGCAGCTAACAGCGCAAACAGAGCAAACAGTCCTAGCAGTGCAAACAGCGCTAGCGGTGCAAACAGCGCGAGCAGTGCAAACACTCATAGCAGTGCAAACAGCTCTAGCAGTGCAGTGTACTTTCAGCAGTTAAAAGTAAAGTCATACAATATCAGCCGTCGCTAACTAACCTTCATGCCAGGAATGACTTGATAGCAAAACTAAATGAAACCTTGTTGATGTTGGGTTTGTGTACTTTCTGCAAAACAGATCTTGTGTCAAAGTTTGTGTCGCATTTTTTTCCCACCTTCCCCAAATACATTGAGAGACAGGGGATTGAAACAGTTTTCAACTGTGTCCCAGTTTATTCAACAGATGTGTTTCTATCATCGACTCATGTCTCATAACTGTCTGCGAATAGAAATCCGATGCTGCAACATAGCTCAAGTGCTACAACAGCATCCTCCAATTTTGGACTCTCTGGCCCTCCGTTTCCTAAAAAGGTCAGCGCTGTCAAGACAGCTTGCTGTTGGTCAACAGCACTAATTTGAATGTCAAAGTTTGTCACCAGTGCAATGAATTGATTAAGGCTCTGTGTATACTGAGCTCAGTTAGGGTGTTTATATTGCTTATGAGTACAACTTTTCATATAAAAGTGGGAAAGTGCTATTTATTACTTACATATTTTTCTTTAGCACTGGCTCAGCCAAGGCATGGCATGGACAATAACATGTCAGCTGTCAGATGAATTATATATGTGTCTTATCGTCATGGCAGCACTATCAAGTTGCATGCCTGTCACATGCATCAGAGCCCGCTTTTCTGTGGTCCACAGGTTCACACCAGGAAAAACATAAAATAGATGACATACTGCTCCTTAAATTACTTTGACTAAACATATCAAACCTGTGCTGCATTTGACACGAGACAAAAATCTGAATCCAGGAGCTTTTCAGCTGCGGCCTATCTATCGGTTCCCTCTGTTGGCTATAACTGTCTGCCTGCTTCTTGCCTGTGCCTGTCACCTCTCTATCATTTCCTGAATGTATTTTTCTCCCTCGACTGGCCTCCTTCACTGTCCTGTTTGAACCAATTTCCTCTCTGCCCACTCCACCTCCTCGTCCCTTTCTCCTTCTCTCCAAACACCATCATTTTGTCCCTTCACTTCAGAACCTGGCTCTCCTCGTCCCAATCCCAGATGGATTAACATAAATTACACATTTCACAGTGACTCTGTAATAAAACATTGTATTCAGCTTGTTTCTCCGAGAGCAAAAACGAGTATTGACGTCTCCCCAAGGTCAGGACAGACCTGAATAGCCAACCTTAATTCGTTTCGGGGAGCCGGTACTTTGGCGTGCTGTCTTTTTGCATCGCCTAGTGGCCCAGGTGTTGCTTTTAGATTACACTGTGAGCTCACACAGGCAAGGAGAAGGTCTGTAATCAGGTTAGTAAATAAAGAGACACAGCTCCTCTCCCTCTTCATAAAATTACAGCCATTTTGTCAACACTCAGGACCATTTATCCCCGAGGCTCTCTGACGAGCAACATGGAGCCGTGTCTGACTGTGTCTGCCTGCGAGTGTTTTCAAGGTTGACATGATGGCGCTGCAGCCGGAGCTGCGCAGAGGTTGGACGAGACAGCACAGCAGGCCGCTGCGTAGGTGAGAATCGCCAGCTGACTCACTATCACAACACGAAAAAGACATGCAATCAGACGCCGTGTCTCACCACTCACCCAGACCCCCCCCTCCCCCTACTCAACAGGTCTCTTCGGAGATGTTTGGCAGACAGCAGAGCATCTGCTATTATCGCCAAATTTAGTTAGGATTCCCTCATTCCCCTACCACTGAATTGTCTGTCTGGGTTATGCAAATCGCCACAGCAACACACACACACACACACACACACACACACACACACACACACGCACGCACACACACCCACACACACACACACACATATAGTGTATTACAAATCATAACGTTGCCTGTCTGTCTATTAGGGAAATCACTCAAACAAACTGGAGAAGTGCCATTTCACACCATGACCTCGCCACCCACAGCCTCAAAATAATTGATAGTGTTGCAGGAAGACCAAGAGCACATCATTAACGTTCATCACAGTGTTTCTGACAATATCGTGTGGAAACATACAAATGTCTCTCTCTGCCTTGGGAGAGTGGGAAATTATTGACATGGGCCCTGAGTTTGTGCTTGCCACTCAAAAATACATTGAAGTTGCATCACAAAATGTATATTTGAACATATTCATTAAATTTACATGTAGGCGTGTGGGCTCTAATACCGAAGAGCAGAGAGCAAACACAAATGTAAGATTTGTTTTTTATTAACATTAATTCATTCATTTATTCAAATGTCATGAAAATGTAAATTGTCATCAATCACATAAATCATGTATTTTTCCCTCGTTAAGAAACAACAAAATGAACTGTGTTAATAGTGTGATGCCTCTGTAAGTTATGTTTGTATTCCAGATATTATATGGTGCATGGAGTTGCTCTCATTCATTATGTTGTGGGTTACTGCTGAGCACTGTGGGATTTCTCTCGGTAAAAAAAAAGAAACAGAAAACCTAGTGAATCTTTCCTGCTTCCCCCTTTTTCCCTACTGGTTAATCCCATCTCACGAAAAAGTTCCACGTTGGGTGAAGTGAGCTTCACCCAGCAGGAAACACGCATCTGCAACATTAAGCCTCATTAAACCTCAGGATGTTCACTTTATGCCACAGATGTCCCACAGCTCTGACCTTTTCCCATCACACCTTGTGATCACATGAGCAGAGAACAAGGATCTCGTAGGGATTTATTGTGTGTATCGAGATAAAGATGTGGGAAAGAAATATGCACTCTTTTTTTGCACTAATGGCCATTCAGTCAACGCAATAATAATAATGTAAAAGTTTGACAAAGTGCAATACACACACATTTTGTTATTGTTGTAAATATGTGCTCCATAAGGCATCCCGATTATGCGTCACGAATTACATAAGCACAAGATCTGTACGCAAACACCACGCAGCCAGAGAGTCGCTCAGTAATTGGCTTTATGGAATCAAACTTTTCCCCTAAAGACTTTCTTCTTCTTGTGTATGCAGTGACCCAAAGTTATCAACCGACAACCAGACGGGATCAGGGTTTTAAGATGAATAACACAAATCAGCTTACTCACAATAGCACAAAAGGTCTGCCGAATACAGTGAGGCGCTGTCAGCACTTTGCGAGAGGCGGCGGCAGGAAACGAGCTCCACTGACAGAGTAAATCATAGATCAGTTCATTAGCAGAATGGCACTGATGGATTTACATCGGGGTCAGAACATTACCAAGCGCCTGGAGGATCCCGACTCTCTTCTACAACCTTGTGCAATATTTCACCTCTGTAGCCTTTTTCGCTGAACATTTAAATCCTCCGTTCTCCACCTTGGGCACAAGTAGAGGAGATTTATTTACACCGACAAAATGTAATCCCCTCCATTGAGGCACTTTGGTAGCACTTTATAATTACTACACACAATTTAGCATTATAGCCAAGATTATTAATCAAGAATAAAACATGTATAACTGTGTTTATGAATTGCATACTAATGAGTTACTAATGAGTGTTCATGTTGGAATAATGCTTTATAAATGATGAATTAAGTGTTTACACATGCTTTTCCAATGCTCAATATTGTGTAGTTATTATAAAGTGCTACCGGCGCTTTTTTCCCATTGAACATATACAGTAACAAGCTCTCAGCACAGCACAAAGAATACAAATTCATCCAATGAAATACATGACGTCTTACACCCAGTGCCATGCCTCTAATGTTCTCCCATAATATTCCACATTACTTCTCCATAGGAAGCTTGTTAGTGAAAATATTGTATCGGAGCCGAAAAACATAACTGCACACGTATCCAGGCAACAATCTTCGTGCTAATGTATGTTGATATCACAAAAGCAGAGAAAGTTATGCAGAGGCGGATCGGCAGCAGAAATGCCCAGGGCTCATGAAGTTTGCGTGTTCTTCCTGCATTTATGTATCAACAGGTGGGCATTTCATTATGAATATGTGCGAGGCGCAATGGATCGGCAACCTTTCAATCTGACTTTTGCACGAAGCATTCTGAGAGCCTTGTTACGACGCAATTATGGAATATCAAGTTCATGCGTGATTTGTGCTCCAGTGAAGAAAAGGCTCTCTCTACAAGGAGCAGAAATCAGGCTGTGAGTCACAGAATACTTTCTCCTGCCTCCACAAAGGTTTCTTTCTTTTCTTCCCTGGCATGAATTACCTTTGCCTGGAGCCCTCTCTTTTGAAAGTCAAAAAGGGCATTCATGTGGCGTGCAGAAACTCTTCAACAGAATTGCATTTCCATTGTAAAATATGGCATAAAGGCCTTTGAGCTTTGGGCAATTCATTGATTTTGTCGGGTACAGTTACATATAGGGGGATGTCTGGCGGTGACTAATAATTCTTCTACTTGCGGCACTTCCACAACGTCACATTTATGCACGGATCAGTGCTTAAACAACCACTGTATTCAAATCAATTAGTTATTTTTTACAATATATAGGTGCCAGACAGTCACCTGTATCTGAGCCTAACATGTATTATCATTCAACCGCCCTGAGTGGATGTGTGTGTACCTGTCTGCTGTGGCTGTGGTCTGGCTCCCACTATTATTTCCTTTTGGAGCAGCATCTCGGTCCATATAAGGTCAAGTAAAGGTGAAGCGCTCATCTCACTGGCCCCGATGCGGAGTCTGCTTTACTGCTGTGTGAGAAGTGTATTCTGTGCTCTGCTCTCACTCCACCAGACTAGAGTGAGTGTCACTCCCCCGAGAGAAGCTGTCACAGGCAGGAAATGTGCCCTGAGAGGAAGAAGGCACCGCTTCTGCAACGGCTGACCAACGGCGGACGCACACGACTCTGAAGGAAATGAACGGGAGCCGGAATTGGAGCAGCAAAATGCAATGCCTTTCAATTAGAAAGGTGTAGCTGTGTGGCTTTTTATCAAATCTTGCAGCAGGTGTTTACTTGTCATGAAAAATATGTTGACACTCTCCTTCAGGACCTGGAAGAACCACAGAATTTAAATTAAACACCTGGAAAAGTCTGCACCGGAAATCGGTGAGCATGATTAAAAAACATTGAATATGAGGTCTCCCATAGTTCTTAATTTTGAAAGCACTGCTGTGGTGTAATTTGCTTTTTTATTATTATTGTTATCTACAAGTGGTGTTGATACCACCATCATCAATTGGATATGAATTGCTACGCTTCACATTTGAGCTTCTGCTCAAGATTATTGTCTATCTTAAATGCAAGAGGCCCCATTGTTTATGCTGTGTGCTGAATGGCTGACTGGTACATGGCTGTGGTACAATAGGTGGGTTGAAGGAGGGATGTTTGTTGTACTTAATAGTATGTAATTGAACAAAAAAAAAAAAACAAGATCCCAAGCATCCCAATTACTTTGGAATATTTGGTTAACAGGGGTTTGAAGTAAGCACTTTATGTTTGATATATATTGTAATGGCTTGGCTGGGGGCAAATGATATATGTTAGTATAAGCTAGTTAAGGGTGTGCTGGGGTAATTCAATATCTCACATCCATAAAGTCGTTTTTTTGCTAAAGATTTCAAGTATTAGGCCCCATCCAGGATAACCCCTTATGACATCACCAGGGTTGTTTTGGCAAACTTTTGAACGCTCCCTCCAGACCTCCAGAAGACACTTCATGAATTGTTTCATAGGCTGAATAACATTTCTCATTAAGAATAAATATATCTTCATGTTTGCAATATGTGGTCTTTAAACTGCTCATAAAACAAGCATTTAACTGTGTACACTAATGAGAGGGTAAATGATCGCAAATAATGAGGAAATGCCCACATTTTTAACAAAAGCCAAACGGGATATGCTGCTGCTTGGTGACGCCAGCAGGTAGGGTCGAGGACAAAAGTGGCCCATATGTGATGTCACTTACACATGTATCGTGGGAGGGAGGAAAACACACAATACACTGAGCACAGTGCTCCTGGCACCCCTCCAGGAGGTGTAGGAGGTGTTTCAGCTCGCCCTGTGACAAAGTAATGGCTTCCAGGCCTTTTAGAGGGTTCACACTCAACAGGGTGTTTGAACAATAAGAGGCCATGGTGAGGCCGTGCTTTTCTTCTGCTGAAGATTTCCTCTCATGATGCTTTAGAGATCAAGAGAAAGCACGCTGGTGGCCAGCAGGCTTTGGTATTGCTGTGGGTCACATGAGTCACGTAACTTCCCCTCTTGAGCTCCTGGAAGGTTCTATCACTGAACCACCATCCCTGCCTCTGATTGTTAAGACTCGCTGGTTTTGAGCCCCTCAGACTTTTTCCCCTTCTTCTCCGTGAACTTTGAAATTTGGTGAAGTTGTGCCAGAAATCTTTGCTGTCAACCGTGACCTCCTTGTAAAGAAAGCGGTCCAAGCCGAGACACAAGCCATTGTTTGGTTGATGTTGTGGGATTAGACCTTCAACTGATATAAGCAAGAGGCTATTTTCTTCCTGCAGAAAGGGAGGAGTTACCTGCGAACAGGCACACAAGCAGATTTGTGTTGCTGCCAACTGATGCTGCTGTGTTTCACTATCCACTTATCACCCTGCTGCGGGGGAACCGGACGCAGATGATCTCTGTGAGCAAGCTGGTCAGAATTCATCCATAACATCTTGGGCAGAAGACCTTTTCCCCACACTAGCACATCGATAAAAGCACCTTGCAGTCCAGACAGTCAAAGAGAGCGAGCAGCTTAAAATCACAGGCAGATGTACCAGACTGTGTGAAGTCTTTCCCTCATCTTGTGCTCCTGGAGCGAATCTCCTAAACTGTTCTCATGAATTTTAATCTTTCCATTCAATTTGGACGCATTAATGCTGCCACACAATTTTTTGCCTCATAAAGTTCCACCCACGTTTTGCAATCTCCAGCAATGTAATCTTTATATTGAGTGCCTCCACATGAAAGAAGGTAAAAAAACTCAGTCAAATAACTTTGATAGCATTGATTTCTTGCTGTCTATTGGTCAATCTGCTAAATAAACCAATGTCACAAATATCATCAACAACATAGCATGAACTATAATTCATGCAAAACATAAATCAAAAAATATTGTTTTTAGAATTTTTAAGATTGCTTCCATTTTTGAGAGAGTATGTGCTGATAGATGCAATTGCTTATTCACATGTGTTTTCATGCGCCGCATGTGGATTCACATAATAGAATGTGTGCCTGGGTGCTTGTGTGTGTGTGTGTGTGTGCCTGTGTGTGTGTGTGTGTGTGTGTGTGTGTGTGTGTGTGTGTGTGTGTGTGTGTGTGTGTGTGTGTGCGTGTGCGTGTGCATGTGTGTGTGTGTGCTCTCACTGGCAGCAGGAGAAACGTGCACTGGAAGCAGAGTGGTGGAGGCGAGGGCAACATGACGGCACGCTTGGCTTGTTCAGCTGGTGACCCCACTCATCACCTACCTCCAGGCTCTCCCTCCTCGAAAAAAAAAAAACAATACAATCTTTTACTCAGCCTCTCCGTGCAGTGGGCTGTGGATTGGCAGCTGCCCAAAAAAATGCAACTTTAATAAAGTATCTGTACGTGGGAGATCTGGCGGATAGGGGCAAAATAAAGGCATTAAGTGCTGGATTTAGCTTCAACATTCACGCGTTGTATTGATGTGTGGGGGTTTGCACACAGCAGGGTATCATTTAAGTCCAATTTACGTTAAATATTAACTTCATTCTTAATAATTTTTTGAGCAAACAACATACTCACACTACCAACTACAAGGACTAGGAGGATGTCTGACAAACAGACAATATTCATGTTTGAACTATACCAAGGAGTTGGCAGTGTTTTATTTTTAAATAGTACCTGAGATAGAATCATTAAACAACTGTGATGTTATGAACCCAGATAACACATTAGTCACAATCTATTAGACAAGTGGCCTATGGAAGCAAATAGAAATACAAACAGGGAGCTATGAACTGCAGGCCCTGCTTTGTGCTCTAAATTGTTTTGCTTCCAGAGCTTCTTTCTTTGCTTGCCTCAAATGCATTTTATGTTACAGATTGATTAAAGATCTCATAGATCAAGTGAGTATTTAAAATAGAAAAAGAAACGTTATTCATATTCACTTGCCATTATAACAAATTGTGAGAAAATAATTATAGAGTCACTGGCTTCACAGGACCAGCTAGACTGCAAATCTATCACAGAAAACATTTCTCTCCATTATCTAACACTGTGGTAGACATTTTGTTCCACTGTCACAACTTCTGAACTGCATGGCATTGTCTTACAATAGCACAGTCAACTGAAATGTCAACCCTTCGGTGTAACGAAAAAGGGTTTGCATGAATAGAGGAAAACTAAAAAATCGAGGCAGACGTAGTGCGAGGTGGAGCGTGAGGGTAAGGGGAAGGTGCACGAAAACAAAACAACATAAAAAGGACAGAACCGCACTGGAATCCAATTTAGAGGCCTAATCAGGGCAATGCTACAGGAGAGAGACGAGCAGAGGTGGAGCGGCGTGTCTGATGGGATTCTGTGAGCTCACATCAGCATCCATCTCGCCCTGCGTCATGGATGAGATCGTACGCTTGGTGATGAAAATCTCTCAATAGTGGCAAATCTGACATAGTTATTTAACACAAAGGGTCCATTGATATGAATCAGAGGTTGGATTAGACACTGTCAGAGAAATTGTACGGCACAATTTTACCTTTTCGGAGAACAAAAGCTGGTTGCTGGAGCAACCTTTTACATAGCCTTTCATGCAAGTCAATTTTGTAACCCTTACTATGTGTATGTACCTTCTAAAGTACAATTATATACCTCAAGGGACCAACATGTTCCTTTGTACAGAACATGACACGTAATGCAATGAATGCTGAAAAATAAATGTCCCACTCTTTCCCATTTATTTTTCTGAGTACAGTCCTTCAGTTCTAAAAACGATTTTCATGTTGTGCAAGTCTGCACTGCAGGAGGTACTACGCACTTTATGTATGAGTCATTGCCCTTTCCCTTGGCCTGGGCAGGGTGAAGGCGTTGCTGATCCTTCAACCACAGGTCGTGATCCCTCACTGATTTTCCACCAACTGATTGTGTTTGATGAGGTCAACCTATAAGCACTGCTGCCTTAGGCTGACCCTCGGGTCTCTGAGGTGATGGATGAGTGCTTTGTTTGCACCACCAAGGTGCTTGGATCAATTGCCGTCTAACTGACTAGAGTAACTGTACCTCGAGGTCGAGCTGTACTTTGAACAAAGCTTATTTGTACCTGCATGGTGGATAAAACAGCATGCATCGAAAACCCCATTACGTGTCTGTTATGGTGCATCTGTGACAAATGTATTTCCCAGCAAAAAAAAATTCTCTTCTCACAGCGCTCTCCGCTCACCTCTATTTTTGAGTGTGTACCATCTTATTTTTTACTTTAAGAGCTGTGTGTGTGTGTGTGTGTGTGTGTGTGTGTGTGTGTGTGTGTGTGTGTGTGTGTGTGTGTGTGCATTCCATTGAACAGTAAAACCTTGCCCCCTTTTAAAAGAAGTATTTCCTTTGTTTTTATGTCGTCACAGGATCATAGGAATAATATCATGCTGGATCCGTCACTGCCCTTTCGTGGCTCTCTTATAAATTTGAACTTGATACTGCATTGGTCTGAATCTGAACTGGTTTTGTAACCGTGCCCTAACCTCAGAGAACACCTCTTATTAATGTGCTTGTAAGTGTCTTTCAACTCTGCTGAAGCCGGATCATATTTCATGTTTTTATTGAAAAGAGTGCACATTTGAGTTCATAATCACCTCTGCATTACGCCAGGGGCCCATTCCTCGCTCACTTCCCTGATTTATGTTTCACTTATCGCTGCTCGTGGGCTTGTCGGGAGTGTGACTGTAGCTAGTGGCTGACCTGGATATCTGGGAGCATTATAAAGCACTACAGGGACACTCAGGCATTGAGAAATTGGGTGGACGGGCCATTGCTGTGAGTATACTGTTGTCAATACATCCTCTGCCCTGAGGGCCACCTCCAGAGGCACGTTAGGGGCTGCCTTTATCTATTAGTTCCAACTTGTCAGTAAAAGAGTGAATCACCACAATGTTGAAACCAGATTGGGTTGTCTTGAAATGTCTATCTGTTGTTTACTACAGAGGAGGGGGTTTCAAGTAATGCTGTTTTAGAGAAAGAACAATGTGAATATTGTTTGTTTTTTGTTTATTTTTTTTCACATTCTATGTGGTCCACCTGGGGTCCATGCAGACGGGTTTGCAGATTGGGATTCTGTGGACTTGGCCAGTGGTTGTTTTCCTGAGTGTAATTTGCACACCAGGGAGAGCGTTCCAGCTGTGATGAAAAGGAAACTGATTCATAATTCATGGAGTTGTAAATGTGAGTGCAACAGGCTAATGGGCTATATGCTGTTATGTAATGAACCAGAGCGTAATGAAATTTAGGGGATATTGTATGACCCCCCACCCCCCTTTTTTTTTTTGGAAAGAAACTAAGGTTTCCTAATGAATGTTGAAGTTCTGGCTCTACATATCAATTTCATTTCATTTCACTATAATGCAAGTTGACCCCCTCTCTGTTTAAGGTGAACGGCTTATCGAGAATGTGTATCTGGCTGGCAGCTACAAAAGGAAGCACCGGCATTGTAAGGCAAACAGCCACACTTAATTGTTCATATCCAATCTTGTCGTATCCCTGTCACTGTCTAAGATGTAGTTAATTGACGTGAGTCTCTCTTTTGAAGTGAAACTTGAGACTGTGAGAGCCCAGGTTAGGTCATTCTTGCAAAATATATTATAAAAGTGAGAGATAAAAGCATGGTAGAACAGATTGGAGAGAGAGGGGTGGATGAACAGAGAAGGAGGGGGAGAAAGAGACGGCAATAGCATGCTAAAGAAGCACTATTCCTTTGTTCTCGTGCCACACACAGGGAAAGGCCACATCAATGATGCTGGATGTTTCCAGCAAACAGCATAAAAGAGAAACAGAGCTAGGCAAGAGGAGGGAGAAAGTAAGTAAGCATAAACCATTTGAGATTCTGGAGGGGACTCAGTCCTCCCTGTCACTCGTCCATCCTTCCCAGAAAACACAAAGAGCATTATGCATGAAGCCCAGAAGGTCTCCGAGCACACACCCTGCTGTCGCCCGGCTCCAACGTACAAAGTCATTCCGACACCATTTCTCTATGAATTCTCAATGCAGCGCGACACAATAAAATACGTCCAAATCAATGAAAGGTTAAGAGGTGATCATTCTTACACTTTCAGCCTTGACCACCTCCTCTGTTCTCTTATTGAAGTGTGAATAACAGCCAGGCACCTTTCGGATATGACATATATTTCCTCGTGGGTAGAGATTGAATGAAAAAAGAGAGAGTTATAAAATATATTAAAATGCATTGTGTCCTTTTCTTTTGAAGTCTCAAAGTGCTGTCTTGGATTTTTTCATATTTCTGTGGATTTTCTTTTGGGTAGAAGTGCAAAACTTCCTTATTCTGCTGTAAAGTTTAGTGAAAGAAAGCAAGCAAGGGATGTGGCAACCTCCCAAACATTGTGCAGGTGTGTTTTGCAGATAAAGTTAGACTAAAACACACTGTAGGGAGGGGGGAATAAAGAAAAAGATAAAGGCTGAATCAGATCATGCACAGAACAAGCTATATGATGGCACGTCCTGATAAAGAGCTAAGAGAGAGAGAGAGAGAGAGAGAGAGAGAGAGAGAGAGAGAGAGAGAGAGAGAGAGAGAGAGAGAGAGAGTGAGAGAGAGAGACACACATTCACCTTTGTATACATTTTTTATGACACTACTGCTGGCACAAATCCCAGCATGTCAAGCAATCTGATATGAAGCCAGTCAGAGATCTTAACTTCCACCTGCATGTTTATGCTGACAGCTTTAAAATCTTAGAGGAATGTATTTCCTCTCCTTTCCCTGTATTCATCCGCATGACTCATAATACAATATGTTTTCTTTTTCAATCATTTTCATGTCCAGGTCCAGCAATATCATCCACAATACACAATACATGGAAGAGATGACTGTTTTAGATGTAGTTAATGGCTTGTTAAACTGTTCAACACGGCTGAAAGAGCATCATTCAATATGATACACGATAATAGACTGACACAGCACATCTATATCTGCGGATCAATTGCATTCCCTTTCAGTAACACAGTATTGCCTTTTATTTATATGGACATGTATTTTCTTTGTGATGTTAACAGTTACCAAGGAACTGTTCAAGGAAAAGAAACTTTGCCATAGTTCAAATTCCAGAGGTTAAATATACAATCCCACAGGAAAAGAAAAAGCATTAAAAGAAGTGCCATACCATGACACAGGGTTTAAGAGGACACTGGTTCCCAATCCGTAGGGTGGCCGGGCTCAGCCTTCGAGATAGGGTAAGGAGCTTGGACATCAGGAGGAAACTTGGAGTTGAGTGGCTACTCCTTTGTGTTGAAAGGAGTCAGCTGAGGTGGTTCGGGCATCTAGTCACGACGCCTCCTGGACGCCTCCCACTGGAGGCTTTCCAGGCACGTCCAACTCGTAGGAGACCCCGGGAAAGGCCCAGGACACGCTGGAGGGATTATAACGCCCGGCTGGCCTGGGAACGCCTCGGGATCCCTCAGAATGAGCTGGTAAATGTTGCGGGTGAAAGGGAAGCCACCGCGACCCAACCCCGGATAAAGCGAATGAAAATGGATGGATGTTTGGATGGTTCTCAATCACAAAGAGAATATTAAAATCAATGAGAAGTACCAGTCCCAATGGACCCCACTTGACAAATGTTATTTACATAATATGCCACATTGGAATATGTGCAAATTAGGTTGGTGAAAGATGCATTCATTCATGTCATCCCACTCCTTGGTCAAGAATATGCAGGAACATCTTTCGCAGATATTTACATGAACGCCTTCTCAAAACAGAACTGCGGAGAAAAAGGCTGTGTGATGGTTGAGCTGTGCGAAAGGCTAACACACGTGTCACTTAGAATTCAGCTATGTCGCACCCAAGCCAGTGCAGACAAATATTGGTTTTGTGTCAAAAAGGTACTTGAAAGTTGGATGTGTTAATCTTCCTGCTAATGGCCTGGCAAAGGCCTCCTTATTATTCCGGCCCTTGCCTCCCTCTACTGAGGGTGTCTCCACAAGGTTAATTAGTGGAAGGTCCCCTGAGGTTCCCTACGCGATGTAGGCTTAGCATAGTGGAGGTGCCTCTACACAAACAAGGTTAATGGAGCCTCAGATAACACCATCCTTCTCTTTCCCTCATCCACATGCATCCACATGGAGACTGTTACTGTGCCTCAGTTATTCATCAGCCTTTAAGGTGGTGGGGCTGGCTGCCTTGGGAGTTTGAACTGTAGGTATTAGCCATTGAGCTGACATTCACATCTGCTTGCGGTCATTGCATTATTTAAGTAATACTTCAGTTGGGAATGGGAAATGGCAGTATGGTAAACAACCAACTGCTATTTACAGCTATATTATGTGAGGAAAACCAGAAAGTGTAATCATCATGTGTCAGTGTGCAGAAACAGCAACAACAGAAAAACATTTTCGCTACTAAAAAATGCATTTGGATATAATTTTGCGAGGGAAACCATTTTAGGAACTATCATCCATCAATGATCTTGCTGCGTAGCAGCTTTTCTGATGTAGGCAATAATGTCCCGTTGAGCTAATCCCGAGCCCATGGATGCATCTGTCATCATTTCCCCAGAGAGAGAGGCAGTAACGCAAGGTTTAAATCAAAGAAATAACTCACAGCGAGAGCGGGGGCCCTGCAAAGGTCACTGTGCCACAAATGACTTTGCATCAAGAGTCACAGTCTGAATTGCACCTCTAAATAAAGTGTGTCTTTGAACCATTCCCCTCAGGTATGTGGTCGAGCACTCTCCACTATGCCATGCGCACCCTTCTTTCCACTTTACCTGCCCCACCATCCTCCTACCTCCCACCTCTGTGACCTCCGTCAGGATCCAGATGATTTATCGCAACAACATCGCCTTTGCCGCCATCCTGATTGCTTTGATTTCTCTATTGACATTTCCAACCGTCCCACCTGCATGCCTTTTTCATGCTTGAGCCGGTGTAACAGGCCATAGTATACCCCCAGTCCGGACTATACCCGGGGTTAAAGGGGCCTAGGCTAGATTACAGCTAGATACATACCCATCAGGCCAGATTATACCCCCATGATATCAGTAGTGTTGAGTGATATACACAAGAATTACTACATTTTTTCACATTTTATTGGGGGTTCAGCTTTGTCAGGTAAGTTAAGTAAAAAAGCTAACTGACTTAAATCTTAAAACTCTGAACATAGACTTTTATTATTTTTTATTACAAAATATTAGACTACAAAAGATCAAAGATTACTACGTCCTGAAACTTCAACTTCTAAGACTAGCAAGTCGTTGCTACAACATAAATGTTCAAAGTTAAACACTGATAACAACATCAAAACATCCACAAAGATTACTACCACACTTCTCAGTAGTATTACACATTAAAATGAAGCTACTGTCCTTGGCCATCTTATTTAGTTATTAAAAAGCATTTTAGTGTTTTTGGACAGCCTGACATACTTTTTTCATTTCAAGATAGCTGTTGATTAGTTGAATCAGATCTGATTAAACAGTCTCGCTCGCTACACCAGTACTAATGTTGTTATTATTAGTCAAATTTCAACTTTTTAGTCAAAATTTCAAATTTTCACAACGAAAATGACGCAACAAAATAGCCTGAATGACAGTTTTTACTGAATGGCAATAACAAACGTCACACCCCTTCACTGGCTAGCTAACTATCAAGATTACTTGACATTAGATTCAAGATTCAAGATAAGACAGTTACTCTGTACAATGAAAAGCTTATGTTGCTGGGTCCTCCTAAAACACAGAATTACAATAAACTTAAGGTAAAAAATAAATCAATAAACTTAAGGTAAAAAATAAATTAAAATAAGGCACAAAATATAGCAACAGTATTGCACAAACATAATGCACAAGAATATGAGAACAGTATTGCACAATCAGTATATAAAGTGCACTATGCATTGCTACAAATATAGACCCTGGGGTATACTCTGGACGGGGGTTAATTTGAGCTGTTACGCCGGGATGGCGAGCGTGCTTCCACAGATGATAGTCATGAAGACACCTTATCTCTCATAGCCTACCTGGAGATTCATGTGCAACAATGATGTTTACTTTATGTTAAGGCTGACCAATACAGCTCCGTCCGTCTCTGCACATCTTCTTCTCCGTGTGAAGATATCGCCTTCAGAGAGAAAGGGATAAGAGGCATCCTGCTGCTTCTTTGAGGTCATAGGCAAGGAGGGTGCTGATATATGCTGGTGGTTTGTGAGGGGAATGAAAGGCGGGAGAGAAGCAGCTTAAAGTTTTAAAGCATGACCCAGTCCCCCCTTTGGTGACGAAGGTGGCACAGCGTGTGCTGAGAGGCTTGCGGAGGAATCTGGCTCCTCTTACTCTCTCATATGCACATCTGAGCACTTTCCCAGCCTCCACTGGCCTTGCCACTGTGTCTCTGACTGCCTATGTGTGTGTGTGTGATGTGGTGGCAGGGGTGGTGCGCATGTTCACGGGTGTCCGTGCGTGTTCGTGTGTTTATCAGGAGCAGTGTTTGGTTTTGTTTGTGGTATGAATTCCCTGCTCCCCAGTGCAGTGAGCCCTGATGTGTGTGATACTGAAGCCTGGAATAAACAGGGCCAGCTATTGAAGCCAGCATCTCAGTTGTCACCTCGTCCTGCTGTTGAAGTTGAGAGTGTGTCAACATTAGTTTTCCATTGCTGGAAAACAAGAAAGCCTCCTTAACCGCCTCCCTCAGCGGTGCAGCCAAGCCCCTTAATGTATATTACCTGCATGGCATATCTGTATAGATGCTCAGAGAGGCTCACCAATGCATCCGCTCACATGCCTACATGATTAACAGACCAGTCACCTCCACGAGTGCTTCTCTCTCTTCCCTCTATATGTAATATTGCGATAATATGTCTCCCCTGCTTTGATCCAAGCTTGTTATTCCCATCCAGGGATATCTGCTGCAAAACCCCACAGGAACATCACACACTCGCAGACCCAACACTTCACAAGCCCTGTTTGATGCATCTGTCTCCCAGCATGGAGACCCACTGACTGTGTTATTCCGAGGCACATTAATGGCGGGGCCTCCAGCTGAGTGTGGCTGACAGACATCCGGGGGTGAGAGATAGCGAAGACGTGGCAGCTCCTGACGCTATATTGATTCACTCTCCAGCGCCGACATTCAGAGCAGACGGGAGGCAAGCTTTGACAATCTTGTGTTCTTGGGCTGTACTGGATTTTATGGGGGAAAAGTGAAAGTTATTGTGGCTGATGCTAAGGTATGGCATCCAGCACTGGGACAAAGTCTGCCCTGCTCTAATTCTGGAGAGAAAACCGTTTACTGGGTCGTAATCTGGCCAAACTCTTTGGAAGCGAATGAAAGGCTGAAAGGAAGGGCTCAGGCTCATACATATGCAGAGCTGGCTGTGACGTCGTGAACTCCAAGAAGATGATGACTAATTATGTCTGCCGTCTGTCATATCAAAAGATGTGCTGAGCACAGGGTGGCAATGACCGTCCCCCCCACTGCCCATCTCCTTCACTTTCTCTCTCTTTGTGATCTCCGTCACTCTCAGGTCTTCCCAGTTACTTTCTTGCCTATTTTAATTTCCCTGTCAGGAAGTCTGCTTGCTGTCTGTGTGACTAAGCCGCTAGATGCCTTGCTTGTTGACTCAGCAGTTAAGTGCATTAATTCCCCATCTCTCTCACTCATTTGGTATTCTGTCGGATAGAAAACAAAACTGTTCTCTGGTTCACTAATGCCACATGAATCTATATGTAAACATATCCTGAAACAGAGTTTAAAACCCCAGCTTTGAGTCGAGTCACAGCACTGGTACAAAGCTGAATAGCTACTTTCAGAACTTATATGCTCCGACTGTGCCCTTAAACTTATATGCACTGCCGGTGCGCTCGGCCTCAGTGCATCATATACATATATTCACAGAGGTCAGACGAAGTAAGTTGGTACTTGGCCATGTCTGCTTTCCTTAAAGGATGAGAGACGGTGTGTGAACGCATCAGCATTCAGTCAGAGGAAAGGTCATTAAACTGTCCAGACTCTGAATGTGTGTCTGAAAAAGAGAGACAGACAGGCAGACAGACAGATGATTGTAGATTCTTCTTTCTCTCTTTTGAGCATGGGCCCTGCAGCCCGGAGGACTGTGCTGATTACTCTTTTTTCAACCCACATCTGGGAACCGTGGGTTAACGGGCCGGTCAGAGAGAAGAAGAAGACGCACAGGGGGAGGGAGAGGAAAGGGAGAGTGGAAACAATGGGACGCCTGGAAGAAACAACGGAGGGCAAGCAAAGAGTGAAAGTAACACAGAGAGCGTAAACACGCAGTGAGAGGGAGAGAGTTGGGACAGAAATGAAGAAGAGAAGGGTCGGCAGATAAACAGAGATGGACGTGTGGTCCAGGCTCTGGGCAGGCTTATGGTGTCAGGGCCTAGCAGTGAGCCCCGAGGGTTGTTAGCCAAGCACCACTGCTATTTAAGTGTGAGGGAGGGGTCAGAACCGACCACAGGGCCTGTCAGGGAGCTGTGGCTCTCCGTCTCTGGTATTCTGACAGCTTGCAGCTCACTGAGTGAAACAGACAATAGATTATTGAGTGGAAACCTCAAATTAGTTGCTCTGCCTGCACATTTGCTCACTTTCCTCAGGGGAGGGGAGCAGAGGGAAGAAAAGATGGGACATGCAGTTTTAATATTACCCTCAGGGCCACTAAGAGTGTAAAATCAGGCAAAATAACCAGAAAGTATGATGAAAATTGAGGCTACATGTTGTAATTTAACACATGCACTTAGTGTCTTTTTCACAGTTACAGCAATGATGCATACGCACACATTGTGTTTTCAGTTTTAGTCCCTTGTGTTACACCGCATTATTACTCAAACCTTACATATTGTACTGTATATATTGTTTGAATCTCATGCATTACTTTCCCTACATTTTTTATTGCATATGTTAGTTGTAAATAAAAAGCTTGTTTTTCTTTATACATAATTTTAATTATGTATTTGAAAATAATCAATGTTAGCAAAACATGTCCTGAATTTTCTAATTCAAGCCTTATTCAGTGTCATAAACATGCCACTTACACACAAACTGAAATCATCTGAAAACATATTGATAACTGATTTATGAAAGTTACTTGATACTTTCTTGGCCAACAAGATTTAAGTCTGGTGTTTAGTGGTTTAAATAAAATACTTACATTTTTAAATAATTATTTAAATTTTATTTGATGAACCCTAAAAAGCAAGAGGTAAATATATATATATATATATATATATATATATATATATATATATATATATATATATATATATATATATATATATATGTATATAATGATATTTGTTTTGCAGTGTTGAGTTTTTAGATGAGATGGTATGAATATAAAAGAAATAGCTTCTTTGTAAAGTGTCCATTGAAATTCAAAATGTGTCAGTAAACCAGAAAAGGCCGCACTAGTTGCTTTGTATTCCAGAATAATAATTACATGATTGCTATCACTGCAAGCAAAAGACACAGTTTTTGTTCTGTGGAACAGAACAACGTCTCAAATGAGAAAAGTTGAATTGCATTAGTAAGGGCCATTGATATTCTGACGGTCCTGTCTGAAAATCAATCCCCTTGAGAGGAGCAAATGTCCCTGGTGAGACAAAGAAAAAAAGAAACACAAGCTGGAAAATGTTCAAGTGAATCATCTTTTAGTCATTCTGCTTGTCTTTGGCTCTCAGTGAATTTTTCAATTTTTTTCAAGGTTTAGCGCCACTCTGCCCTGACACAAAAAGACACGTATTTATGCATTCGGAAGGATTTGTTGACAGACCCAAATATTATACTAGTGCAGCACTTTTCACTTCATTTGTGCTCTTACCCATCAAAGAATATCTCACTGTGTGGAATATGGATCACTGACTATCAAAAGCTCTCACCCAAAAAGAAAAGGGGATGAGAACAAAAGTATCAAATAAACATGAGATAGATTTCCTCCCAGTTGACATTAAAGTGGTATACATTTGCACATTTTAATAATTTGTCATGTTTTTAGAATGTAGATTTATTTTCTTTTTTTACCATTGGCGTAGAAAAAGATCTCTGGGTTGCAGCGGTTCATCATCATCATCGCCTCCCCTCTGCCTCGTCCTCCCGAGCCTGCTGACACTGATGGTTTCTAAGTGAGCGGCTCATCCCTCTCTCTCTTCTTCTGTCATAATCACTGCTCTTTATGATCGCTTCGCCCTCTCTGCCCTTTCAAGATGCGGCATGTAATGAGTGCTCTGGAGGGTTGTGTGAGTGGTCTATTTAGCTATTCAGACAAGATCAGCTCACACAACCCATGCTCTCTAATTCTACTGCGTACCAATACCTCTAGCACAGTTATTGTTTGTCCCGCTCACAAGGTCACGAACTGGATGGAGGTGGAGCGCCTCAGACATTCAAGACCAATGTTGGGCTTTTAGCATGGACTCGATTTGAATATTTATCCTCTATTACATTGACAAATATTCATTCTGACTGTTTTACAGAATTAAATAGCAACAAAGACAACGTATAGTTGGTTTTCCCAAATTATAAACCCTCCATTAAGAAAACCAACATCCAAACAATTTGCCAACCTCACTGTCAAATTAATGAATCAGTTATTGAAATAATGAATTAACAACCTTTTTATTTTATTTCACGGGTTATTAAGACACATTAATCAGCAAAACTCAAATTTTCTCCAAACAGTGTTGGAAAAAGTAGTCAGATTGTTTATTTAAGTAATAGTAGCAATATTACAGTTTGACACAAATTAAAGTCCTACCTTAAAAAACATTTTAATAAAAGTACAAAAGTACGAGCATCAACATATACTCATGGGGTTGTGATTATCCTTGAGGTCACAACAGGTCATTTTTACAGTGATATCAAGTTAAAAAATGTTTTCCCTTCGGCCACCTTTCTTCGACTACTTAAAGCACCTATCTTTGAACGCCACCTTTACTTTTAGCTTCACACCAGTAAAGTCATGTGACTGCATCTTAAAACGTGGTGACGTTATTGTGGTGACAACAACTGTCCACAGAGAGACAGACATAAATATAAACTGCTGGCAAAGTACTAAAAACCACTTGTAGACATGCTTTTTTTGGCCTTTAGCCACACACAGACTCACAAGGTAAACAATATAATTGTTGCTGTAGTGTCTGGTAAATACACTTTCTGCTAATTCCAGCTCTCTAAATAGTGATCTACCTTCTCTCCAATTCCAAGAATATATGTATGGTGGAGAAATACAAAATCATTTTACTTTGGTGTTTAAAACAGTCAAATTAAACTTTTGACTCATATAAAAACATATTATAACCAGGTTTATGAAATCCACATGGAATATGAGTGTAATTTCAGAATGTAAACGATTCCACAGGTCCGTAAAACCCACAGATGACCTTAACATGAACTTGATTTCCTTGGATATAGCTGTACTGTATGACCTTGCAGAACAGAAATGTTCTTTCCTTTTTTTAAATGCATTGTTGCATACATTTAAACAAATACAAAAATGCAACATTCAAGGAACAAAAGACTACATATAATATACATAATAAGAGAAAACAGATATGGACCATGTGGTGATAACATTTTAATTGCATTGTAGCCTGGATTTTCAGACATACACATTTCTCATTGGATTAAGTAGGCTCGTTGTATATTTCAAACTCTACTACTACTGTACATGTCTACGGTACTGTACTTTAAACATCACCCTACACGCGCACTGGGCGTGCACACACTTCAAGCACCGCCCACGTCTTCCCAGATGCCCTATGAGCGGCTCCGCGTGAACTCGCACGTGCTCCCGACGTCATCTCTCTCTCTCTTTCTCTCTCTTCCGTGTCAACATGGCGGCTTCCATGGCATCCCAGGCTGCAGCAAGAGGACTGAGAACAGCAACCTCGAAGCACTTACTCCTGGACAAACTCAAGGTACTGTCACCGCGTGCGTTGCTGGCAAAGCCGGTCCCGCCTCGCGCGGGTGTGTTCCGCCATGTTTGTGTCCGCTGTCATGTTCTCGTGGAGCTGTTTGTGGAGCTACGTGGCTCTCAGGTTAGCATGTCTGAGCAGAGAGGTTTGACAGATCAAAGTTTCTGTTCACTTCGTGACATCACGTGACGACTGCTGCTCTTCTAATTAATTCACTCGACACCAGCTGTACATAGGAACATGTCCCTCTTCACTGATGTTACGAAAGGATAAGTGCAGCATTTATCTGACACTCTTGACATTGACTTTTGTGTGCGTGCGTGCGTGCGTGTTGTAATACTACTTCTACACTGTGTGAGCCTATGGTTCATTATTAACAGCACATTCATCCTCTCTCCGTGAACATCACACAACGCTGCTACCGGGACAAAGCTCAAAGTTTTCTAACTGTAGATAACACCACAACCAAAAGGTTAGCTCTTGCACTTTGATTCTCCAGTGTCTGTGTGCGACAGATTAGGTTTGTACACAATGGCGAATGATTACAGTTGCATTGTAATCATCTCTTCTGCAAACAAAGCGTTGGGAACTAATGATTAAAAGCGTAATGAAACAACAACTCTGCATGATCCACGAAAAGGAATCCGAAATATAGCAAAACACCGCCTCGGATTGACTAACAAACAAAATGCTGAGAAGAAAGCAGAGTTGTGTTTTCCTCATACATTTAAAAGCTTCAGGAGAACTGAACACGTATATCATGTTTGTTCTCAGTCAGCTATCAAGATCTGTTCTTTATTGGATTTGTGTCCGTGTAAATGTTTGTAACTTTAGTGCAGATGTCTGGATTTGGAGGATAAATTAGAGCAGGAACCGGTTGACACTGTAAACATTGGTCCAGCCAAGTGTGTACAACGCATACTGAAAACTACATTACCAATCAATGTTCAGATGACCGTGAAGGCTGCTATGAAGGCCAAGGGTGACCCAATTAGGTTGAGAGGTAATTTCAGGTCTCAAATAAAGATTATATATATGTGTGTGTATGTGTAGAGATTATAAGGACTGTGTAAAAGTTAGTTAAGTTAAATTCATATTAGCATATTAGCTCCGTAGAAAACAGCAGAGGACCAGAATGGCTTGTTGAGTGGAGAAATGTGCAGGACGCTGCTACGCCATAGGCATGAGATGTATTTCCCTACTCTGTACCGTGTTCATACATCAGCTATAGATGCATGCAATATGCAGGAATCGGGAAGTAGAGTGTTCCCGAAATGTCTTATTTTACTCTGTTGTATGCAGTGGCATGCTCTTAAAAAGTAAACTTTTGCAAAACCTACGAATCTCACATTTACTGGTTGCTGTCCCTCTCTTCCATTACCTCTCTCTCTCAAGGATTCTCTCTGGTTTATCAGAGACCTGAGCTGATTGACAGCTGGGTATCTCTGCAACAGAATCAAATCGGCTTTGACAGTGTCAGCTAAGCTGAGGAATTCAATTTGCGATGATTTGTCAACAACAATGCAAAGGACATCACAATAATATTCAAATGGTTAGGCTCCATGATGCTCTTTAAGGGGGAGTGGGATGCTGTCTCTCTCTTTCTCTCTCTCACACTCACTCACGCATTAATTAAATCTCCTGAATTCTTGTCTGCACTGCGAGATAATCCTCAGGCTGTTTTTCACTGTCGCTGAATTTGTAAACGCTTGCTAAGTTTCTTCTCTTGTAAGGTGTTCCTGCTTAGCAATAACCCAACAGTGTCGAGGCCCAGCGTGGTTTGAAGGGAGCACACTGGGAAGGTCCTGAATATTTTACAGAGGGGGGTGGAGGGCCCTCCTCTTGCAACGACTTCTTTTGCTGGAACTTCAAACGACGGGCGGCTTCCCCATCTGTCTCAGCAAGAACACATTTACATTTCCTCCCCGCAAGGAATACTGGAGGACGAAGTTAGCTCTAACTGGATTTGAATATCGCTTCACCAAGGTTAATAGCCATTTCTGTAGCTGGTGAGGTGCTTAGACATTTTCAATAATTTAGAAGGGCTGCAGTCATTAGGAAATGTTGGCAGCCTCTGAAACGGGGAATGCAATGAGTGAATGCACACCTATTAGCTTAACTTCTGCTGTTGTTCGAGTGCAGATAATGAGGAAGAAGTGGGAGTGACGCTGAAAATGAGTTGAGAAAACACTGTCAGTGATGGCTGACAGCTGTAATTCATTAAAAGTGCAATATGTTGAAGATTACGTTCAGCTGCCATACTAGCTCATCCATCATCTTTGAAATTAGGCCTTCAAACGTATCGTAAGTGTGATTTGGAGTTCATAATTGAGTTTGCCAGGGGCCGCTCTCTGTGAACTTTTGTATTTTTTTTTTTCAAGACTTGGCCCTCATCAATCTGAGGGAATTTCAACAGGGTCAATCCGGCATCGCGATTCTATGCTTTTTGTGTCGTTAAAAACAGTGACGGCAGTGTTGCAGTGTAAATGTACACAATGTGTTAGAGCGCAACATCGCTGGTGGGAATAAAGACGTCAATAAAAAAAACAGCTACTCTAAAAGTAGTCAATTGTCTGCAAACACCTGTAGTACTCTCCGATTACAGCCTTGGATGTTCAAATTATACCAGCAAGTTTGTTTGTCCCAAACAGGGTTGCCATGATAATAAAAGCGGTGCAAAACATATCACGTTAAACGTTATTTGCCTTTTTCGATAGAACCATGAACCAGCCAAGGCACAGGATCACCCTCCTGTAGCGCCCACGGTTGCTGATGTTGCGTTAGCCGATCATACATTTGGCTCCAGGGTAGATTCCCGCATCCAAGGTCATACATGTGGACTTGGATGCAAATAGGGGTGAACCTTGATGTAGATGCACATCCTTGTATGGCCGTCTCCTCATTACTGCGTTATCTACCCCTTTGACTCGACACCTTTGAATGTGACTCTGTACACCCTCTCTTATTAACTCTGCTAATTACTGAAATCCCTATCTGTAGAGACACAACAGTCAGGTTTTCCTTTCTTAAGCCTGTCTGCAGGAGATTAGACCTGCCCTGCCTAAAGACCTGCCAATGATGCAAATCTGTCTCACTGATCTAAATCCTAGAGCCATGCTCTACTGCTCCCGCCTCTGTCTCTGCACCTCTGTTCTATTACCAGCTCTCTAACAGGCACATGTCATTTTTTCTCATCATACTCTTAATGGTTCTGGGCACGACCTTATCTTTTGAAGGGGCAAGGACAGATAATGAGTGTTGCACAACATATTTGATTGTTTTCAATACATATCGATTCTGAATATGTGAAACTCGCTCACTCAGTGCCGTCTTCTCGTCACTTATCTCATTGGCACCGGTTGTATGCAATCATGTGCTGGTCGAGGTTGCCGATTTATAGCTTTCAGTGTTTCCCATGAATTATCTCGATAGTGTACTGTACTCTGTCACCTATGCAACCAATATGTTAATGAAAGTGGCGGTTTACACAGCTGTCATGTTAGGCCATGACGGGGATTTTGCAACCCTGTCATTCATTGCGTGTCGGCAACTCTGGAAATTTCAGTATCATGAAAACACTAATGAAAAGCTACAAGTGGGTAGTAGGGACAGGAGCAAAACGTACATCTTGTGCCACACGTCTCTTTTGTCTCTATTTTTTGCTTCGTAGCTGAATGGCAAACATGATTTTGATATCATCATTCAACACTAAACACCTTTTCTGTTGCTGACTAACAGAAAGTAAAGGCGAATGATTGTGAATGCATAGTAATTTTAATAGTGTGAAGGCAGTCGATTAACACGTGGCGTTACATTTGTAGGGATGAGTCATGATGGTGCCGTCGGACCAAACGGCAAAGTGGCCTTCGGTTTAACCAGTATTCCATCCCTGACAATCTCTGCCATTACTTCTCATCCAAATCTATGGAGGCGGTGCCAAAGCTGAGGACAGAGAGAGGAACTCCTGCCATCAATACTCAAGTACTTCAGTAATTAAAGGAGACCAGGCTAGTTGGCACTCTGAATTAGCCCGCTAATGCTTCATGAGGCATGCTCTTGTTACACGGCTGGCTTTCCATGGAAATATGCCTGTGATTCACACCGGCCTGTTTATGCAGAAAATCCACATCAACTCTGCTTCTTTGCCTCCTCCATTTGCTTTACTGCGTGTCGCCTCTCTCACGGCTCACCACATAGGGCTTGTCTAATTGCAAGGCAGCCTGTATTCGTGAGTTACAACCAAGTATAAAACTGCCGCCTCATTAGCAGAAAAACATTCCACCGCAATAAGTATGACGATCATTTTGATAGTCGCTCTGAGTACGGTTCTCTTCGATTCAGCCCGTGCTCACGGATGTGGACGCTATAAAGTTCCCTTTTAAATTCTTCCCGGATGGTTAGCTAAATGGATGGGGAAAATAGACGAGTTCATAACCTGAATGGGAACAAATCAATTACATGGAGTTGGTGAACTGGCAATCTGTTAATTTCTTAAACATTTGATAATGCCCCCTAAGGAGCATTCTGGTTAATTAACTCGGCAGTAATTTTTCGTCACTAATAAGGCTGTGTCATTTCAAAGGGGTTAGGGTCTGGCCATGACAAGTAATGAGGATTTTAACCTCACCAGACATCTGGGGATACTACTGTGTAATATGAAATATTCAAAGCTGCCGTAGTCCACTCGCTGTGGTTGGCAGTTTAGACCAAAATGCACTGCTTTGAGCCAGCTCTATCGGATTAAGTGCTCAAAAAACATTATCATTCTAAATGGTTTAATGTGTACTGAAAATATATGTTACTGCTACACAGCACTGAACAGTGTTCTTTAAGAAAGTAAATCCAACAAAAATTAAAACGGACAAAAGCACCAGATGCCCAAATGTAAAACTAAAAAACAAAATAACAACTGTGAATTCACCTAACCAAGCTGCTTCCAGTGACCCCGTGCACATCAAGCAGTCCTCTTCCATGCTGGTGACTCTGTAAGGCCGTACTTAAGCAATGCAATGCTTGGAGCTCAGTGCTAACATCGGCATGCTAACATGCCAATGTTTAGCAGATGTAATCATTAACCTCCTTAAAACGAGCAACCCGTCATTTAGCTATAGTCTTTATTTTATTGTATTATCATATTTATAGTTACAGTTGAAGTCCAAGAGTAGGAGGAGAGGATGAAAATCTTATTTTTTCCTTTGTTGTATCTCCATTTTGTCTGGGATAAATACGGTTTACTTACAACTAATCCATATTCTTTAGCTTTTTATCTTTCACAGAAGACCAGATAATATAGACATTATGGTTGAGGAGCTTTACTGATTTCATTTTGGGTTTGTTGTTTCAGGCAGGGGAAGAGATTGGGGTTAACAGTCTGTTGGCTTGCTAACAATAGGCATTTATTACTAAACACAAAGTACAGCTGAGGCTGATGGAATTGTCAAATATTTGTAGGTATTTAGTCAGGTATTACAAATTTGACCTGATGATGGTGAAGATGGAAAGTCTGGGATCACCAAAGTCATGAGGATTTATTGTCTTGGAGTTATGTATGTCGGTTTCAAATTTTCCTAAATGTCATCGCAACCCATCCAAGAGTTGTTGAGCTGTAGTGGACCAAGTGGACTGAGAATCCACTCGATTGTCTTCTTTGATGGATTTATTTACTGTGAAAAGTCTGCTTTTATTTTTCCGTGATGCTTGTGATTTTTGTTCTGGCAATTGAAGAAAAAATCCACGAAGGTAGGTTGGAGAGGAATACCTGGTGGTCATCAGAAGGACAATGACTCGGAGGATTTTCTTTTTAAAATGTAATATGTTTGTGTAAAGTTGCTCCCTAGCCTCAGAAGCAACAGCATTGACCTCTTAGCAATTCATCCTGGATTGATTTATTGAGAGTTCCCCCTATTGGAGCTTCACTTTGTCCAGCCATTGAGACTTGTTAATGACGATAGCCTCTGTGTGAGTGGGATGGCGTCTGGTGCTCCAGGTATATTCTGAATCCAAAGTGTCCTTTACTTCCTTAATGCAGCTCTACATGAGGCTTTATCTTCATTCATAATGTATAAACTGTTCCTATAATCTGTAAACTCCTTTAATCTATAAACTGCATGAAGTCATTTGTTACTTTCATTATTATCCTGAGGAGTGATGGAGGCTCTTGTTCAGGTGTCCTATAAGGTATTGATTGGCTCATGCAGCAGCAACCACTTTGCATGTGTCTTCCACACCATCAATCAGAGTCCACTGATGTAGTTCATCTAGCGGAGCGCTGCGTACTGTAGGTTCAAAGAAAACACAGCTTGGAAAAGGCCAGGAAGAGCTGCACATAATGACTTTTTCTCATTATAGATGAATCTACTCATTATTTTCTAGCTTAATCAAATAATTGCTGTCTATATAATGACAGTAAATTGTGAAAAATGCCCAGAGCCGACGGAGATGTATTCAAATGTTTAACCCCCAAAATATTCCATTCACTATTGTAGAAGTAAAAAAATAATCTTTCAAATTGATATTTTGTCAGTAGATTAATCATCTCAACTCTATCATGTAGGCCTGGGTGTTTGTTCTTTTGTGTCCCTGTTTTTACGCTGTGTAATAAAGGTGAACTCAAGATCACGATCATTTTAATAATTTTAGTATCACAAAACACCTTACATATACACAATCGCATGCTGAGTTATCAAAATAATCATTGCATTTACCTACTTATCATCTTGCTTTATAATAGTTAGATGATATAATCAACGTTAGGATGTATTCTTTCTCGGCATAAATAAAAGATGGTGTGGCCTGGATGGTTGAAACCACTGATGTCCCCAGTTAGATAAATAGCCTGTTTTCAGAGATGATGTTTCCCGGGTGTTGCCAACTGTCATGGCAGCAGAATCACTTCTTCAGTCACTATTGTCTGGGTCCTGTCAGGCGTCACTTCCAGAAACAAATGCGTTTTTTGACCCGCGGTGTCAACCCTTCGGATTTTTTGAGTGACGGATTAACGAGGAGTGCAGCATTGACTGGCTGCTGTTTATGGGCCTGATCAAAGGTGATTGCCTGCTTTGTAACCTTCCCTTGTAAATTAAGGCTTATGGCTCTCATAAATTTCCAAGGGAGGCAGAACTAGTCTGTCAGATGGTGACTTTTTGACATTGTTCCCCTCTCTCATAGTGATAAAGACAACTCGCCCTAGGATATTGACTCCTTAAGTTTAACAGAAGGGCAAGCGGCAGAGTAGTGGCATGCATGTCTTGGAATGACTTTGGAAAGTGCCACGATCAGACATCCCCTCACTGTGATGACACTCCTCACAACAAGTGCAGTTTGACATTGTGCATGCTGCTCTCAACCAAACATGAGACTGCACAATTTTGTGCCTCTTAGGAGAAGTCCTGATGTTGCACGATGCAAGTGCTGAATACCATATGGGCCTGCCGAAGAAGTGCTTTGGGAGTAGCGGTGACTACACCATCATTTTGTCCTTCAGTGCGACTCGTGGATCAGTACAGCTGCGACAAGGACTTTGCAATCTGATGCAGCTGCTGTCGTAGCACTGTCTGTCCTCTCCGCGTCTTTGTGAGTGCCTTGTGAAGCCGCATGGTGACATTCTTTATTCAGCACATTTTAATGTTCCAAAGAGTCCTCTTTTCTTTTTTTCTTCTCTTTTTACTTATGTTAACACAATTTAGTGAAACTAAATTGCCTTTTGTGAGTTTGGGTCTTTTTTTGGTTGGTTTTGCAACTTTCCTCAACATTCTTTTGTGGTCAAATTGTATTTATGATGCATTGTTTTGAATGTTTTTGTGTTGGGACCATTGTTATTTTAATTATCTATTTTCTTTCCTAAAATATATATTTTTTGTGTCGATCACCTCAACAGAGTAATGCATTTTACTAAGATAATTGACAGGGGCACTTTAATGTGAGTGTTTTAAAAACACTAATTATCAAAGTAAATGTCCACATTAGGAGACAATATGAGCACATTACATGTTTCTTTTGTGAATCAGATTTTAAAATTCATAGGTTGCTTGAATTTCAATGAACAGGACATATTTTTATATATATTTACATACATAGTGCATGCATGCATGTATGTATGTATGTTTCCTGTATATAAAATACCTTTTGATTAAAACCATCAAAATCACCATAAAGTTTTGACTGAGAGCAGGACTTTTGTTTTTGGCTTCAAACCCTCCCTAAGGAGAAAAAAAGAGAGAATCCACCTCAGCTACAGTGTATTTCCGTGACATTTTGTGATCACTCTCTGAATGTCAAGACTCTTGCTGCAAGCCAGCTGAAAGAAACATTCTTTCACGGAAAAAGTTCTTCCTCAATATGACTTCTTTCTCCTCTGCCTCCATTAGCATTTTGTTGCATTAAAAGCAAAATGCAGTTGGAAGGGTGTAAAACATGATGGAGAGTAATACTGAATGTCTCCATGGGTTTAGTGTTGGCATGTTTTCACCTGCTGGAGATTCATGTGCTAATGGCTAATTTGAAAAGAAAGTGAAAGGAGACAGAGCTCTGCTCATTGATTCATTCCCAATGTGAATGCTTGCTTTTCCAATTTGCTCCTTGATGTTTCTTTCTGTTTGTGTTCCACGGCATTAATGTTACTGAGAAATCCTGTCTTTATTGATTTGCAGAAACCTGCTCCTTAAATGGGTGCGCTGCCTTGTTTCTCATCATCTCCATATATTAATGGAGAATATAGCTGTTTGTCGTCGCCGCTCCGACTCTCTCCTGCCACTGCGTCCCACTTCCCGTCACTTGGATGCACTCATGAGGAAGATCTTGAGTGCTTTTGTGTGTCGAGGAGTTTGCTGTGAATATTTATGGCTTCTCGGACCCGTGCGTGTGTGTGTGTGTGCGTGTGTGTGTGTGTTTTTTTTAAAGTAGAACAGTAGTTGGGTATAAAGACTGGTAGGCTTGTCTCCAGAGTGCTGCTGATGATAATTACTGTAGAGAGAGGGGCTCAGGGGACTGCAGGCCAGCTGCTTGTCCGCCTTGCTGCAATACTGCCATTTACCACTTAGCACACCACTTTCTTCTAAGGGACTCCGGAGGGATCTTTTAATGTGATATATCTATTCGAACTATGGCAAATCGTTATAATTCATATTATAATTCTCATATTATTAACTTTTTATCGAAGAACCACAGAATTCCTTTTATGTAAGTATTTTCTGGGCCTTTTTTTAACTGTGGGCAGTGGCGACTGGAAATGAGTCTTCGAGGTGGAAACTTTTCATGGGAATCAACAGGAGTTTATGGGAACTAACAAGAATAAATATGACAAACGGAAATATACATGATCAGGGTTATTTGTTCAGACTTCATTGACCATGTCATATACAGATAGAAACAAAGTGTTTGCTATATTATTAATGGATGTAATTTAAAGTGAAATCTGCCATGTGTTGATGTTAGCAACTACCAAGGTAACCAAAGAAAATTTGAGGCAACAGTGTTGGATGTGTGCAAACTTGGAGCTTAAAGTGAACACCACATTTATAGAAATAATGTTTCACAGAAAAGAATGAATAAAAATACATTCATTGAAACTCCTCAATTAAGCTACATCCCACATTGTAACAGCTAGCTAGCTGTTATTAACGAGTTATTAACGAGTTATTAACTCTGTGCTTTCCTTAATGGGTACTATATGCTGGCTTACTGAAATATATATATATATATATATATATATATATATATATATATATATATATATATATATATATATATATATATATATATATATATATAAAAAAGAATATAGAAAGTATATTCTCTCCAGAAATAAAATTCAAACTTGCATGAGAGCTTATAGTCATTTGGCTCAGTGCATTAGTGTTGGTAGTGTGTATTGTGGGCAATGGGAGAATGCACTGTAAATGCAGAGGGATGTAATTTGACAAAATTCTTACAGCTTACCCACCTCATTGCCCCAGAACCAGATAAATATATATATATTTTTAACGCAGCCTCCCGGGAAATGGACTTGTCCTTTTTGTTATCCTGGAAGCCTGGAATATCACCTCACACTTTGAAAGTGTTGTAATGTTCTTTAACACTTCCAATGATGTTTTGGAGGATGGTTTCTTCTAATTAGAGATGCAGCATGTTGGGTTGTTTTATGGGTTAAGATCTATTTTTATAAATAATGAGCATCTCTTCCAGAATGTGTTGCCAGGTAAAGCAACAAGAATGCTGCCTGTTTTCTTATTCAGTGTTTACCTCTGGAAGGTGACGAGCCAGATGTGCCTTGTGTTTCGGCATTCACCATGACAGATTTCACAAACAGCTGCAGTAATACCAAGCCTCACTTCATCTTTTTAATGATACTGTATTATTATTATTATTATTATTATTATTATTATTATTATTATTATTAGTCAAGCAGTCAGGAATTCCTGCCCATGTTAAAAGGTTGAGGCAAAAGAGGAACGATTCTAATGAATCACACGGGGCTTGTGATTCGCTTGTAGACATTTACAATAACTCATCGCTTTATCATAGTATTATCATAATCCATGTTTATTTTTGCTTCCCATCTAGTGATATGACCTGAACACTCACAAACAAAGTAGGTGAATGTGTCAGCCAAGTGCTACTTCATGCACTTTGAACATAGTAAAAAAAATAAACGCATCTATTACATGCCTTTAGCATGCGGACTGAAAATATTTAGATTCTGGAGTTATTATGGTTCTAGTTATGATGGCATATTAAAAATGATCAAGTCAAGTGTGGCACATTTGCTATGATTCATTAGTTGAAGAGCTCAGTTGTCCACAATGTGGAACATTACCTTCAGCTTTGATACTCATGAAATGAATTAAAAACAAGAAACTTGGAAATATAAGTGTAACAACGTTAAAACATGATGATATAGAAGACTAGAGTTACTGTCTATGTCTATGCCATTTATATTACAAATGTAATTATTCTTTAGATTTTATTTAAAATTACACACTCAGCTGCTAATGTTTTCCATATATTTGTAGTTATGTACTAATGTTGAATTTGAAGTGGTAGATTGGAGATGAAGGCAACACAAAAACAAGTTGTGTGAAGTAAATACCTCAAACTAGGCTACTCTAAGTGGTTATATAATGAACCATTTTTGCCAAACTGTCACCAGAAATTTTCTAAATATTGTCTCTGCAGCAATTATTTCTTTTTGATCCTTTTGTTTTTCTGTAAAGGAATTAGTAAATGTATTTATTTTGAAGTGTTAATTAAAAAAGGTTTTTGATTATCGATATATTTTGATAATGATTTACAGCTGTTGCCAACATTATAGGTAGGCCATCAGCAGACAGCAGAAGAAATGCAGGCTGCATATGAGGTGGAATTGTTGTTAGTGGCGTCTTTGATGCAAACTGTGTGTGGCTCTGCTACACAATAAGAAGTGCTCTGGTGCCTTCCCATTCCTTGGTGTTTTGCCCAAGGTAACTGCCAGAGCCTGGAGGGACACCTCCAGCCCCACTTGACTCCTCCAGTCAGCAGCAGCTGTTATTTTGGGAACTCTGCGGCGCTCTTTTCCCTCCTCATTCCCACTCCTCCCTTTTTCTGGGTGACAGGGGAGCCGTTTTAATTGATATGTATTGGTTTGTCCTAGTTTGCTGTTTTGGGAATGCTAATGGCAGATTTACATGATTGCTGCATATTTCTCTAGAAATGTGGGCCCTTATTTTGTTAGCAGTTTGGATTTTATGAGACTTTTCTGTTTAGAAAATGTCAGCGGCTTTCAGGTCACATTGGGATGCTTTTTGAGTCTAGTGAGTGTTTTCTCTATTCTCAACCTTGCTCAGACGTTTTTTGGGGGGATTGGCTCCCATGATTTCACTTCTGTTTGCAATGGATTTCTTGTGATGAAATGTGCCAGGAGTACCAAACTGTTGTACGTAGGCTTACTTATTTTAACTTTGTGTTCAGATCACATTAACGTTTCCAAGCAATTTTATAAATAATTGTTGGATAAATTAGGGATGCATGGACTAGTCGTGACGTAGCCTGCAGCCGGCAGGGGACTTATCCTGCTGATGTTATCTTGAGCCTCAGTTACTCTAACAGTGAAGCCATACTTGACATTAATTGACGTCATTGATGGATTGTTTACTCTTGTCTCAATGTTTCACATTGCAAAAGCTTGGACCAGAATTGTTGTAAAACATCTAGTTTGGAGTGTTGTTGTTCACTTCTCTGCAACGTTTGATCGCATTGCCAGCGTCAGAGTGGGGTCAGAGTGAAAAGGCTAATCCTAATTGTCCGACCTGTCAGTGAATATGTCTCGCTGTGATCTTGTGTCACTTCATGTTGAAAGTAGGCCTAACATGCTCCTGTGACAGGCTCTCATCTGCCATTTTCTTTCGTCAAAGGTAGAACAAAAGCTTGACTGACTGATGGAGACATGCACCCAGGCAGCAGAGCTGATCCTCCCAAGGCAAACAGTTTAAATGGCAGGGGAAGTGGATGTTTTAGGAGAGGAGGCTCTGCAGGTAGCTGACAGCAGTCAAATGAGTCCACAAAATAGAGAGAACTTGTTCTGCAGCTTGGCTTGTTAAGGCTGTGGGATATGTTCCGTAAAAGTGGACATGCAGGCAGAAAGGTAAAGATTGCATCACTCACAGACTCCAGATTTTGCCCAACAGACAGACGGATCCATTTTGTCCAAATCTGTTTGAGTTTTTCCCCATGTGCTGTTCTAATCATCTTTCTTCTTGTTATTTATATTGCTCTGCAGACTTTTATGCAATCCTGCAGTTCATTTGCTTGCTCCCCCCTTTGAACAGAGAGAGTCTCATCAATATCCGCCGGCGTGGTAGATCGACTTTCAAGCACAGCTCCGAATGCCATGCACACGTCCAAGCGGCAATAACTGAAACATATGAATAGTATGGTATCGCAGACGAGACTGCAGAGGTGACCCGCATATGCCCCTCATTACTGTATTGAGTTATGTGAGAGAAGAGGCCAATCTGGATCAACATGTGCTGTTCTTTCTAGAAAACAACCCATTTGGCTCTAATGAAGTCTCCCGACAGGCTCTCCCGAGAGTTGAAATGGAGAAAGCATGCTAATACTGTGTACTTTGTGGCACAGAGAGCCTTTGGTTTTGGCATGAGTTGTGAATCACCAATCATTGGGTTTTGTTTTCAGTTGAGGCCCATTGATCATTGTGCTTAGGTCCTGATTCAGAAAAAAGTGCTGTGCCCCATTAGAGTGGCCATGCCAAGCTCATTAGCCTTTAATCACGAATAACTATCAGGCCCAAAGGTTAGTTATGGTTACTATGCACTTCCTGCATCACTTAATGGTTGAGAGATGTTGAGCAAGTACACTCGCACCCATGTTTCTTAATATTTCCCTCTCATGAATGATGGAGTGACAGGCGACTTAAGAAGGCACACGCATTGCATGCACACACATGCACACAAGCATTTATGTTTTTGCTGTCTGTAGAGTCTTAAGAAAAAGATGCTTTGCTTGATGTTGCTTTGTTGCTCTTGAATCCATCTTGCATTATTCTTCATGGGGTTTGAACCGGCTCAATGCTAGTTGCTCTTGGAGCCGCCAAAACAAACCCTGTGTCTTCAACATGACAAGACTGGACGGGATGTGTTTAGATTCACATAGTCTTTGATCCTATTGCTAAGGTTCTCTCAATATATTACAGTACCACCGTGTTCCTCTTGTAACAGTTGGCCAAGTCTGTCTGTCCATCTTTGTCAGCTTTCTCAAAAAAAAATCACAAAGGATGCCGATTCAATTGCAAAGCATGGTGCACTGCTTGACGCTATTGCCATATTCTAGGTTGTTTTTTGTCCCCACAGAAATGTATTTTTCCCACTGTTCAGCATTAAATCCACTGGGGGGCGGCTACTTTTAAAAAATGAACGATTGTTGTCGAGAGTAGAATATCGACTGTGCAGACTTAAGCACAGTGGTGCTCCATCCATGCACAGTGATGGACCATTTAGATTTTTCCTGCATCGATGTGGCATTGACTATCACAAGATGCCACCATTGTCTGCATTATAATGTGCAGATGTGCCCCTTATGTTCATGCAGAGCGCCTTGTGTAGCACAGGCAGAGTTACAGTGGATCAAAGGTGAGGTCAGTTTAACTTAGTCTGCAACAAAACCTTGCGCAATCCTGATGTTAACATCATGTTAGTTTAATCTTCACTGTCAAACCATAATTTCCCTCTCAATCCTTGTTTTCCCTTTTACTTGAATGGCCTTTCTCTCCTTAACGACTCCCTGAAGATTTTCCTGGGGAAAACATTTTGCGTGTGCCCGTATGTGCACTCAGACGCAGGCGCATGCACACAGCAGCGTGCGCTACTGTGGAGGGATTGTAACTCTAATACAGCCTCGGTCTCGCCGTCACATTAAAAAGCCAATTTCCTTTTAATAGCAACAACAGCTGGAGCTGACACGGCCTGTGTCTGCTGATGGAGCAAACTGCTTCAGAGCTGCCCTGCAGCTTAGGCCCGGGTGCCTGCCTCATTACAGGAGAAGGACAGGGGAGAAACAGGAGGAGGGAGGAGAGGAAAGGATGTAGCCCGTGAACTTTGAGGCAGGCATTATTGTTTGGTGTTTGACACTCGACATCGGTACCCTTTTTATTGCACTGTTTTTAACTATCTTTCACTTACTAGGTGATACTCATACTCACAATTACTCCTTCTGCCTCCTCCCCCTCCAGTGCACCTGGTCGAGTCCCAAGAGATGGCTGAATCTGCAAGAGTACCAGAGCAAGAAGCTGATGCAAGAGAGTGGCGTGGCGGTCCAACGCTTCTATGTGGCCGACTCGGCTTCTGAGGCCTTGGAGGCGGCAAAGAGACTCAGTGAGTAGAGGACACACACACACACACACACACACACACACACACACACACACACACACACACACACACACACACACGAGTCATGCCGTCCACCTATGTCCGCTCAACCTCAGAGAAAGGAGCAGCCTGCCATCCGGGGATGTGTGTTTTTTTTACTGTACTGCCGTCAATAAGATATCTGAGTTCGGGTACAAATAATAAGAATCAGGAAAATAGGAAATACTGTTTTCTTTGAGTCATTTTAGTTTATTTAACACAACAAGCCAAACTGATCAAACATTACAACTTATCGCTTAAATCAGGAAATATCTGATTTAAAGAATTAAGAAACAAGATCTGGCAAAACATCCAATGCTAACTTTAGGTACTTCACAGTTTTCTACACTATATGCAGTGTCAACTCACTGATTTGAGGTTTGATTCCCAGCCGTATTATTTGAGATTAGCTATGTCATAAATAAACTAATAAGTCTGCGTTCTTATGATTTGTTTCAATTTTGGGCCCAGTAGCGCAACTTTTTTTGAAATGCCATGTTTGCCAATTGCAGTCTCTTTGATGACTTGGTGATATGATCCAGAACAAGTAGTTATTAAGAGTTCTCATTATTTCGTGGTGCACTTTGCTCCAGCGACACGTGAAGCTTGTTGAAATACAGAGGAAGTCACAGGTCCCTTCAGCACGTGGCCACAACATTGCAGCACTACACATAGATTTTTATGTTAATGTATAGATTTACACGTAAGCTAATATTTTATTACTTAAATGTTGATAGTGAAATAGTTTTAGGGTTTTGTTCTGCAATTTATTTGTATTAACTGTGTAATTTTACTTCTGTACATTGTGAAACCTTAGCAGTCGTATTAGTGCTGCACGGCTCTGCAGACCTGCTACAGGACTTGCACATCAGTGCTTTATCAGGGTTGAACTTTATCATGTTCAATCCTGTCCCCATGCTGTTTGCTTGTGTGTGGAAGCCTGTGTTTTATTTTATTTATTTTTTTGTTTAGTGGTTGTGCCTGCTCAGTTTTTCATCAAACACTGATCCATGCTAATTCGATTCACAACCTCTCGTGTTCAGTTTCTCACGTTTGACATGATTTTCCTTTTTTTAATGTATTAATTTGTAATCCTTGGTTACAATATGGATTATTGCCCCCACACACTCACACAAAGCCTCGCAAGGAAGTGCCTGAAAGTCTTAACTTAATTCTTGTCACACAAATACATTATACTCGCATGAACAAAGATAGTTTAACACACATTTGTATGCACCCACACATAGCGTTCTCCTCCATCTCCTACCTTCCCTGTTCTACTTTCTTCCCACACAGCAAACTGCCCAACACATACAGTATATATTTCCACCCTCAGCTTTATATTTTATTCAGCGTCCTCTCCAACTACAGCAGTGGCCTTTATGATAGTGCATCCAAGTTGGTTGTCAGCCAGCAAGGTGCCACTCGTGCTGCTTTTGGACTCCAGCGCCTCGGGCGCTGCTTTCAATGGCCCTGGTTACGATGCGGCCAAAGCTAAATTGAAAAGGAAGAGGACATACATTTTCATGATGCTACCTATATTGCTTGGTAGGAGAAGACATGGAGAAGACATGGAGAAGACATGGAGAAGACATGGAGAAGACATGGAGAGATGGAAAACTCGGTACTAAGGAGTTAAAAGGGAGCAGACAGCTTAATAAAACCCAGGCAAGACTCAAACGTTTACTTATAATGCAGGATTTGCAAGTCAGATAGTTATGGCATAGTTATGGGGCTGTTTTATAGTTTTGTCCTGGCAACTGAATAGTGGCATAATCGCACGGATGGGTTATTGTACAACACATTTTGGACCATTGTCATTTTGAACTACAAAATACGGCTTGTGCAGAGGGAGAGGAACTTTATCCAAATGGTGGCTGGATGTGATTTATCATCGCGGATTGTCCACTGCAGTCGAGAGAATTGCACAGCTGCAGTTCAGAAATGTTTTTATTGGTTTCTTCAACCTATATTTCAAGCTCGGTAGCAGAGAACTTTCTCGAAAATGGACAAGACACGTGTTTTAATAGCCCAGCATCCGTTCTTCATGAGCAGCAGTGCATTCAAATGAACTTGATGGAGGCTGTGACCACTTGCATCCTGAGTGTTAGTTAATTCTCAGCGAAATTGAAAACATGCGCCAACGCAAATCTTTGCAGCTCAGGCAGTAATTTTCGGTTGGCTTAGTAAATCAACCCCTTTATTCCCGCAGCGTACTTCAGAGCTGCTTTATCTTCTCATCTCCATTTATGCACTAAGCTTTGGTCAGTGTCCTAGTACATGTGTGTTTTGTGTGTGTTTCTCACACTTTGTGTAACCTGTGACAATTACTGGCTCACCATTTAAAGCGTGCAAGCGAGCATCTACGGACGCTTCATTTCTTCAGATACACACTGTGTCGTTATGAATGTGTTCGCCTCGCTCTCGGGCCATGTTAGGTGGAGGAGAATCAGAGAAAAGGGGAGATCCGTGACCTTTTTAGTGAAGATCTGTTGGGCTGAAATGCAAACCGAGGCCTGTCGAGCTCTGGCCCCGGGCCGAGGGGGAGGCCGGCTGTGAAGCCAGCCCTGAAGCTGAGCTTCATGGCTTTCCACCGTGGTGGACACGGGATATGGCTCCGTACAGGGGATGTAGAGGGTTGTGGTATCTGGGCTGACCAGGAGCGACTCGAACAGATTTCTGCGTGGCGCTGATATCCTGCTGTTAGCCCCTGGTTCCCTGCATACACAATAGAATTAATCAGTCAAGCATGAAAGCACAGATGAGGATGAATGACATGCGTAGGGTGAGCTTGCCCATATGAAACACACGCGCACACGCACACGCACACAAGTACCAACCAGTATTCTCCTCTCCGCTACACTCACTTAACCATGAAGTGGTTAAGTTGACAGTTCAATTGCAGCTTTGCTGTATAGAAACTCTTCTCACTGAGTGGTCCAACTCTCCTAAAGTGGACACAGATTGATTTGTTCTATTACCGCTGAGGACAAATAGCTTAAAATCTTTCTCCTTCTCTATCAAAACATAAAAAATATATTCCGACATGGACCATTGATTTCCTTTAACTTGATTGACAACTCAGGGGAGAGTTTACGTGGCAGATGGGTGACTCGCAACCAGCTAATGGCTCATGGAAAGCAGGGCCCCATACTGGGCGAGTTGTGCAGGGAGTTATCAGAAAGTCTGAAGTTGTTGTAATGTGCACTCTACTGGGACACTGAAAGAATGGCACTAACTCTTGGTATGTCTCTAAAACCAATGAACCAGATCCACAAGTCTCATGTCCAAGCTTTTAGTGTGTGTGCCATATGTGTGTGTGCAACCAAGCTGTAGTTTTGAAAAGTAAACTTTTGGACCTTGAAGTTGCATAACATTACTTTAATATAATATTTGTTTTGATTGAATTTCTTTTTTTATTTCTTTTTTTCCTTTTTGATTAAGTGTAATTTTTGTGGATATCATCCACCTCTCGACTGCTTTTTAGGCATTCACTTATTTTGTCTGGTTATAGAGCTGAGACAATTTCTGCTTCCAGAAAAGTGCTTTGGTCCACGGCAGTAAATGGGGAAAGTACAAGTAGATGTCTCTCTGGCCGAATAAATAATGGATGTTTGTAATGCGATGCTTCTATTACTACAGTGAACTTTCACCAACTCTTCTGTTTCCTTGCTTCCTAAAATGTGACCCAAAACAGGTCAGAGAAGTTAAGCTGCAAATATGTGTGTTACTAACCACCCCTAACACTCAGTCCATTAAAAATGGATATGATCAAGTGTCTTTTGTTGGCACATTTCACTCGGTGCTTCACCAGACTCATGAAAAAATCAAGGACTTGAGTAAGAGAGCACTTAAGTAAAGGAGTTCACAGGTTCACACTGTCACACATTATAAATAGTACCATTACTGTAAAAAGAAAAACAAGCACAATGTCATCAGATGGGCAAATACAAAATATAATACAAGTTTGAGACACAATGGAGAAACGAATGTAAAGCCATCTGTGGTGCTGCTGGTTTGGGAAATGGAGCAAGAATTATTCTAGGAAAAATCACTGGAAAGAGTTTTGTGACACATGTTGCACCACTAGTACTTGGTGTAGTACTATTCAAATACCCCCATATTTGAACAATTTGTGGTTGTCTTCTTTGGTAGATCCCCTTTAGCATTGGCTAAATATGTTATCGATAACGGTATATAGCTTCAGGCAATGCAAGGAAATGGAATTACCTTTCCTTTTGCAGTGATGAGAGCACACTATCACATGCATGTTTTTCCATAAAGACACGACTGCTACCTCGCTCTTTTGAGATATCAAAAAATATCAGTCCAGTAATGAATATAGATTTCGTCTTTGCACGGCCGTGCACATTCACGCATATATACACACATACCTGTGCCCTATTACAGCCAAAGAGAATGTGATTATGCAGTCCACTTTGTGTGTCGCCACCAGCTTGACAGATGCATCTGTTGAGCAAATCTTGATGGATTTTCAGTCTGAATTTTAAATCAAAACTACATTTTCCCTCCCTTTCCTCACTGCGAGAGCCCTTCATGTCTGTCATGGCTCCTGCTTCTCCCGGCAATCATTCACTGACAAAGCAGCGATGGAAGAAAACATTGCTTTGGATTCTTATCTTGACTGCATGTTGAGCCTGTGTGATGAATGGGAACAACATATACTCTCGTATGTGTACACCTCATCCCAGATGATTTCGGAAAACGTTGTCTTATATCTTAACCGTTGTCATCATGTTGACTTTCCTTTTGAAAAACTGTGTTGCGATTACATTTTCTGTATCTTTCTGTTTCCATTCTCTTGTGTTCAGTTTATAAAGTTACGTTCATTTCTTTTAGTCCTCATTCACCTCGGTCTACCTCTGCCTCTCTTTTTCGCTTTGTGCTTAGCACAGCCTCACTGCCAGAATGATGATTAACAGAGGTGGGAAGCATTTTAATTTATTTCACCCTGCTATGAATATTCAGTGTAAACAGAGCAGTTGTTATGCATGGCTGTCGAGTCTCATGTGTGCTTATTAGAGGGATGGTTAGTTTGATATGTTGGCTTACTGAATAATAGCGAGCTACCTTGACATAAGCCAACTCATTGATGGAGCGTGTGTGTGTGTGTGTTTGCAGATGTGGTTTTGCGTGGCTGTTGATGATGGTGTACAAGGGAGAAGGGAAGAAAGATCTATAGAATCTACTCATCTGACAAATGTGTCTCCATCAGTTTCAATCTGCCACGCATTGCTGTCTAAATTCGACAAGCTTGAAAGCTTTCCAAATCTCGTTGGCTGAGGTAAACATGAGTTCCTGCATTGAAAATAATTAAACATTTTCTCCAGAAAAGGTGACATGCTCTTTTCTTTTTTTCATACTGGGATCCTCAATAGCCCTTCAAATCAAGTCAATGAGGCTTATACTGTGCCACAGATAATGTGTGAATAAAAGTAGCTCAAGGCCAGGTACACTGTATTTCACAGTGATTGTTTTCTGCTCTTCTAGTTGTCAGCTCAGATCCCCACTCTGCATCTGGCCTGTGGTCTTCAAATGGAGGCGGGCGTCATTGTAAATCAGGAGCTAGCATCTTTCCACACAATACTGGCTCAAAATGTCTTGTGCCTTGTCTCGGGGAGAGCTCTGCATCCAGCCTTTAGTTTCAGACAGTGTATGAATTACATGTTGAGTAAATGCCCACTCAAATAATTCATGGATTAGCGAGTATCTCGTATATTATCTGGACCAAGCAGCCACCTTCTGAAAGCACCACCAGCGTCATTGCTACCATCCTAGTGTGTGGCGGGTTTTGATCTTATCCATTGATGAATTCTGAATTCGGTCCACATTTTATTAAAAAAATGATATAGGAATTTCGCTAAAAATAGATAATCAATATTGGCTGGGCCATCCAGTAAAAAGTTGCATGGTGAATTGTATCTGCTGAACGGGAAGGCACGTGGAGATTGGAACAATCCAACCTGCAGTGAAACCGCCCAGGAGCGGAGGCACGCGATAGCAAACTCAGGGTTGGCCGAGATAATTTGATCTCTCCGCTCATGAAATCCAGTGGTGTGGGTTTCCCATTGTGCACTGAGGTGCAGAGGAGAGACTCCCTGCACAGCAGCCTCTGCTGGATGGACTCCCACACACATCCACTATGTTTCCCCATCACCAACGGTGTGGAGCGACATGTGATAGACCAGGCACGGAGCCAGGGGCAGGGTGGAAGGAGCCAGTGGTGTAGAGATCCAGGCGGCTGTAACTGTGACAACAACTCTGAGGACAGACGTGAAGTTCCCTGCCATAGAATCCTGCATGTTTCTGCTCTGGTGTGTCGGGTAAGGCGCATACGTTTTTGGTAGAGGTACAACACTGAATCTGCACTTCAGTGTACTGCAGTTTGCCCTTATTTATAAATTGTTCAGTTGTCAGCCGTGATGATACATTAGAATGGTTTGTTGCCAAGGGTTTATAATAAAATGTTTACGTCTCATAAGATACGACATAACACCCATGCCCACACTTGGTGTGCCTCCACATTTATTGTGCTGATGATATTAACATTGCTGCTTTCTCTGGCAGGGTGCAGAGAGGCATTTACACCTCCGACTGGGCCTGGTGGTGGTTTAAGAGATCATCTAGGGAGTACCATATGCTTTTTCGCTAACCCAACACGCTGTCTAGCATGTACCATCTGTCCTAGAAACGCTCCTTCCCCACATGGGCATCACCACAAGCTCCTCTGAGGACTTCCTTATCCATGCGTGACGTTTGCATCTCCTCTGAGCCCTCCATCATACTCCCCTCTGAGATGCTGCGCTAGGCCTTCTCAGTTGTCTTTGTCTGAGATGTTACCCCGTCACTAAACCACTGCAAGCTATTTTTGTTCTCTTTTGTTAACACAAAAAAGTAAGAAACAAACTAACGTGAAGGTATGTGTAGAAGCAGTGTGAGGAGAAATTATGGATAAGTCGGGCTGTTTGCAATCTGTTAAAAAGGCTACTTCCTTACAGTAACATTATCACAACAGAATATCTGAAGTCACCTGTTCGCTTGTCACAGACCACGCAAGGCAACGTCACTTCTCCAATGTAGTATTGGATTCATTCAAACATGATTTAAAAAGCTCTATACGGCTGTGGGATGTATGTGCCAATCAGACTGGCATAGTTGCATTTTATGTAATTCTCGACCTTGCCATGTGTTCATACTCATTGACTTCCAGAAATCGTGTACTGTAGCTATAGACCGCTACTAAACTTAACATGATGGAGTGCACGCTAATGGGTTTCCATGATGCATAAAAGAAACAAAAGTGCAACTTTATTTCAATATAAATTAAATATTTGAAAGGCCTAAATGTGTTTTATTAAGGCTATTCCATGCTTCATTTAGCAGTGATATAGTGGTATTTGTTTCATTTTGCTTTCTCTCTGCAAGCTTTTTCTTTGTTTTTACTTACAGTTCGGATTTCATTTTTTACCTTCCTAGATTTGTTTATACAACAGTGTCGTGTAAGGCCTATGTCCTTTGTCATTAAATCCTATTGTGCTCAGCTCACAATGTGCAATATCAATCCTGTTTCACCAAGCTGTACGAAAGTGTTTGGACGAATTTTGTGTTGAATGGGAAGAAGGACAGTCACAGCTGTCCTCTACACCTCATGGACACATGGGAACTGCTTTCTGGAGACGGGCCAATACTATATCGTCAAACATATCTGTCAAACATGGTACACGGCCAGGCCTATCCTTTGCCACGCATTCCCTCCTTCTCATTCACAGTCCCCACTAGAGCCGCCTCGTGCACTTCAACACTTCAAGCGCCTTTTAAGACCACTTTCATCTTCCCCCTTTAGAAAACAAGGCAGAGTCTCTGGTGAAAAGCGCTGACAGTAGCAGTTAGTTCAGAGTAGAGTTGACTCAACCACGGCTCTTTCACTTCTGTCTTTGTCTGAAGTAGTGTGAGAACCCTCTCAGAGCTTTGTGTGTTTGTGTGCGTTTGTACGCCAGTTGGAAACCATCTCCTCTTCTCGTTGGTCTACTGGGCAGAGGCCACTGAGGCAGCTGTTCATCTATTGATCTTACAGTTGGTTCTTGAACTTCAAAAGAATATGCAGCCTCAGTCGCACGGAATATTGCACCTTATGCATCTTTATGCCACTTGTCATTTAATTTCCATCGGCGAGCGATTACAAGTCTCACCTTCGTTGTTTCCGATCTAAACACTCGGTAGTCTTGTTGTGAAGGCAACAGTGTCGAGGAGAAACGCGGCCCGTTTAATGATGTCCGTTTCAAATGGGTGAACTCGTGAGCCGTTAGGGGAGGAGAGGGAAACTGGAAACAGAGACGCAATGGAATGTTTGTTGTAGGGCTGCAACTAACGATTATTTTAATAATCGATTAATCGGTTGATTATTTTTTCGATTAATCGATGAATCAGATAAAAAAATCTTTTTATCAAAAAAGCGTTCATTTCCAACCCTTTATTCAAAAACATAAGTGACAGTGCAAAACATCTTCAGAAAGTGCACAAACAGGTTGCTCCTTGAACATCCCTGAGCTGTTAATTAAAACTACAAAATGTACTAACACTAAAAACATACACATCTATGCTTTACATCTGCCAAATGTGAGCCCTTTTTACTGTAATTGATCCCTCCAGAGGCTGCATTTATATACCCTGCTTTATCAATATGTATGAAATACTGGGACAGAGGGAAGCTGTACTGCTCCATATAGAGCGTCCTCTTCCTTAAACTCTTTCATTCTGGGTCTCTTATGACCACGACGTCACGTTGTTGGCTAAGCCCAACTATGTGATTTGCTTCATTCTACTTTGAGTAAAAAATAAAAAAAAAACCTGCAGCCAGATCCGCCGGTGTCCCGGTTTAACGTTAACGAGTGACAGCGTGAACTGAACCAGACCGGGGGGTGACGGCATGTTTCATCACGTTACGTTTTTTTACAAGCAAGACTGAACTGTAACGGAACATAACGTAACTTTAACGACAATACACAACCAAACACGTTAGCTAACGCGATAGCAAGCTGACTAGTAGCTTCCATTAAAAACAAGTTTGAGGAACATGAAGACGCTGATTGGCCAAGACTCGACTTGTCAAAGATCTTCTATTTTTGAGAACATCACAACCTCAGCTTTTTTCGTGTCTCACTCCGATCTCAGAAACGCTGGCCTGCCAGTTGCTCTGCTCCGCTCTTTTTTTCTTCTCCGCGACTTATTGCCCGACCTAATAATCGCGCGACACAACGAATCGATAATGAAATTCGTTGCCAACACTTTTGATAATCGATTTTTATCGATTCGTTGTTGCAGCCCTAGTTTGTTGTCCTCGAGTTATACAACTGTGCGAGCCAAGAGAAGTTAGCAAGCTCTTTCTTTTAATGAGGTTACCTGCAGCAGTCATGGTGTCGGAGTAAGATGAGTGTCGGTGCTTCCAAAAGTTACTTCCAGACGCAGTTGAACTTGGTTGGCTTTGGTGGTCCAAGTGTTAAGTCCAAAACACTTGCCATATGATGCATCATGATGATGCTGCTGGCGATCATCAACGGACACGTACCGGATGGTATATACAGTTAAGGGAATTGGTGTTGTACATTTTGTGGGTATATTAACACAATTACTCAGCTGAGCTGAATGTTATCCCAATAATTAAAGGGCGGAGGGTTGTGGAGCTCAGGGTATGTTATCGCTCAACAATACAATTCTCTGCATCCTTTTTGACCGCACATAGATCACAGAAGATGTGTTCTCCCTTGAGAGGAGAAACCAAGACAAAGCAGTCAAGACAACACAATAAGCATTGACCGTCATCAATTCTGGACAATATGACAGCGGTGTTGTCACTGTGTCGATGTCGGGGTTTCCATGGAAAATGTTAGGGGCTGTTTTGCCCTGCACATTAACATGTACCCTTCAATTTGACCTGTTGGCAGTCTTTGTTGTGCTTTTGCAGATATGTTGCTCTCTGCGCTCTAATTGCGTCATATACAGTTAAATGACAACTTTTAAAATCTCTTAGCAACATTGTGTCAAAAAGCAAGCAGACATGCAAAAGAGGCTTGTGTTTGGATATCATTGGTTCATTCATGTCTTGAGCTTTGGCTTCCCCTTCCACTGAGTTGACCTCTTTTTACACTGCTGACATGACTGACAACTTTTTACAACTGTACACTGCAAAAGGGCAATTAGCAAAAGACTAAAGGTGTATAATTACAGAATAATAAATTGTTTTAATTCACATCGCGGTTCATTTGAGTTCAGCTGCTGCTGTTTTCCGTGGCCGGTTTGAAACAACAAGTAGTGTATTATGTAGGGGAACTAAATGAGTGCATGGGAGTTCGCTAAAAGAGTGCTGCAGGCATCTCCGTCTCGCCACCCAACTCCCTGCAGGGCTCCCCTTGATGGACGGAGCAGCGCTGGTCCCTTCAGAGGGCTGGCCTGTCTCAGGAAGACAGATGTTAGTCTGCAGTTGTCCTGTCTCCAGTGCGTGCCAAGATAACACTCACAGGATGGGGGGAGAGGATGGGGCTGGGGCGGGTTTGAAACATGAGGTTATTAACACAGGGACCCGCGAACACTGCACCAACTTCATTCAGAAACACTTATTCGGTTCTTTAATAACTGCAATAATTTTCATTCTTGGACATTTTGAGGAGATCTTAGGGTCTCTCGTTTTTTGGAAGAAAAAGCTGTGCATCTGAAATTGTCTTAACAGCTGTAAATAGGCTTTGCAGGGTAAAGCGGCCTGTCTCTCAAAGAGCTGATTTATGTAAGCAGCTTAGTGTTTCCACCTCCTCATTATGCACCCTAACCTATTCATGTTGTGGGTGAGATGTCAAATTACTTCTCACACATCCCCTCTATTGTATTAGGGTGATACTAGTGTGCCAGTAGAAGTGAACATGTAGCCTATTATTTGTTGTCAGGGTACTTTGCATAAATGCAGGCGTCCTAGTTGTGTTGGAGTTAAGAGTTAAGTCAGGTCCAGGAAGAGGGAATAGTACTAGTGAAGTGCAATGTAGAAAACATAATTGTGCTTAGTTGTAGGGACCTCCAACCATTAGGCACGCTTCATTACTCGTCTGTGGAAATGGCATTGCAAGTAGTGCTCTTGCCCACCAGTGCATCAGCAGCAGATGTTGTTGCCTTTCGGAATAGTTTGATCTGCTATTGTTCATGCTGAACTGATGAAAAATGTTAATGAGAAGTGAGCAGCTCATGTTTGTGCAGACTCTTGATTACGTCTTTAAAATATTTTTAGAGGTTTTTCTGGAACACAGAGTTCGTACTCTTCTCGATAACTGGATAGAAATCAATGTCTTTGCAGAGACTTTGTCGTCAAACCAAATGATTCTCCTCACTGATGCCCCCGTAGTCATTTAGCACCCATCGTTCCACAATACTATTATCATTACCGTCACCCTTCTGGTTGCATGGCAGTGGAAAACTCTGTCAGGGATTTGAACTGCACCTCTCTATCGCTGAGAGGAGACCAGGGCCATCGCAGGATGTCATTAGAAGTGCTGTCTCATGCCTGAAAGCCAGGTGGACTCGTCTTCTAATGAGGACTCGGCCGTCATGCAAGCGCTGACGGGAGGAGGTGTAACACTGAGGTGCCACTCTTGGTCCGGGACGCTGATATTCTCCTCCGCTGAGAAGCATTGAGATGGCATCATTAGAGGGATAGACGCACACATTGGCGGCGGGCTTAACCAGACCAGACAGTGGGATGGTAATGATATATTAAGTTGTAGCAAACCATGAGGTCAAATTGTTATCTTTGACCTTTTTTTTGTGTCTAAATCTTTGTTTGTCCCTTGTTACACAAGTCCCAACATTTGGTCGTACAGACATGCCAGTAGCAAGATGACTTTGCAGGTTTGATCAATGTTTGTTGACTTTTCAACCTCAACCGAACAGGGAAACATGTTAAGCTTGAAGAATTCCAAGGCCAATATACGTCAGTGTAGATGAAAAACTGGAGACTTTATTTTCAGATCTTTCCCTTTTGGTTCACCTGCCTTCAGAGCATGAATGGATCGACATTTTCTGCATGACATTCTCGCGGTCTGGCAGGATCGGAAATGGTAAAAGTTTATGGAAAGCTGCACTAGTCTAAATATGAAACGCTGTCAATTCTGTTAAATGGCCCTATCAATGCCAAGTGTAATTTAGGGCTTTCCACAACAAAATAAATTCTTAGTCGAGTTGCGTTTTGCGACTTATCAATTAGTTGATTTAATCGACAGATGAGTAAATATGAATCACCCAAAAGCATCACTTTAAAACTAACATGTGCTCATATTTCTTGTAAATTACATTTCATTTAGCTGATGCTTTTATCCAAAGCGACTTACATTTGTTATATACACCGTAGACACAGCAACGGACAGCAATTCGGGGTCAAGTGTCTTGCTCAAGGACACACCGACATGGACTAGCGAAGCAAGGGCTTGAACCACCGATTCTCTGATTGAAAGCCGGGCATGCTAACCACTGAGCCACAGTCGCTAATATGAGTCAGTCAGTATGAAAAACCATGAAAAACAACTAATCAACTCAAGAAGTCTTAGTGAAATATGACAAACGACCAATCAGTTGATTAATTGACTAATAGGAGGCAGCCCTGGTGTGTTTAAAGTATATTTGAAGCAATAACTATTACACTGAACATTTTTAGGCCATTAACATCAATCAATCAAGGGAAAACAGCGTGAACATATTCAGTTTTCTACTTGTGTAATTAGTATAGCGAATCAGATTGATTGTCCTGTTTTATGTCATCAATATCCCGCATCTCCTTCTGTACTTTTAACCTACTTATATTGGGTTATTAGTTAATTGTTCCCAATATCAGTGAGTCATGGATGTGACACAGCAAAATTACCCTGTGGCAAAGTGAATCAAAAGCTAGTGCCGCTCCAATAGCTTTCTGAAGCTATCAGTATGCAGTTGACAACATAATTGACGTTATTTAAAGACACGCCATGTGTCACAAATGAAAGCACAGATTGTTGTTCTTTTATATTCAGTGCTGCCCGTACAACCCCTGAATTATGAGTTGTGTTTCAGCTGCTTGGATCGAATTCCAAACAAACACTGGAATACATAATAATACTAATGTTTCTCAATAGGTTATTTTATTATATATATAGTTGTTATAATGGTTATTTCAGACCTTTTGTTTTATTCTAAAGACTATGTTTGGCAGCAATCGGCACTCTCCTGCAACATAACCAGGAGGTTTACTGTCATGACGAGCACAGACGCTGCACGTTAAGAGGTATTTTCACTTCATTGCTGGTGTTAATGGCATTAATCCATAGGAAGGCCCAGGCTCTCTGTGTTATTTGATTGTGGTTGTGTGTGCTCGTGTTTGTTTTCTCCTCTCTCCCAAGAGTTTGATTAGTTGTCTCCATTTAGCCGCCACATTACTTTCATTACAGCAGACATGCACGCCAGGGAGGGCCGTCCCGATCCTTTTCTCTCTCCATGCAGATGGTAGCCACATCTGACTCTCTCTGGATTGGCGAACAGCCTACATCTGTCCCTTACCAGTCCCCATTCCCTTCATGGCACAGCCCTCGAAGGCTTCATTAAATATCAGACCAAAGCTAACTCTGCTGCTGGCCACCCATGGGCTACGTGGAGAGGGAAGGAGGGGGGTGGAAGAGAATCGTCTTTTCAAAAGTGCACAGGAAGGAGGAGGGTGAAAGAGACACTGATTGTCGACATAACGTTCTCCGTGCCAGCTGCTGTCACTGGCAAGCAGACTGGGAGTTGATTTGCACTCATTACTGGGAAATGAGTTAGGCCTGAGGATGATGACCGCATTACTCCGATTGCATGTGATGTGATTGGAGATGTTGTGCGATGTTAATCTCCTCCCCTGTGTCCCCAAGATATAGAAAATAAATGGAGATGAAAATCTTCCTCCGCATCTTCACAGTGGGCCGTGCATGATACAAATGGAAGCGGATAACTGATTACGCAACCATGCCCCCCTCTTCCCCCTCCACCCCACCCCCCAAAGAAAGGGGTTTTCATCCAGCCAATAATATAATAACCAAACCACTTTCTGCAGGAGGTGTTTCTAATTACTGCGGCCTTGACAAGTAAAATAAATGAGTTGTTGTTTATCAGGTGCAGATACAGTATACACGCTGCATATTTCACAGTAATGTAAACATACTTTAAAAGAAGCATCTGTATTGCTGTCTGAGGTTAAATGTAACATTTCTTTTTTCACTTTGTGAGGACCTTAGGCTCTGACTCTCCAACAGTGCTCGCTGGTGCCTTTACTGATTAACTTCAGACACGTGCCCTTCTTTCCCCTTTGCTCAACACAGTGTCCGGGTTGAGCATGAAGCCATGACTCGTCTCTGATTTTACATGCTACGACTCTTTTTCCATCCGCTCATCATTCTGCTCCGCACTCATTAGGGACCCACCTTTTTGTCTGAGTGTGATAGTCCATCTCATGTCTGTCATACTGCCAGATAATGGCCACCCTGCTCTTTACCATGTGCCGTGTTCACTCTGATCTTTGAGGACATCATTATCCTCTCCATGTCCCCCAACAGTGTGGCCTCAGCCTTTGGAGTCTTCATTTTTTTTTGGGGGGGGTTCTGTGAGAATGGTGTGTATATACATATTCTCATCATAAATTATTTGATATGCAGTGTGAAAGCATTTTAGTGCAGCACATCTTGTGTTCTCCTCCTTTTGTCTCTTCTTGTATCACGTTTCTTCTTATTAACAGCATATTGCTCTTACGGTGCCCATTCATAATTGCTGATTCCGCGACAATATCTGGTTGTGCCGCATACAAAGGCAGATTTTTGCTATCAATTACTCGTGCAGAAGGAATGAACACCTGCCTCGTTCTCACTCCATTACCTTCCCTGGAACATTACATGCCTTTTTAATATATCCTCGTTTTAAAACATACCTTGGTTTTTTTGTCTTTTTTTTTGTCTTTTTTTTTGACGATCCTCATCAATGTGTCAATACTCTTACCTTTCTCCACACCTCAAACAATGCAATCTCCCTATTGGGCTACATCTTTGTTCTTTCACTTGTTTCTTTTTTTCTTCTTTCAAGCAAAAGCCATTTCCTGTGTGCCGTCCCTCTCTGCTGCACATGCCCACAGGACACTCTATTTCATCTTGCTTTGAACTCTTTTTAATTTTGCGCTGTAGCAGTTTTTTATTAACATATTTATTCATTTATGACTCCTCTCAAAGCCCTTTGCATATGAGCACACCTTTTATTCTCTCATTCTCCCTCTTTCTTTCTCCCCTCTCAGCTCTTGACTCTCCACAGAAAACAGGCCTGACTAATGCAGTGTTGGTTTAATCCCTGCAACCCTGTCAGAGGCTATTTTCTCTGGGTCCTTTTCTCACTACAGCAGCAGTGAGCACGGACAGTTTTCAGGCTCTCTCAGCTCACCAGCTCCTGTCTAGACTTTCTCCACACTGCGCGTAGAGTTTGTTTTTTTTCCCCCTACCCTGTCAAAAAAAGGGCCTGTCTCCAGCCCTGAAGGTCAAGGTGTCTTTCTAGCCACCACGCGGCAGATCATCCCCTTCCACTCTCCCCAACAGCCACTTCCCACCCTGATGGCAGCCACCTGTCAATGGCTGATCTCCCCCACCTAGATAATAATAACCTAGCCACAGACCATCTTTCATCAAGTGTCCTGGCTCCATTTGAATAGAGGGAGATTCGGGGCAGGATGCTAAATAGACAGCTGAGGGGCCTCCTCCTGATGTGCGAGTTCCTGCAAGGTGGTCGTGACAGCAAAGGGGAAGCACGGTGGTTAGATAATTGGAGCAAGGTCATGTGGAAGTTTCCAACAGTTGTACAGTTGCTTATTTTCCTTCCTCGTGCGAGATTGTAACGTGTTGCCAGTTCTAGACTTCTACAATGTCGGTATACAGACTGAATTATCTCTACAACTATTTGATGGGTTACGGTGAGGTTTTGTACAGACATCCGTGTTCCCGAGAGGATGCAACCTACTGTCTCTGGAGATCCTTTGGCTATTCCGCCACCGTGGCATTGACATTTGGGAATTTTAGTAACGGGTCTATGCAGCTATTGGACGGCTTGCCATTCAATTTTGTATGGCTATTCATGGAGCCCAGACAATGATTCCCTGTGTTTTGTTTTTGGGGTGAATCCCTTACTTTTCATGGAGCGCCACTAAGCGGTCAAAGTTTTCACTTCTCCAGTGAAATATCTCTATCGACTAGATCAGCGGTTCCCAAACTTTTTAGGCCACGCACCCCCTTCTACATCCCGACCGGGTTCACGCACCCCCAATCCCCCACACCTTAAAAAAAAACGCAACAGAGCTTATATAGCCGCATAAAATCGGACCGATGTGAGAACTGTTTGCTCGCGCGTGCCGTTTGTTACAAGATTTAGTCCGTTGTATACATTTCAGTTACACAAGGCGTCACTTTTAAAGAGCAATAAGGATGGCGAGGACACAGGCTCAGAGGCAGATTGCATTTCACATTTATTTACTTAAACACAGTAAGCCACGTAAAGAACAAAGAGTGGCACATGCATAGGCTCAGAAACAGATATAAATAAAAAAGGAGTCCATATGAGGATGTTCACATGCAGCGCAGCCTGCAGCAAGAGAGATAGAGAGGGAGAGGGAGAAAGTGAGAGACTCACGTGAATGAGACTGCAATTGTTTTTGGCTGTTTTGTAACTATTCCAATTTTGATCTAAAAAATGTAAGGGGCTTCTGACTTGCACTGGCATGCTTGGTGTTCAGGTGGCGGCGCAAATAAGAGGCTTCAGACAGCTGTTAGCCAGAACCTCACTGCACAACACGCACTGTGTCTTCGGGCAATCTGCATTGCCAATCCAAGTGAAGCCCAGACCCAGATAATTGTCATCATATTTCCTCTTTTTTTTTCCCAGTCTGATGCTCACTCTCGTCTCCTCTTTATCCGACTCCCGGTCGATTTCTTCTCCCGGTCTCTCCCCAACGCACCACACTTTGGGAATCCCTGGACTAGATGGACTCATTAACTATTAGGTTAATACGTATGAAATGTCATTCACCCTCTGACGTTTCCTGTAGCGCTATTGTCAAAATCTCCAACACCCTTAGCTTTGCTAGTGCTGTGTGTAGGTTGTAGGGTTCATAGACAAATGGTAGCAGCAGGGCTGAAAAAAGGATGTTAAAATATTTGTTCTTAAACACACTGGTTCAAACTATTTGAATATCTATTTTTGTTATTTGTCCATATCAAAGTGTCCTAACTGGCCGTGAGCAACTCGGCACTGAGCAGCGTGGTGCGGAGACCCCCCGCGTTTTTTTTTAACACTTCTGACAAGCGCAATCTGCATAGACACCTGCTTAAATCATTCAAATATTCTGCTATATATGTAGTTTGATTTTAATAACCATATTTATATTGATTGATGAAGGCTCCCATTCTGTCCGTGAGCTCGCCTGCTTCACTACAGGTGAGAAAACAACATCCATTAATCTGTACATTGGCCTACAAACAAGGATTTCTTCCCATGGAGTCCACAAGAAAACTATTTTGGTCCAATAAACGTCTCCTGTCACTTATCCTGGGGAAGGCAGGTTAGCGAGCCGCCGTCCCCATGAGCGGCTGCTGACAGACGGGCAGAGACGCTCATCATAGACAGAGTCTGTGTGGCTTGGTCTGTCTGACACTGTGGATTCCTTGCAAAACCTTAGATTTAATTTTCATGAAAGTGAAGTTGGTTGACTTGTCATGCACGAGGAGCAATGCGGTGTGCATGAGGCAGACTGAGTTTTTTTGTACTATTCCATTATTATTTTTTATAATTTAAAATATTCATTGATAACTTGCCAACACTGTAAACTAAATGGTAAACATTCTAGCAGCTTAACATCAGAACGTTATTTTCATTTGTGGATGGGTGCTGAACACTGTAAACTCTCTCCATCCCCACATAATCCCTAATCTTATCACCTATCACACTCACTCCCCCCTGCTTTATTCAATCCGATGGACAGATAACAGGCAGACTCAAGGGGGCCTTTAAGGTGCGGAGCCTACATCTTAAGTGCTCTGTCTCTCTCTTTGTCTTTCAGATGCCAAGGAGATTGTCTTGAAAGCTCAGATTCTGGCCGGTGGCAGAGGCAAAGGTGTGTTTGACAGTGGCCTTAAAGGTGGAGTGCACTTAACTACGGAGTAAGTATGCCCCTATCTACATTTCACACTGTGAGTTTCTGTAGGAGATAGTTTCCTGTTTTTTCTCCCTCGACAGCGACTTCTAGAGTGAGGAGGCTCAAAGAGCTCTCTGAAGATGTTCCCTTGGCACTTGTCAGGATTACTTGTGCTGCAAACAAACAGTTTTTCTTTCTACCAGTGTCTCGTTTTCAAACAACTACCCTCAATTAAATGTTGAAAAGGGGATTTTGAGGTCAGCAGAAGCGTTTTGCACCCCATACTGAGTTTGCCTCTCTCGGGTTTGTGCCGCTGTGGAGATATATTTTGCTCTATCTTAGAATTACAAAGTGTGACTGGTGTATTCCTCCAATGAAGGCTTATCTGAAATCGTGCGTTTTTCAAAAGGCTAAACAACTTGAAATATTTTTATTTTTTATTGCTCAGACACTGCATTTGCCTCTGCCACAAGCGTTCATGTTCTAAAACAGCGCTATCTTTTTTAGTAAAGGTACCTTCCACTTACTGCCACCTTCAAGGCAAAAAAGTGATTTATGACAATTGTACCAGATATGCATCATCGTCACCCTACTTCAGGGTTCAGGATGGCCGGAAACTTTTTCAGAGTGAAATATGCTGAAGTTCATCGTCCCTAGATAGTGTCACGAGTGCACAGTTCACCTTCTTCTCATCTATCAAAGGATGAGTACAACCCCATCTTTATTTTTATTCACTTACAAAACCAGAGCAGGCTTACAGAAGCAGCCCCGGCATGTGGGCTGCTTCTCAACAGAGTATTAATCGAGGTTCATTCACAGCGATGTGTTGATGTTCCAAAAACTGTGCTTTGTCAGAACGTTACATAAATGCCCAGAATATGCTGAGGCATATCTCTAGAGATAAAGAAACACTTTTTCTGCTTTTCTCATCTTTCATTTTCTAAGTGTATATTTTTTCAGTGTTTGTATTTTAACATAAATTGCCTGTTGTCTTGTCTGTTTGAAAAAGGATATTTTTTGACTTAATACTTCTTCCAATCAGCCCTTCCGTGGTTGGTGAACTGGCCAATAAGATGCTGGGTTTCAACCTGACCACTAAGCAGACACCGAAAGATGGCGTGAAAGTGAAAACGGTGAGCCACTGCGTACACCGAAGGAAAGACTGATATACTTTGCTCTTTCTTCTTGTTTAGTTTTTTTCTGACCTCATTTTAAGGCATTTTGAGTCCAGCAATGCACTGTGAAAGTAATGAATGTGAAGGTAGTCTGGCTCTATAGTTTTGAGTTGCTTCTTTTCCACTAGGTTTAAATAGGAGCCGTCCACTGTTGTTTACTGTGGGTTTGCACTGGCTGGGTGTTATGGCTCATTGCATAAATTGAACCGGGCCCACTGTGAATTTAAAGTGTTTGGTAAACAACTGTTTCTATGTGCCACTAACAAGCAGGAATATAATGTTCTCTACTTGGATGCTGCATGCAGTGCCTCCTCAAAACAGACACTTCAAGGTGATGAAGCCTTCTCAGTCTCTAGCTTGTGCGTAGTTCCCGCTCTCTATCTTTGCCCCGCCCCATTTCACCTAACTTATGCTCCTCGTCCTATCGCAGAGTTTAGGTGGAATCAAGGGAGTGTCACACATGTCGTTTTTATAGAAAGCACCCGTGGAAGAAGCTCACAAGCTCAGAGTTACCTCTGTTTCTCACAGGCAGAGGAAAAGCTAAACAAACTAGAACTGGGCAAAAGTTGAATTGGATGTGAGCAAGAAGAGAACATGACCTCCATTGGGCCATCTTGTTGTCCTGCCAAGAACATCCTCTTTCGCCTGCGGCACTGAAGACAGACACGGGCGGAGCAGCCCATGACGGACGTGAAGGATCGAGAACAATAACGGTGTAGTCGCAACCTGGTCTGTCAGATGACAGACAGCTTTGCTGTCAACCTGCGTCAACCCTCACCCAGTACTGCACCACAGAGCAGAGAACAAAGGAAGGGGGCACTTCAGCCTCTCCATGGATTTGCTCTCATGGTACTAATGGAGGGATGTGGAGAGAAGAGATGCGACAGGGGTGTAAAAGATGGCTGTTGAAGAAGACTGGGTTTGAAGAAGACTGGGTTTGAGGTGAAAAAGATCGGTGGTGGGAATAGAAAATGTTAAGTCTGGGTGAAGAAGCAGGCGACAAATCGAAGGACAGGGAACTTAAGAGAATGTTTGAGTGACTGGAGAGGACAACATTTAGACAAGGAGATAGGGGCGCTGTCTGTGAACACGGAGTGGAGAGAAGGTTATCCATCCTCATTAGCTGTGCGGTAGGGTGGAAGCAGAACATAAGGGCTGTGCATGTTCAAACAAACACTTCATCCGAAAATCCTTCAGCCCATTAACCACCACGCATCTGATTCTTTTTTTCCCTCTCTTTTCCAAATGAGCCTCTCGCTTGCTCCCTCTTTCTTCGTATCTTCCAAACTCTGAGTCACACCATACGAGAGATTCCAATGGTATGCTTCATAGATTCTGCCGCTATGTGGATCCTGTTTATTAGCCTGTGTCATTGTGTTATCTGTATATATTCTGTTTAAACATGCATTGTAATGTACAATTTAAGGTTGCAAAGGTTTGCCAAATACTTTGGGGAAAGTCAAGGAAAGTTAAATGGTGTTTCTTGTTTGGGTAGCCTTTTATGTGAGAATGAAGTCCAATCAGCAGAGATGCACGGATACAGGTATCGGATGTCAGTCTGATTCCAGCCCCCTTCACACAGCTCTTCATTTATTTCATCATTTATTTGTTTGTTACCTTACGTACAAGAATGATCCCAGTCACTTCGACATAGTGAGGCATAAAACATGCATCAGTACTCAGAATCAGCCCCAAAGCCTAGTTATCGGTTTTGGTATTATGACAAAACGAAAAAAGGCAAATTGGTGCAACCCTCAAGTTGGTCGCTACATTCCTCCATCAGCCTCCTCTCTCTCTCCTGCTGTGCCATATCCAGGTGATGGTTGCTGAGGCCCTGGACATCACCAGGGAGACCTACTTTGCCATTCTGATGGACCGCGCCTGTAATGGTCCTGTCATGGTAGGCAGCCCTCAGGGAGGTATGGATATCGAGGAGGTAGCCGCAAGCTCCCCAGAACTCATCTTTAAGGTACGTGATTTGTGGCCCGTCCCCATCGCTGCGATACCGAATGAGAAGAATAAAAACATTGAAACGTATCTGCCTCAAAAGCAGCGCAGACTGTGAAATGGACTAATCTCGTCTAGCACAATGGAACTCTTAAAAGAGTTCAAACACCTCGCCGTCTTGCTCAAAGTTGTTGTTTCTCTTTAATCCACACAAGTTTTATTTGCCTTTAAATCACGCCGTAGCTCGATTGCCCAGTGGGCCCCACAGATGGAAGCTGTGCTCATTTCGTATTTTCATCTAATTCAATTAAACTTTTCCCTGCCTGCATGTGTACATGATGCAGACATGCTGCAATACACTGAAGCTTGACATGAACAAATACACAGCCTTCTGTGCTTTATTTAGCTATTAATTAGATTTACAGAACATAATCCACTGTAGTCACTTGGCTACTTGGCAACAGGTCTTTGTCGGTGTTAACAGATGTACAATTTAAGCACTACAGATTTTCTATTGTTGTATGTCTTCCTTTAGCTATTGTCAACAGATGTTAGAGCAGATTGGAAAGATCCAGCGGAGATATACATCCTTCATTATATCCACCGACAATCTCAGATCATATAAGCAATACACAGCTGTGATGTCGCTTATCTCACCCATGTGATGGGTCGATAAGATCCACACCTAGTTTACACAGAATTGTTTACACCAGCTAACGGCAGCTGTCAGTTTTATATTTTATTTTCGTAAACCGGCAAATCCCTCAACCATTTGTATTTTGAACCACTAGTTAATCATGATGCCTGCAGTTTGATATGAACATCCGCTTTGTGCCAGCGTTTGAGCCCTTTTGCTCACTCTCACTCCCTTTCTCCATTTGTTTCCCACCCTTTTTCTTCCACTTTCGCTGCAAATCTTACAGGAAGTCATAGATATATTTGAAGGGGTGCGAGACGACCAGGCACTTCGCATGGCAGCTAATTTGGGTTTCAAAGGACCTCTGCAAAGACAGGTAATGGGCACGCTGGCTTTAATGACACGCTGCAAAGAAGAGGCAGACAAATCTGCACACACACACACACAGATGCATCCTCATTGACAAACAGACCAAACTTTGGCTATTATTAGTTTTCCAGAGACAAGTTGCGAGGCGTCATCACACTCGGCTCACTTGCCAGGTGGTCTATTGTCATGTATCTGGCAGTGACGCACAGCGCTGTGCCAGGCTGAGGCATCACTCGTGGTACCATTATTTCATACAACATGATTTTTTTTTAAGTGAATCATGCAGTAAGAGTCAAAACTCATCACAATGAGCAGACTATAATTTTGAGAACAGTAAGCCAAAATTAAAAAAAAATCGTGTCACCTCAAGTTTTATCAATCTCGCTCAGAAGAAAATGAGATCGAGGAAGAACCGCACAGAAACGCTCTGAGTTCACATTCAGACCGAGTATGGAGTTCATCTAAATGCCATTTGTCTCTTGGCATCAGATAACTGATTTGTTTTCTCTTCCACAGGCACCGTGGCATGAGAAATCAGATTAGCTCCGAATCTTAGCACATGTAATACATATAAATCAGCCAAGTGGATCTGCTTCTACTGAGAGTCAAGGATGTTTTGAGCTTTGTTTGCATCATATTGTATGCAATCCTTCTTTCTTTTCTTTTTTTTTGCTGGATACTGACTAGGCATTGATTTTAAACGGTCAAGGAGAGGAATAAAAAGTGAATGGTTGCGTTTCTGCATTGTCAGTATGTTTTTCCATGGTTACTGCGAGTCAGCTGCCACACTGTTTAATTCAGAGATAATTACAGGTCTTTTTGAGAGAGATTATTTAATTGTCAAGTGTTAACGTCAGGTTGAATCCAAAAAAAATGAATTATAATTCTGTATATATATATATATATATTCTGTAATTACATTAGCATGTGCTGTAATTATGTCCTTTTTGCCAGTTGTCACATCGTTTTGAGCAAAAAGAAATATTTTACAATTCAGCACAGAGACATACATATGCAAATGCGAACTCAGACAGCGCGATGTTGAAGGTGATTTGCCATGTTTTATGTAGCCTGTGTGGGAGGCTGAGCGGCCTTGGCGGGCCTTGCTGCTCAGAGCCGAACCGTGAGGTAATCACTGTCATATGTGGTCCTCGCAGGCAGCAGATCAGATTAAGAGGCTCTATGATCTGTTCCTGAAAGTCGACGCCACTCAAGTCGAAGTCAATCCTCTCGGAGAGACTCCCGAAGGACAAGGTACCGTGTGTGTGTGTGTGTGTGTGTGTGTGTGTGTGTGTGTGTGTGTGTGTGTGTGTGTGTGTGTGTGTGTGTGTGTGTGTGTGTGTGTGTGTGTACTTGGCCTCAGCATTCGTTTTTTTTCTTCTTTTCTTCCTGTCATTAATTGTTCCCCAAATCATGTTGAACATCCACAATATTTTGACACTTTGAATAGAGAGCCTTTTTGCACAAACATGGCGCTAGCTGTTAATCACTGACTGTGGGAAACAGGCAGTCTATCTCCTCGGGTCTGAATGCATTTAAGAATGTGAAATGTATTTGCAACACATTGACGTCAGTTTCCTGTCAGCGTGACTTTGTCTGGATAAAAAAATCCAAATGGCTTCAGGGAGCAGAGATTTCCATATTCATAGCATGTTGATGTTTGTTGATGAGTCCTAGTTGCTGATAATTAACTAAAGACGTACAGTCTATCATGGACTAGTAATGAGAAAGTCCAATGAGGGATTGCAGCAGCAGCAACATTCTTCATCTACTCCGCGGTCGTCAGAGAGTAACCAGTCAGGGAAACTCTATGAATATATTTAAAAAAAAAGTCTTATAAACTGAATGCTCAAATTAATTTTACATATTGTATGTCCGGCCTTGAACATTATTGAAATGACTTCAATTGAAATTTGTTTTGATTTTCATTATAAAATAAATCACTCCACCTCTTAAGCACCTACATCTAAATAATAAGGTTTTGTTGCTTATGAAACCAGAAACCACTTTATTATTTTCTACACATGTTTGAAAATTTGTTTTATTTTTTTATTTGTTCATTTAATTAACCTACTTCGAAAATGTGTAGTTGTTTACTTCCCCTTTGTGTCCTAAAGGAATACTTTTCTCTTGAATCTTCTCGTTGCAAGTCTCCCTTATTCTGATAATTAACACAGAGCTGAACCAAAAATACTCGGGTACGCTAACTCTGGTAGGAGAGAGATGTTCAGTGTTGTTGAAGGTCATCCTCAAGTCACTTTCTTTAGAGCAGCACAGCCTAGCCTGTTACGAGTTGAGTCTATTGTATTTCCAAATTTTTTTAAACACAATTTATATATATTTTATTGTCGCTAAGAACAGCTGGTCGAGCGCAGCCTAAACAGTGTGTTTGGTCCCGGGGCGATTCAGCAGTTCTGAGCTCTAGCCGGCTTCTCTTGTGTCGTCTGCAAAACTATTTGGACCCATATTTGCCACAGCTTCGGTTGGAGCTTCCAATCATGGGGTCAAAGCCCGCCTCAGTTACATTTTCATAGTTGTTGCATGTGTTTCTCGCGCTCCCTGTCTTAAGTGTTCCCTGACAAATGAAAATGCTTGAATATCCGAAGAACATCCGAGAAACGTGCACATTTCAGTCCCTTGTTGTCACTTAAATTGCAAAACATGACAAGTGGAGAATAGCAGGTAAACATTTCAAGCGCTCGTCATTCAGATGAGAAAGACATTATACGTCGTCACGAAGCGTTTTCTAGCATATGCGGTGCTGCTTTCGTTGAACTTGTCCTGAACTTGGTTTTCCTCCCAAAGAAATAAGGAAGCTTGTATCGGCGGCGGCGAACACAGATCGACTGTGATGCGTCCTATCGAGACGCATTACACCACGCCCAAGATGCATCACTTCTTTGATGTTATTTAGTCTCCGCAAAAACAGATACTTGTTCAAAGTATGCTTTATCAAAGATTGACAAGAGGAGATTGTTGTTTCATGATTTCTTATGAATATTAATGAATAAAATGACTCCTTTCAAACGATGAATTTTCACTGAGAGGTATGAGTTGTATTATCTAGAAGCAGGAAGAAGCTGTGACTGAGGCCGGCTTTGTAGACAAGTTTCACATTAAAATCAACTCGTTCTTTTTTTGGGTTCAATTTGGTCACGTCACGTGTGAGCGCTGAAAGGTATTTTTTTCAAGGGTGGAACATTTTTATCTTGTTTTGTCTCTTAGTAATATCCAAATATTTTTTTGTAGATGGACTGGTAATGGATGTTTCAAAACAAAATCAAAAGTAATTGTGTCGTAGGAGGACACCGTATGTCAGCAGAGTGTTTGCTGCTTGGACTGTGTGTCTATGTTCACATTTTATTTTAGTTTCCCAAAGCCAATTCCCATATTTTCATAATACTTATTCACTCTTACATGAGGGTGATCTGGCTGCCTGTGCAGCTGCATGTGCATGCTCATTAGAAAAGTTGATGCTGAAGGTTTTAGAGACATAAATAGCAATAGACATAATACATAATAGTTGTATTTTCAATGGTTGAATGATTGATTTAATTTTTTTTAGAATTTGCTTAGTTGCACATTGTCAGGTAGGTAGAATCACATGATCTGTTCAACTGAGGATGTAGGCGATTTTACCAGAGGGTGCCAGCATCATGAGGAGATGATTTAGGCAACAAAATGTTAGTCAAAAAATGACTATATAAGGTCATTATTTTAGGAAGGTGACTATGTATAGATTCATACCACTCTTATATCCGTTTGATGGAAGCTCGCACCAGCAGCCCATTAGCTTAGCTTAGCACAAAGACTGGATTTCTGGGGAAAACAGGTGCAGTTTTACGTGGGGTAATGTGCTGGAGTATTTCTTAGGCACCTTGATTTCCTCACACCAATAACGAGACCCACTGAGCCTAACCCCGTAATACAGCAATATGGTTTTACATGTATGATTTAGCATGGATTATACAAGATATGATTCCTAAGTTAGTGAACGTTGAAGTGGCTGGTGGACTAATTATTATGTTCTTTTCTTTTGAACTGATCTAGGGTTGGTGTTTGCCCCTGGTTTCAGTCTTAATGCTAAGCTAACCCGCTGTTGGCTGCAGATGCATATTTACAGACGATAGATGACGGTGGTCTCGTTCTTCTAATATCAGCAAGCTTTTCCAAAATGTCAAACTATTCATTTAAGTAACGGTCACTGTTTAAGTGTTGTTGTGTATACAAAAATCCCTTCGACTGATTTCATTAGATTCTTTGCCTGCTATTTTTCAGGTGGCTTTATGAGTGTGCACGGTCTCTTTGAAATGTACTCTCTTTGAAGTGTAAAGGAAATGTCCGTTTACTAAGAGGCAATGTCAAAAACACATGCCTCAGTGGGCCAACCTCTGAGATCATTAAGACCAGTACGCCGAGGGGACACCCCTCACTTCATTAATTTCAGGTTTTAGAAATGATAATTAGTTTGCTTTTTTCCATCTGAAGTCCTCTTTCCTTTCCCTTTTGCCTGCCTTCTCCCTTTTTCCCACGTTCTGTGCTTCCTCTGTTGCGTGTCTTCATTCCTAACTCTGTCTTTGTCATCTCCTCCAGTGGTTTGCTTTGATGCTAAGATCAGCTTTGACGACAATGCCGAGTTTCGTCAGAAAGCAGTGTTTGCTATGGACGACATGACTGAGAGCGACCCCACCGAGACGGCGGCAGCCAAGTGGGACCTCAAATACATCGGGCTGGATGGAAACATTGCCTGCTTTGGTATGGAAACAAAACCCTGGAACACACACACACACACACACACACACACACACACACACACACACACACACACACACACACACACACACACACACACACACCATTAAAGGAATCCTCCCTCAAGCAAACCTCTCCTGGCATCAGGCGTCTCTCAAGTCGCAATAAGGGAAAAGCTCGGACACAGTTGAAACTTAGTCAAAGTAAAAGCAGCCTCGGCTTTCCTCCAGTCCACATTACAGGCAGCTTTCTGAGGACTCCGGAAGGAATGCTCCCGTAACCAATGCGTTCTAATTAGTTATAATCCGCCCAGAAAGTCTCCAGTGAGCCAGATTGTTAGCATTCTCATTAAAAGGCCCCTCTCTCGTCATAAATCAAAGCTTTTTACAGTGTACAGCAGCACTAACAGGTGCTCTCGCGTCTCACCCCGTAGCCTCATAAACACATTAGATGTCTGTTAGCGCTACACCCCACCTCCCCTCTGAATCCCCAGCTCCCGGCCTCTCTTAAAGTAACAGCAGCTTTTAAGGTCCTGCAGCTTCCTTGAGAGCTCCGTAAGCCACCAAAGTGGCAGCTGTTAATGTAAATTTCCCTTTTATTGAGACCTCGGTTGGGGAGCTCGCGAAGACACAAGTTCAGCTAGACTAAAGCAAATGAGGTTAGACGTTTTTTGTGCACTTGCAACTCGGCAGGGTACCCGCGCTGGCAGTTAGCTAAATGATGACACAGGCCGCAAAATAAAAAAGTGTAGCAGAACCTCTTTTAATCAACGCTCTTTCCTCTGAAGTCGGGAGTTGAGTCATAATCAAATTTTCTCTGTGTTGCTTGACTTGAGGCATTCAAAATTCCTGTTTAGAGGATTTCCAACCGATTCACTTTTTAAGTGTGACATCTTTTTGACGTTTTTCTTTGGTTGATGATTTTCTGCTGGATTTCTTTTTGGGTGTTCGTACACTACATTTCATCTTTCCTTCAGTGGAGGTAGTGTTTTTTTAAATCACACTTTCCTCACACTTTCCTCTCAGGGATTTGTTTTGTAATTTCTGGACATTAACCTGGACTTAATGGTCAGATTTAACTTGATAACACTTAATAAATACATGAGGTCATTATTAGGCTATAGTACCATTAACTCTCACTTAAAGTATCAAATGGTTACACCTGATACCATAAGGCTTTCTCTGAAAAGGCAACTTCCATTTGGCTAAATATTTGTCTTTTTAGTTATCCTCTATGTTTCAGTATACATTTTTGCACATCAATTGAACTGACGGGACACTTTCTGACAGTGAATGGAGCCGGTCTGGCCATGGCCACATGCGACATCATTGACCTGCATGGAGGAAAGCCAGCTAACTTCCTGGACCTGGGGGGAGGAGTCAAGGAGAGGCAGGTGTACGAGGCATTCAAGCTGCTGACTGCCGACCCTAAGGTAGGAACAAACATGACACAAAAGTGCTTTTTTCTCTCAAAGCTTCTTGATTGTTACAAATGAGCACACGACCTAAATAGCTCCCTTATCTTAAAGCACATCCTAAAAGAAAAAGTAAAAAAAAGAAAAAAGCAATTTTGCCACCTGTTGAATAGTCTTTAATATTGCAGTCATGTATCTTGTCAGAGCACATTCATAAAGCCCTGTCTGCCTGGTTAGCGCTTTGTAACTGAGACAACAGTGCTCATTAGACTAGGGACCTTGGCATATGTCCATGTTTCACTGAGAGTCTGTCAGATTAAGTGCCATCATTTTCAGTTGCAGAGGCATGAATCGCTGCTCTGCTTTTTGATGCTCGTCATCACACGTGCATCCACATGTACACATGCACAATAACACACAGCAGAGGCTAATATGTAACTCAAACATGAATGCAACTGTAACTCAAAGCATGCTTCTGGAAATCTCAATGAGTGGCAGCTTGAGGGGTTTTACAAGTGATTCTGCTCTATGTTCAGGAAGCTTTTTCAAACTCCAAACTAAACAGTATGAGCCTTGTAACAATACCACAGTGCAGATTGTGTGTTGACAGTCATCACACCGCTAATTCCCCCGCTGCTGTCACTCCCACATCCCTGGACTAATCTCCGGTTGCCTCTGTGTTAGCGTGGTCGTCATACAGATATTTGATACCAATTCAGTCTTCCGCCCCCCCTGTTTTTTTTTTTTAAACCGTTCTTTTCACGTGCTGATTTCACTTGACAGGAAATGCTTTCAAAAATGTTTTTCAAAAGATTTCTACTCACCTGTGTGTTGACACGTTCAACCACAGTTAGAAATCTGTAAATCTATGAGAGAGGTGGCATCTCACCGCTCTCACATTTCCCTTCCCATGTCTGCTTTTCTAACCTTACTAGAATAATGCTAGCTGTCTTCATTTAAACATCCAGAGACCAGGGAGCGAGAGGCTGTGAATAAATATGCAGTCTGCTCTTGCATACATATTCTGTCACTATTAAACCACTAGAAAACTCAATTTCATCTCAACCCAATGCTCCGTCGTACAATTTCGACTCAGTGTTTAGAGGTGGAAGCTTTTGAAAAAAAAGTTCTGCTTCATATATTTACGGCACAGCAGCGACAGGAACAGACCTCGTGTTGCACACCTTTTTGTCCATGAATGTTTAAAATCTACCAACCTTAACACCCCAGCAGGTGATGCACTGCCTCACTCCGATTTCCACTGTGTGTAGATTCTGTTTGGTCTCACGTGAATACAACTCAATGGACTGTGGAGGGAAATATAAATGAATATGGTGGGAAAAAGAAATGCGATCAATAGGGGAGAGAAAAACTACAATGGCTTGTCACTCTCGCCTGGCATGGGGCCATCATCCATTATTATTATTGAACCCTCTTAAGAGGTGGAAGTCTGCGGAAGCAAAATCTGGTTTTAAAGTCTGCATTCATTACGCCGCTCTCTCATAAGCAAACAAAAACTAATAAAAAAACCACACTTCGGCATGGACAAGAGGATCCTCCTCCTCACTGCCTGTTCCTCCTTCTCTCTCTGTCTTGGGCTGATTCCCTGGATCCAGATGGGGGAGTAAGCCGGCTGTCTGTCCCTCCTGCTGCTGTGTATGGAAATGGAGACAGGGAGCTCCTCCCTAACAGGGGAAAAAGTAGAATAGGATTGACATTAAGCCGGGTTGGAGGCACCATTAGCATTTCAACCAGGGGAGCTGAGAAACCTGCTCTGATCTGTGGAGGGAATGTTAATCATTTCACAATAAGAGTGTGACAGAGAGAGCTGCTCATTTGCATTTAGCTTTTTCTTTATTTCACCAATTACCACTCCTAAACTAGAAAATATGAACTGAATTTGAAATCATTCCCCAGGCTGGGGGAATATGATGAGGCAAAAATGATTGTTTCCAGGTGTCAATAAGTAATGGAGAGAGAGTTGTTCTGCTTATTTGCCTTAAATATCAAGGCAATCAGTGCACAAGACCTTGAAATAGACGTACCTTTTGTTGAGAATCTATTCACTGTTTGAACGTCCCAGACGGACTGGTTCACATGTATTTCACATCATTATTCTTCCACCTTTTTTGAAGGCATATTCTTATGAGGAGGCTCATTTCCATTGGGACTGCATAAAATGAGTTTGGTGGCGGCTGTTGGACTGCATACGTGAAAATATGCCACTGTAACTTGTGACTTTGAAGATCTGAATGTTTCATATGTTGTGGAAACGACAAAAGTGCATTCAGCGGCCAAGCAGGCGTTAGCATAGGATGTGTCCCGCTCTAATGACGGCATACATTTCCACGAAACCAGGTATTTTGGTGTCCGTCTTTTCTTTCAGTCCCTCTTCCTCAGATGCTTTTACGCTCTCTCTTTCTCAGTCTCCACGTTCGCTTTGATGTCTCGGGCTCATTGTGCTGAGAGGAGTGGAAGTGATGCGAGTGTACTGCCGGCACTGAATAGCAGAGACGGAGTCTTGAGATGACAAAGCCTCCTCCTTCTTGTTTGATTCATGTCTCCAGTATCTACTCTCACAGCATTTATTACCTTAAACATTATCATTATTTTTGCAAGAAAGGGGGAGAGAAAACAGATGAAGTGAGGATATTGTGAAGTGGGAACAACATAGGAAACAAAGAAGTCGAAATGAAATGATTGAGAGAAAAAAAGAAGTGTATAAAGCCCAGCATGTTAAATAGGCGAGATGTTATGTAGCTTGGTGTATGAGACCATTCAGTTTCTGTTTGGAAATCAGCCCCAGGCTTTTTAAGCGGGGACATATTTATTTTTCATGCTAAAATAAATAGCTCCACTTTCTTCATATCCACGTATAAAACAGTCTGTTGACAGAATGGCTGAATTTATTATGATTTCCCTCACATCACCTGTAGGCACGAAGCAGGAGCAGGCAGCAAATACCAGCAGCCAAATAACCTTGTTATTGCCTTGTGCCGCTGCCATAAAGAAAGTGGCAGATGGATGTTTTGTCCAACTCGACATCCTTGTGTTTCTCGGGGCTTAAGGCAGTTTTTCTATAATTTTTATAGGCTATAGTAAATGACGCACGCCCATGTATGTCTGTATGAATCTCACCACTATATCATGCACACATTTATCATATCTTGAGATACAGGGTCATCACACAGATATTTTAAGTCCATCCAAACCAGCGATGTTAACATCTCTAAAATATACAAGCAATTAATAACCACAGACAGAAGTGTGCTGGTAAAAGTACTACCACAACTTAATCTGGCTGTTATGGGGTGACAATGGGGATCATTTTTATCAGATTTGTGTTTCTATTCACAATCAACAACATCTCTGTCCTTTTTTTTATTTTTTATTTGTACAGAATCCACATTATTCCAACAACATGGAGTGAACTGTTTGAGGGTAGATCAAGTCTTTCCATCTCCGAATAACGTTTTGTTGCACTGACGCAGTTGGCAGCGAGAACGTTCTGCTCAGTGCTTCTGTGTGCCTGTGAGTGCAAAAAAAAAAAGTAGAATGATGTGGAGGAAGAACAAAAATATGCTGTTAGAAAAGAGGAACAAAATAAAAATAGAGCAAGTTTTAAAAGTCATGTAGAAACTGCATCTGTTCACCGTTTTCTGATATTATCATATTTAGATAATCACAGACTGGGATTTTGATTTGTGTGCATTCATATACCATACATCATGTGATTCTGTGTAAACGTGTCCATGTTGGCGTTCTTGGTTGTTACCTGCAGGCGCAGTTCAGGGCAAAGCAGGCGTACAAAGTGGGGAGGCTCCTCTCTCAGGAGAAAGAGGCACAGATTGGCACATTAGCATTAGTTCAGCTGGGTGACCCGCCTCCCGGGCAGATATGGAGGTGTGTTTATGAGCATGTGTTAATGCTGTTGCATAATGGCGCTGTTGATAATGAAACATCTTTTCAGCTCCCACTGGCATGCGTGTGATCTCAATTTGGAATGCCGAAGCTCACCTGTGAGTGAATGAGTGCGTAATCTTTAGTTTTTCTCTGAATTGCTGCTGCATTTTGGGATTATTATGCATGTCCCCGAGTGCTTCAGCCCCCGTTGCCCTCAAGCAAAACTACATACAATTTTCCTTCTTTCCAGCTCAGTGGCTCTGCTTTAACTCACCTTTGGTCCCACTTAAACCACTTTCCTCCTTGTTGCAGTGACTCTCCTGAGACCGGGCCAACTCCAAGTCCCATCCCTTCTTCTACAGGGAACGCACCACTATGGCTGCATTTCCAACTAGGCCTGTACGGAATAGTTTGAAGCTTCATTCATAACTCCGACATTCAAATAATAATTAGTAACTAACAGAAACATTGTGTGCAATCTGGTCCACTTTTAACCGTCTTTCTCTCTCGCACACACGGTGAACGACGTCTGAAAAAGATGGATGTAATCATTTCAATTTATTTTTTACTGTTTGCTCTCCGGCTTGCTGCACACAAAGGGTGGCATGGTCTGAATTAGGCAGCATAGTAGCACCATAAATTACATTTATATAACCGCGAGAACACAAAATCCTATTTCACCCATTTTTTTTTTTTGGGTGATGACATCATAAATATGACAACAAACATTTAAAGCTTCATTCGAAAACCTCAATAAAAGCTTTGAATGTAAAACAAATATATATATATATATTATAATATATTGCGTTTGGTCCTATTTCCAACACTACGTTCTGTTTTCTATGAGTGTCTTTATTGGTATTTTTCAGCACTACTTGTGTGGTGATACAAACCTGAGCATTTATAGTGGTGCCCCAGTGGATCTTCATGCTTGTCTGCCATCTATTTCCTCTTTTGGTTTCTCCCTCCCCTTCTTCCAGTTCTTTCTGTCTCTCTCTGATTCTTTTTTTTCTCCCTGTAGCCTTTCATCTAGTTAAATCCTGTTGAAGTCAATGTGAGGAGCTTCCCTCAGTTCCATGCCTTTTAGCCTTTTTTGTCCCCATATGGAGATGTCTGAGTCCATGTCTAATGGGCTTCAACATGTGTATGGACTCACCGAAAAGGCAGTGGCTCTGGTCTAGGCCAGGTGTGCCACAGACATGTGCTGTCCTGTATTCATGCTGCACAGGAAAGATTAAAAGGACACCCTACTTTACAAGGATGCACCCTTGGGATGTTGCAGCCACAGCTCATTCAGACATTGTGCCAAAACACAAATAAGTGTGAATACATACTTGTGTTGTTGCACCCACATCATCCCCCAGCTTTTCCCCAGAGGATTCAGTGAGACTCTGGTGGGTGGACCTCGGATCCTCTGGGGTGTGATACACTCAACCTGCTGCTCATGGGCCCCAACAACTTTTAATCACAATAGTCACCTGATGATGATGTGAGAGGTTCTTTTTGAGTGGAAAGAAAACCGCTTCCCGCTGGAAGCCGAGGGCCAGGGGGAGATGCTGCTTCTCCGTGTTGTACCAAACAGAGGCAATGCAAAGCAGTTGAGAACAGGAGAGGAAGCAGAAAACAAGTTAATGGAGTTCCTTCCCAGTGTGCAGAATATTGCACCAGTACTAAATAGGGGGCCAGCAGTGGAGGGACGAGTACTCAGTCCAGAGGACACACTGGGGCTGCCATGTTGAGGTCAGTTCACAGAAAGAGTGGACATTGCTTGTAACTGGTGGGGGGGGGGGGGGGGGGGGGTGGTTGTGTTCTTTCAGGGAGAAGTGGCTCTCCAGTTGATGAATTCTTCTTTACTTCAGTTATATGCTGCAGAGGTCATTGTATTGGTTTGCCATTATAAGAGAAAGGCTCTACCTCCTATAATGGTTTTCTTGCAGATTTGCTTACAGTGCATTAAAAGCCTGCGTTAGTGACAGATATCGGGGTTGTTGTTTTTTTGTCCATTGTGGGACCTCTTTTACTCGAGTGCATTGAATATCGCTGCGACAACACGGGAAGCTTATCCTATTGGATAAACCCTGCGCTCTGAGTTAGTCCCTGAAATGTATTCAGCATGAGCCAGATGCAATTGTGTGTGTGTGTGTGTGTGTGTGTGTGTGTGTGTCTCAAGGCTGTACATTGAAAGTCTCGAAGGCACAGGGCAAAAAATTTGAAAACTCTGTTGTGCAGCCTTCGTGAAGGACACGTCGATCGACGGTCATCGCTCCGTAAACTCAGAAGCTACGTGTCAGACAGACGTAACGGAGGAAAAGCTCCCTCAGATTTCTAGCGAGGTACTTTGATGAATTATTTCAGCTTTGCCAGCTGTCCTTGTGTGTTTTTCATCCACGGTATCTGTTGACAAAGCAACAGTTTGAGATTTAGTTTTCCAACTGTGTTATTTATATTGCATGAACAAGCCTATAGGGGCTGCAAAACCGAGTGATTGTACTTTAAAGCGATAGCAGGTGCATCTTTGTTGTGGAAAAGTGTTGATTGGTCAAGAGGATGGTCCCGTAAGAAAATCTATTCTGGAAAATATCCACAAACTATTTTGATAGTACGTGAAGCGCATTGTATATCTTGCATGTTTTTTTTTGTTTGGCGCATAAAAGTAAATAATATAACATTGGATACATGATTCATCTTGTTTGCATTGGGTTTGCCTCCTAGTTTTTGTTTGTCAGTACTGTAATTATAATGTAATGAATCGTACTGCAGATTTGTTGTTAAATAGATGCAATATCCAGATTTCCTTCTCCGCGACCTTTAATTGAATTGCTCTGGTCTTTAGGCTTTTTACATTCCACATTATTGGTTGTCAGCACATTATTCGGTTGAATCAATTCAGCAGTGCATATGAATGCCCGATCAATACATTTCTCTCCACTTTCTCTGTTATAATGACATCCACTCTTTACTTGTAACTCCAGGTTACCACTCGCTGTCTCTTACTCTCTCAGAATGCTCCTCGCTGCCACAATGTCACAATCAACATTTCGTTTGATTTAGTGTTGACCGAGTTTAGGATCTTCACCGGGGTCACGGTGGTCTCAAAACAAGTCAATTATGGCATACCTCCTAATTGTGCAATGCCACCAGGATTTTAGCCATCTGAGCGTTTCACTTCTTCAGCAAAATAACAATCCAGATCGCACTGAAAATGTCTCTTTGTGAAGAGTGAATGTGGAGGACTGCCACCGGACCCGACCCCGCTGCAATCAAATGAGAGGTTTTCTAAAGGGACTCTGATGCTCAGAAACACGACCGCTTGCGTCTGCAGGGAGCCGCAAATTAAATCAGTCCCTCGTCATAGCTTAACCTGAGCCTGGGTCAGAGTTGTTGCTAACTCCCTTCTCTTTAATTAGCAGTTGGCAAAGCAAGACGCAGGAACTCGTCTTGGGTCTTGAGGAGTTGAAACGTATATTCACCAACAAATAAACTGTACACACACTGCACTGCTGCATTCAAGTGCATACCGTTACTGTTAAGTTTGTGTTCGCTGTCACACAAATGCTCTGTCTCACGACCGGACACGCACTCACTTTAGGACAACCTATTTTAAGTGTCTGAATGTGTTGATGACAATACACGCACTATATGGCTGCTAACTCTCCCGGGCGTTCGACCTGGGGACTGTCTATTTTTTAATTATGGATTTAACATGGTTGTGCATCAGTTATTGTTGCATTTGGGGTTCGTTAGGCCCTTAAGTAGTCAGTACGTGGCCTTATCATCTTGCACCACAGAAAAAGGAGCCCCCCTTCATTGCAACAAGCCCTGCATGCAGCACTAATCTTGTCGTATATATTAATAAACAAGTACCAGCTTTTGGTCAGAAGAAAGAAAAAAAAATCCAAATTAGCATCCCTAGTTGTTTTATTGGAATACACTTTCCTTTTCGGCCTAATCTTTGGCGTGAAGTTTTTTCAATTAGGCAGATTTACAAACTTTTGGCCGCATTGTACATGTAAATTAATATTTCAGTTACACATAAGCATGCAAAATAGCTGAACCTATTAGATTACATTATTAAAAATAATTATTCTGGAAAGTTGCTTGTTGTTTTAGCCTTTCAAATATGAGTATTTATACAGTAATATGCTATCCAATTCCACGCGCCCCTTCGGGCTTGTGGCGAGCGACATTACTCTAGTTTGAATCGTAGTCCAGTGAGACGGAGCAGCAGCACTCGCTCATATCGTTCATGTCACTGACATGTATGCACACATTGCCTTACCTCGTGAACCCAAACTCATACAATACATCGTCCTCACTGTCATGGTCCAAATGACAAATGCATGCACGTGTTGTGAATTTGGGCAAAAAATGTACACTCTGCACTTAAGGAGGTTAATGCTATAAGCGAAGGACAAATGTGGTTGTCAGAATCCATACGTTCTCCTCCTCGTTCCTCACGTGAAGGTTAATTTGAGGAAGTGAAGGAACCGTCCAGAGTTGCAGCAAAGAGCTGCTGACTTGTCGGATTGATTTGCCCTTCAGGGAACTAATGCCTTGCCTGTCTCCATCTCCATTCGATCCGGGTAAGGACAGCACGGCATGCTTTTAAAGACTCATGTCATTTTCCACTGCCCCATCAGTCAACAACACTGTTACTTAACCATCATGTATGCATAAAGACTATGGATTGCTAATGTATTGACTTCATTCCAGCACCTTGTTTTGGCACCAATTTGTCTCCTGTTGATTCGCACACACACACACACACACACACACACACACACACACACACACACACACACACACACACACACACACACACACACACACACAGAGACAAGTCCCATGGGCATGTCTGATTGAGCTTTCTCCTGTCTGCCATTCCTCATCCGTTGGAAATCAATAGAGGATCTGGGATTGGAGCTCGAGCTAATTGAGCTCTGCTCTGTCTGTTCTCTTATTGCTGCCAGGAGCGATTTGTCATCGCAGCACCTGGTTCACACCATGGGGCCAGCGGGAGCCAGTCAGCGATCAGATAGGGCCTTTGGATACCACAGGGAGGGGGAGCCGCGTGTGATTGAGCGACCTTGTGAAGTTGAGCACTCAGAGGAAGGGCATAGCAACGAAGGACTTCATTTATCCCCATGTGCCTCCATAATAGCTGCCTGATGGTTCTTCCTCTTCAGCTGATGACATGGAAGAAAGAAAAAAAATTGACTTCTGTTGCCCAGTTTGGGAAGTCACAATTGTTACACTGTTGGTTATCCCTCTCCACCAGACGTCGCCTTAAACTAATATTTTCCACCATTGACTGAATTTTTTTTTAAACGATGAAGGAAAAATCTGAAAGCTGGACTGGAGGCCTTGGAGTTGAATCACTGGTGCAAATGGAGCGCATGCTGCAGAATTTCCTTCATTGCACACACACAGAGCGTACAGTTGGGGGACCGACAGCAGATATTTGCTGATATTTGCCTTTTTTAAATAAGCCTTCAGCATATGTCTTATAATAGTGCTGAAATATTATCACAGAATTTTTTACAACCCGGTCTGTCAAAATGACGTACAGTGAAAGTCTAATGCAACCACTGGTCGCAACTCCCTCTTTTTCTTTTTTTTCTTTTTTTACCTGCTGCTGAGGTAGGTCCTTGTAAAATACTGCATCATGGTCACAGTGCATCCATTTGCTTGTATTTCCCATTCCGCCGCTAACCAAGAGACGTCCAGAAAAACTAATTATCTTCCACCATTGTTCTTGGCAGTATCACAAACCCACGATTCTCTCCAGCTATAAATATCACGCCATTGGTTCTGCTGTTTACACCTCACACATGATTTCAGCATAGTCATCCGTAACCCACGATAATGCCTCGTATTAAATGTGGCATGCTGTTGCGAGCCAGTGTTTTCCTTACAAACTGCTTTTCTACTCTTTTCTGTATTGTAAATGGAGATTCCTTCCATCCAAACCATCTGCTGTCATCACTCCACTCTTTGCCACCCTTCCAATTCTCCATTGCTCCATCTGTCTGAGCTCCAAGGCTTGAGGGAGTATCCCCATTACAAACAGCCATGTCCAATGCTAAGGAGAGAGATTGTGGAAGAAAAAGTGTGACTATATGACCTGCCCCCCCCCTCAGGTCACGCTCCCCCTGCCGCTTACTGTCTGTGTGCACATGCTGGGAGATTATGTGAGGCCACTCAAACACCCAGCTGATGACATCATTTGTGCCCTCGGGTCCATGTACTGACACCACAGTCACTGTACCCTCTCCTGTCCTCTGAGGCCATTAATGATGCAGGTGATATTTTTAAAGTTGCGTGTCGAGGTTAAGGCTGCGTCATTGAAACACGGGTCAACTGCAGGGATAGCTGTTGAACATTGCTGCAAATTAATTAGCAGAGGCTAAATGAAGCCAACAAAATGGCAAAGTCTTGAAAATGTATTTTATTTTCACTTCCCTCGTCGACTGCCGTTGGTCAAAGTGCACCTCACATCATTAACTGCAGTTTGAGTCACTGTTAAGCAGATGATGCAGTACTACCAACATAATTAGAGGCTACTTGGTTGAATACACTGAAATTAACAATATGTCATGTTATGAGGTTTTAACTTCTATGTACACATAGGAGGATGCGAACACAGCTCCTACTTAGGGTTGGGTACCGAGAACCGGTACCAGTATGGCACAGGTTCCAACACGTCCGGTACCTACCGGACCGAAAAGCAACGCAGATTTCGGTGCTTCCTTCCAGTGCCTGAGCCGATTTAAATACTTTTCGCTAGAGATCGCTGGAGACACGAGCACGAGCTTTTGAACGTCCGTCCTCGCCTTGATGGAACAAATCTCTCCAGTTGATATGAATGATGACGTGTAGTCCAGTAAAGCAGCAGTTTTAGGATCCAACAGTGTCTGAGTTCTGTTGCACACGGTCCCATCAGGCCACCTGATGCTTGTGTCTGTTCTTTTTTTAAATATATATTTTTATAGTTTGAAGTTAAAAGGTTTGAAGCTGTAGTTTGAAGCGTATTTTGTATGTACTTATTTATTTATATCTATAGTACACTTTAAACAGTTAATAATATTGTTCAATTTGAAGAAAAAAACTTGCCTTGGCAATAAAAAAGTATCGGTTCAGGCACCGTTTAGGCACCGGTATCGGAAAAAACCCAAACGATACCCATCCCTACTCCTACTGCAGGCGTACAGAGGCCGGATCGCCCGTGCCAATGGGTCCGGCTCCCCATACTCCTGCAGCACCCCCCACAAAAACCCCCGAGGGACCCGGTCGAAAGCCTTCTCCAAGTCTACAAAGCAGATGTAGACTGGTTGGGCAAACTCCCAGGACCCCCTCCAGTAGTCTTGCGAGGGTAAAGAGCTGCTCTTTGTCACCGGTCCTGTTCGTGACTACCACGGTCAGGATATCTAGGCGCAGCCAGGGGGCGGAGAAAATCCGGTTCGGGAGTCTTGGGATCGTCTCTCTGCTGTTCGCGGATGATGTGGTCCTGTTTGCCTCCTCGGACCGTGACCTCCAGCATTCACTGGGGCGTTTTGCAGCCGAGTGTGAAGCGGCAGGGATGAGAGTTGGCACCTCCAAATCTGAGGCCATGGTGCTCTGCCAGAAACCGGTGGATTGCTCCCTCCAGGTGGGGACAAAATGCCTACCTCAAGCGAAGGAGTTCATGTATCTCAGGATAGATATGCCATGTGGGCATAGTTAATCTGCATCCCTTAATATCTGTGCATGAATCCAGTTGTTTGCTTGTTCCTGTCTGGATGATATGCTTGCGCACAGCCTCCTGGAGTCTGTGTTGCTTCCACCAGGGCCCTAGGCTCCCTAACAACCCACATTAACCTTCTGACTTCTGAAATCCAAGAGCCCTTCTGCCCTTTCTCTTGTTGTAGCCCTCTGGCTTTTTGGGAAGGGTCATGGTTTGAGACACCGGCTCCTCTAAATCAGCTCTTCTTTGCGCTCTGCCTCCACAACACCCTCAGTCTGACACTTGCAAGGACACCAGTAATGTTTGCTTCATTGAATCTTTGTCCAATAATGGTGAGATTCAGAGTTTTGCACTTCCATGAGACAACCAGCAAAAACACAAACCTCTCAAAATCCCCAAAACACTGGGCTCCAAAAGTGTCTTCTTTTCTACAATCTGTGTCACCTGGTGAGCAAACATCTACAAATATATTTTGCCTCTTTAAATGTCCAGTCTCTCCTCAGTACCTCCCCCCCCCCCCCCCCCCAATACACACAGACACACACACTCTGCGTGTTTCAGGTATTTGTTGCTTTGTATGGCAAGACATGCCGGCAGCAGTACAGCGAGAGATTATTGTCAGTGTAATTGGCTTTTCCAGGCCTGATTTGATACGATCCTCTTGTCTGATCCCCGCACTTCTTTATTATCGAGCGTAATAGAAAGACATTGTGACTCGCATGAAACGTTCACCTCATCCCATCTCCAAAGAAATCGCCTCTTTCATTTTGTTTCCATGCTCGAGGTCAGCACCCGCAGCGTACCCACGTACACAGAAACAGACACGTTTTCGCGTTATACATATGCTGCAGACAAACCAAGGCAAATGGTATTGAATTTAGAAAACAAACACAATATACTTCATCGTAACGGCCTGTATTAAACAGTCTATGCACAGTCACAGATATGCAAGGATTTAGCAAGCGTTTCTTTTTCTTTGCCATTATATTCCCCCTCACATATCCTTTATCCAGATCTCACTGCCCCCAAATTCCTGGTAACTGACAGCCGAAGGAAAGAAGTGGTATCAGATCGCATGATCCAGTCCAGTCCCTCGTACGCTGTCCAAGCTGACAGGATTGTCTGCTGCAGCAGCAGTCTGCCTTGTTCACCAAGTCAATGTAGAACATGGCTCTCCTGCACCGTTATCTCAGTCAATATCTGCTACTGCCATCTGAGGATACAGATGAACGAGATATTTGCAGTAGGGAAAACTGAGAAGTACCATAACGGAGGGGAGAAGATTGAATGGCAGCAGACTTAGCTTGTAGAATCATTTTTTAGAGTTATTTTACATATGTACACACAATCCCAATATGCAAACACTGCACATGTACAGGTTCAATTTAATACTAGAAAATTGCACATAGAAATGTATGCCAAACAAAACAAAAAAAAGCCCAAGCTACGTTTCTATACAACTACAAATTTCCCCCGACATTTCCACTCAGGTCCTCTTGTTCATTGCCGCTCTATTGTTGGTATGGGTGATGCAACATGTGCTTTATAGAGGTTTGGTTGCCAAGACGACAACCTCTGAGGCCCTTCACTCTCAGGTTTATTTTCAGCACTATGATAGACAATATCAGTACTCGGAATGATCGGTTAATTCTTGATAAAGGTAAACGCTGTCTGATACTTGTGAAGATCTAACTGTGGACTAGTGCATCCTCTATTTATTATTATCTCACCTTAATGGATTTTTAATGGGTCCTTGTAAATGCCTAGGTTAAAGTCTCCATTTGGATACCCACTCCATCCACTGCACCAGTGCTGAGTAAATGACTGATCCATATATGTTTTTGCTATTATATAGCCTTTCTTTCTGATCTCGACTTCAACCTCATTGAATTGTCCAATCAATAGTGTAGTATTACATTTCTGCTATCTGACGTCCGATTGAAGATATACCGTTTGAGGCGACGATGCTGCTGTACAGGACAGTGTACATATGAAAGGTGTCGCACACATACGTCTCAGTACTGTACGTAAGTACACATTTTAGGTACGTGTATCTTACTTAACTCTATTTTCAACTTCTTTTTTCTTTATACTCTTTCTAAAGTAGCTCCACATGTACCAGCTGCAATATCAAAGTAATAAACAGATAATTTTATCATGTAATAATTTTAATCCAATAATAAAATACATAATTCTGAAATGGGCCGTTCTGCATAATCAGTACACTACTTTTGGTACTTTAAATATATTTTGATGCTAATACTTTTGGACACGAAAGTGTCATCTTATTCTGTGGTCCGTCTTGCGAGTTGTTAAAGATTTTGATTAAAAAAATCACAATACAATAAAAATATAATGGGAAAAAAAAAAACGTTTTGAAAAGATGTTTGCGGGTGCTGACCCAGAGCATGAAAACAAAATGAAAGAGGCGATTTCTTTGGAGATGTGATGAGGTGAACGTTTCATGTGAGCCACAAAGTAAATGTGTGTATTAAAATGTCTAATACCCAACGGGACAATGTCCAATCATGCAATTGGTAAGGGACAACAAGATGGGATTTTCTGCTGATAGAATAACAGAAGATGAGTCTTTGAAATTCTGCTGAAAATAATTCACAGTTGTCTTTTTTTTCAGTGTTATGACCCTCGGTTGATCATTTGATTAGTCTACAAAATGTGGGACAAAATGTGCAGCTATTATAAAAACCTGAGTAATATAATCAAACTCTTGCATTATAGATTCTTCAACCAGGTGATGCATTTAAAGCTGTACCATCCAAAACTTCAAACAAGCTGTATTAATGTCCTCGCTGAGGTAATACTTCCAGCCTTCCAGACAATAATGCTGACGCAGGTGTTCCTTTGTACACCCTGTTAGAGTACATTTCTTCATGAGATATCGTATTAACAATCATATTTTAAGTGTCTTCGCTCGTTGAATATACAGGATCAACTTTGTGCTGATAGTATTGTTTACTGAACAAAGATAATTGCAGTAGCAGTGTTTCATAACAATATTGCACCTGCAAATTAAATTGTGATTTTTTTTTTTTTTTTTTTTTTTTTTTCTCTCCATAGGAAAGAAAGCCTACAACGCTGTGTTGTATTTACACTCAACAACCAACAGGTTACCAGCTAGCTAGTTGTCCTAAAAAATCCTGAAACAATTGTCAGGATTGTTAATGTAGAAAAAAATAATGCTTTGTTGGTCTTTTATGATGTTCAGTAAACAGACACAGCACTGTGTCAAATGATTTGACTGATTAGTGCTTCAACGCTACCATCTTTTGACTAAAAAGCACAGACACTACCTGGCAGAGGCCAATGTTTTGAGAGTTATAATTAAAATGTCAAAATAGTTTTAGCATTAAATTAGTTGCAATCAGTGTCAGGTCTCCTCTGCTGCATCACCTGAGTCCACTTCAACTTCACCAATAATCCACCTCTTTGCCCATTTTTGGATTAGCTGGGAGTTAGGCCAAGATGGCAACAAAGGAGCCACCCACTTTGAGCCTGAAACCTATGGGTGACGTCACTATGTCCATATTTCGTACAGTAAATGATTTAAAATAATTGTTTACGATTAAAATGTAAGATTCAGTCTGTAGACTGCAGCAGCTTCACTTCAATTTTCTCCTTCCCTCTGTCTCTCCTTTTCCCTTCTTTCATTCCATACTTGCCTTTTATACTGTTTGATTGTTTTCTTACTCCTACAAAAGGCTATATGAGTTTCAACAGCCCTGTGACATTTATCGTTGTGTTTGTAAATCTTTTAGTCCCTTTTCTTCTTTTTCTTGTAGCAAGCATGACAATGACTGAAATTGTGTTGAGAAAAGAGAGGAGTAGAAGAGCACTGACAGAGAGGGAGCGAGAGAGGGAGTTGTGTTGAAAACAGCGATTTAAAAAAAAAAAGAGAAAAAATGAGAGGGAGAAGAGTTCAGAGGATGAGGAGAGAGGGATGAAACGTTTGTAGAGAGCGGTAGAATGGGTGAAGAAGTCGGGGTTGGAGGGGGTTCCAGCAGTGATTACATTGTCCATCAGGCCACAGAACGGCCTGCATCAGCCCACAGGATTGATGTTTGACAGAATAATTAGAAAACTGTCTCAGCCTGTAATCACTGAAGCTTATCTCGCCAGAGAAGACTTCCATTCGCTTTCTGCCACACACACACACACACACACACACACACACACACACACACACGAGCAGGCTTGTCCGAGCTATCCGTGGTTGACTGGTATATGGGACAGTGGGTTGATGGAGTGGTAAAATGGGGGTGTTCCTATTTATTCTTATGGAACTGAAAGAAGTTATCTGCAGAGTTGGGGTATGAAGGCGAGTGTGGCACCTCACTCACTGGTTCACTGAAGGCAGGAGTGGAGAACACTGATGATTTTAAAGGTGCTCGAGCTAGGGTTTATGGACAGGAAAAAAAAGAATTAAGTGGCGTTTTACTACAGTGGGTGGGAGAACGAATGAGATGTGGGACAGAAGACCCCCCTGACCCGGCTTTGACTCTCTCAGTGCTATCGTGTGCTTGAGGAGTGGGAGGATTATATCGATGTGGCTGCTTGGAATGCAAGTCAAAGGTGTGTGTGTGTGTGTGTGTGTGTGTGTGTGTGTGTGTGTGTGTGTGTGTGTGTGTGTGTGTGTGTGTGTGTGTGTGTGTGTGTGTGTGTGTGTGTGTGTGTGTGTGTGTGTGTGTGTGTGCGCTCCCTTGCAGCAGTGAGTAACCTTTAATGTACATCTCTCTCACATTCCTCAATTCTGTTTTGACAGCTGTCCAGAGGAAACTTTTTTGGTGGATTTCTGAGGACTCATAAACATTGAGATTGACAGTTTATTCTTGACCTTGGAATCAGTAGTTGTCAAAGCAATCTCACTGCAAGATATTGGGTTTTAAGTCCGTAAATAAAGTCTTGAACACTTATTTTCGAATGTATTGGAATATATTCAAGTGTACTCACATAATTCATATTTATCGTGATCATTTTTTGTAATTTTCACATCAGCACACTTTAAGCGTAGTTCCACACATCATTTCCCAACACTTCATTAGTGTAATCAAACCATCGCCATCGGTCACCTGAAATGGGCAAACATTTGTGAATTTTTGTTTGAAATTAATTAATTAATTTGTTTGTTTATTAATTTTTTATTAATTGAAAATGTTTGACATTTTAATAATTTGTAGCCATGATGCTATGGTATTCTTTACATATTTAACCCTGACTGGGATAATGCAACTAAAAGAAGTACGGATGGATTATTTCGCTGACTGGGGCTAATGATCCGGTAAACAGGTTATGGTTAATCCATAGTTACCAGCTCAAATTTACAGCTCGCAAACATTGACAAGAAAAAAAGGGAAGATTTAAATTACTGAAGGGTAAGGTTTTCATTAGGATAATAGCCTAAGCCTGCACCTGAAGTTCAAAGGTTTCATTATTCGTCCACCTTATATGCCCTTCCTGGCATGGGGCAAGTCCCTAGATGAGACCTCCATCGATCTGGAATCTATTCAGCCGCTTCCTTTTCCTCTTGAGGCTTTTATTGGTTTCTCTGATCCCTTTAATACCTGAGCAAACCCGTAATGGCTAATTGATATGCTTCTCTGTTCTGCTGAGCTCCATCAAAAGTATTCAGGGCCAAATGTCAGCCTTGTCGCCCCCCCTCCTCTAGAAGACAGCTAAAAGTCCTTCACATTTGCATACGAGAGCAGACCACTTCACCATTTGATCAGACTTGAGGACATGGGAAATCTCAATTCAATAGCTCCCACTGCATCAAGAAAGTAGAGGTAAGCGCGCCAACATGCCCAATCAGTGTATGTATCCATCTCTGGCATTTTAAAAATTAAATTGTCAATGTGCCCATCTGTTTCAACCATGTTTGGGTGTTTTAACAATTTAGCACCCCATTACCTCGACCTCTCAGAACCCATAGTGCTCAAACACAAGGAAAGGAGAGAAGCCTGGGGTGGAGAGCTAAATACGTCTATTTTATCCATTTAAAATCCATTTCTAAATTATTAATTTTGTGACGTCAAAACATTTGTCTTTGCTTTTCGATAGCTGTCGTGACTGGAATTTAAGCCACAATCATCCATAGAAACGGAAGAATTTTACACCAACACCTAAATATAGAGCAGAGCAGTATCTCAGGGGGATGAGTGGTCGTCCCGAAACCGCAAGGTACCCGGTTCAATCCCCAGTGCCCCCATAGCTCACATGTCGAAGTGTCCCTGAGCAAGACACCCAACCCCCAGCTGCTCCCTGGGCGCCTCAAAGGGCTGCCCACTGCTCCCTAACCAGGGATGGGTCAAATGCAGAGAAGAATTTTCCTAAGGGGACTAATAAAGTGCATGAAAAAAAAACAAAAAAAACACTACGCTGAGTCCCCTTTCTACAAGCTCTCTTATTACTCTTTAAAAAACAACAATATAACACGTGTTACAGTTGATCCCATATTTATCATCAAATTGCGCTATTCTGTCCTTTCTGCATCGCAGAAATCACAGGGGCCCTGTTGTCCAGCCCTAGTTAATTGTATCTCAAGCTAAAGGTTGCAGAAAAAAATATGAGGTCCACTTATTTTCCCTTCATCATTTTATTTGTGTTTCATTACACTCTCTATAATGGCACCAGTGGTCCACCTCTTATCATTATCATATGCTTGTTCTTCCTTAATTGGCAGCTCGTGGGAAAGACCCTTAGGTGCTCTATGTTCACATGTATTCTTAGAAAGCTGTTGATTTGTTGTCACAACCTGGCTGTTAAGACCACATCAAAGTGGGAAACATACAAGCACTCAAACAGACAAATCTGTATTTTTCAAACTCTCTCTATCTCCTACTCTCACACACATCAAATGTTCTTTAAATCAAAGTTTTAAGAAATTATGGGTCAATAATTTGTTCAACATGCATCTCTCACTCCCCTAATTGTTGGTGTTGGAAAGCAGCATTTATGTGTTTTGTTCATTTACAGTTTCTTTGTGAACTTTACAATACTTGGAAAACAAAATAAGCATAGATAAGCAAAGGATCGCCCTCCTCAAACCGTAGGCCGCTCCGTAGGGATGATGACACTGCTGAACACGGAAGTCGCAAAGCATTCAAATAATAGCTGGCCTCCTGCGCATGTAGGCAGTAGGAGCATTATAAAATGTTGAATTGAACTGCACAACACCCGCCAGCATGGTAAGCAATGCCTGTAGTACATTATCCATGTTGAATTAACCACTGTGTAATGAACTGTGATAAACTAGAGGTTTACATTTATTTACTGTGCTTACATTTCAGATGTGAATGGGTACGTTGCTTTAAAAGATTTGTGCTTTGTCTCCTAGTGGAGCTTCACATAATTGTCACGTCTCTGAACATATAAGACATACTGGTTTTGAACTGTCCGTAGGAGGAATTAGCATTTCAATGCCCGTCAATTATTTGTTAAAGGCTCTGGTCTCGCTGTCCACATTTCTCTTTTTGGAGAATGCCATGTGAAATAACTTATGACTCACCGTCGTGTGTGTGTGTGTGTGTGTGTGTGTGTGTGTGTGTGTGTGTGTGTGTGTGTGTGTGTGTGTGTGTGTGTGTGTGTGTGTGTGTGTGTGTGTGTGTGCGCGCGCGCGCTAGATCACCCTTGGGCCGGGAAGCTTATCGGAATACACACATTTGATTGGCTGAGTAGCGTGATGTGATTTACAAGGCATGCAATTAGTCAGTGTGTTTCCTAGAGCGCTAAACGAGTGTCGTAAAGGCTAGAAAAGCTGCGCCAGTTCAAATAGAAGCGCTCCCTCAAAATGTAATAATTCTCAATTATCTATCGCTTTTGGGTCCAGGTCCGGATACAACGGCATCTGGGTCCAGACTCGGACTGCAGTCCACCTATTAGTGACCCTTGCATTCCACAGACAGTAAAATTGTAAAGTTACTTGTAAATGAAAGTAACTAATAAAATGTAATAAATTACACAAATAACTTTCCTAGCATGGTCCACAACCGTAAAGCTGTACTTGCAGTCTGTTGCTGGAAAGCGGAGGGTGACTGCAAGCCTCTCTGCTGAACTGACTGTGTGGTGTGGTGTATTAGAGCTAATCCAACAGAGCACATCATCAAACATCCTGGAGGACGTTACGAAATCATGGTGGTGTTCCTCATCATCAATGAAACACATCGGCATAATGAGAGATGCATATCTGCCATTATCACAACGTGCTTGATTTAGAACCCTTACATACATCTGTGATCGCGCAATGACTCATTTAATGTCGCTACGTTTATCGTTTTCATCACTTTTGAAAACAATACTTGTTAGGTGATTGAATGAACCAATCCGTCAATCAAACTCATCAAAGCCAGTCCATAAACCAGGCAGGAGAAGAGTCTCTACTCAGAAATACTTCCATTTGATGTTATCGCAGCTTCTTCGCTAACTGCTGCCCTGCAAGGTACGTTTCCTCATGCCTGCGCTGTGAATATGCAGAGTAAAGTACAATTGGATAATAATACAGGGAAATCCGTCTGTTGACCAGATTCAACCTTTTATTCAGTATACATTTTTCTCCATATGATTTGTTTATTTCAACTTTTAAACGATGAGATGATGCTGTGCTCATTTTTCACACAAGCTTGAGGTGTTTTGTTTGTAGCAGTTAACCATGGCTACACCTACTGTATACAGGCTCTTGTTCTGTGGCCTTACTCCTCCAACACAAGTTAAATGCTAAGTTGTTTATTCATTAGTGGAATGCACTTCACTAAAGGTGAGTGGATAGCCTGCACATTTAGACATGCAAATGGTGAGGAGGTGACAAAAAGAGCGGGCTAGGACGATGATTTGCCTTGCAAAGCACACCCATCTGCCCTTTCGATGGCTCATTGGCTCCCAAGATCAGGTGCAATCTGAACTGGAATCATTTGGATAATTGACCTTCTGTGTGCATGCATTAGAATAAATTAATTTTGATTGGCCGTGCAGCATTAGGAACAAAGCGGGAAATGTTGGCTCTTTTATATTCAGCTGGTTTGTTGTACCCAGTCTCCCAAGTGATTATGTATGCCATTCCCCAACTATTATGCATTTCCTCAGTTAAATAAAACCATTCTTCCTTTGAGCAGCGTAAAGCACAACACAGCAAGGCAGAACCAAACTCAACTTTTTAGGTTAAGCCTCGGTCTGAAAAAAGTATCCACTCAAATGTGTGTGGGTGCACACATTTGCATGCATACTTCCGTTGTGTGGGTGGGATTTTGTATATAAATCTGCGTTTCTGTGCCCATGCAACCATGCTGAAGCAGAGTGTCCAGGCCTGCTTTGTGTGGCTTTTAGTCCTCCCTTTTTTTTCCCATCTTCATAAGTGACCTTGCTTTGTGTGTGTGTGTGTGCGTGTGCGTGTGCGTGTGCGCGCGCCAGGCACATGTGGGACTGTATGTCTCATTGCTGCCTGATGGACAGCCATTAACCCTTGGTGGTAGAGGTTGAGGAATATTTATGTCTTCCTGTCAGCAGTGACACGACACCCTCTGGGGATGAATAATATGCCTGCCCTACACTGGCTCCAATTGTTGAGTCCAATTCATAGCAAAGTGGTTTGTGTGTGCATTGTGCTGTGGTGTTTGTGTGTGTACGTGTTTGTGTGTGTGCTGATGGGCAGTGTGTGTTCAGGGGCATCGGATACCCTGAGGTGAGCAGCAGGAGACGAGTTCTACATCCCTCACTGACATCTGACAAACCTCCCGCTCACCGCAGAGGTCGGTGTCTCTCGCTCTGCGTCATGCATGAGATCCGAGAGCAGCATAGTTTCAGTGGGTAGGTTTCAGGATTAATCAGTCACTGTGTTGTTGTTTTTTGCTTAATCAGCCTACTTGGGTAGCTGATTCCGACCAATCGTTTCTGTTTACCACTGTTGTAGAGGGTCAGCCCCTGAGAACTGTAACATTCATCGTGGTCGCATTCGTTTATTACGCTCACAGCAATAAGCTTGAGAAGCACTGTAGACCTTTTTTTTTTTCATCCCTGGGATCCCCCATGCAGACTGTTCTTACCTCTGATTGGCGATTACCTCTCTTGATTATTGTGGCACAACAAGAAGGGCTGCAGATATTGAAAAAGTACTAATTTAAATTGAACCATGCAAATACTTTTAATTTCCTCTCAAACGTGCAAGATATGAGATTGGGAAAATTCGATTAACTCTTAAAAGCGCTCAACATGGCGACGATGAGCCAGCAGCTAACGGCAAACGTGCTAGCATTGCAAACAACGTCGAAAGTGCTGACGGCGCCAACGGTGTTTACCAGATCTGCTGTGGGACTTCATCAGTGCCACTCCCAGCTCTCCCAGTTGGTTAGAAGCTATTAGTTGGTGACACAAAATAATTTAGACAAGTGCAGATAGAAGCACATTAACCACTGTGAACTTACAAGACAGAATATTACAAACTAAAATTAAAAACATTAGGAAGGGGCAATAATACCCACAAATTGTATTGCAAAAACAACCACGACAGCATTTTTCATGATAATTGTAAAAAATCTAATGAGAGTAACATAAACAAAGTTTTTGTCTGAATTGTCTTACATCTTACAGTTGGAAGACTATGTATTCAAATCCTGTTGCCATGCAAGCTAGGTTGAGCAGTAGGTTATATATATATATATATATATATATATATATATATATATATATATATATGTAGACCTTATTCAGTTCGCAACAAGTGGCTGATCTTAACTTCAATGTGTCAAGATGTAAGCTTTTTTTTTCTTCTTTTTTATATGTGAATTACGATGATGGCAATGAAGACTATATGTTTGCACAGTATGTTTTGGGAAATTTATTCACGGAGATTGCACTAATGTTTCACTCCTTGTCATTTTGTGTCTGATAAGTTGCTTGGCTCGCTCACTTGGAGTTATGTATATGCTCTGTGAAGGCATACGGAAAGGGCTGACCGTATTGAATGAGAATATCGTGACATTTGATTATTAATTTCGAAAAAACAATGACAAAATGTCATGATATAGACATGATGATGGTGGAAGAGAGGAAATGCCACTTGGTTTGTTGGCATGTTGATGGTAGGTTAAACGTGAATCCACTGAAGCATCGTGCTCGGTGACAGCCGTGTGCAGTCGGTGGTGTTGTGGTACGAAGAATGTTTACCTGGCACCCTTTTACTGTAACACAACAGCTTTGACTTGTTGCATCCGTTCATGGCCACCCAAGAATGTATTGGTCCATGTTGAAAGTTTGCTGCAACACTCAAAGTCATACTCAGTTTCCCAACCGTTAGAAAGAACCAATGGTGGTGCCCATGCATTCAGCGAGCTTCAATCAACTTCAATCAACTTCAATCAGAGCTCGTGCTCACGGCGGGACTTTGCACGATGAAGTGTAAAAGGTGTTGTTTACCGTGATGCGTTGGAGCCGGTTCACAGTGTAATGTGAACATAAATGGAGTGACAGTACTTGAAGTTTGTCTTCACCGATGTCTTTAGTGTCTACATTTGGAAAGAAGCACATATGGAACAACAAAATGAATATAGTGGGAAAACAAACTTCTACTGCAAGCAGCCAATGGTTAAGATGTGTCACTTGGCAATCCCCAAATCCCATGAGCACAAAAAAATGGAGCTCCATTTAAAAAAAAAAAAAAAAAAAAAGAAAAGCGTTCCTTTCCGGCTCATTTATGCCGTGTGTTCGAAGTAAAATCCAAGAAAAAAATCAAAAGGACAAAAAAACAAGTTTGGGTGGAATAAGGGAGGGATTTTAGAGTGATACTGTGAGTCATGACACACTGCACACTGGTTGCCATTTTAGACAGTTTTTGTATTATTTGTTCTGCTCACACCTGTCAAACGTGTTTTCGATATTCCTAATGGGAATGCCTGGTATTGGATTAGAGGGAAAATTATTACAATCATGAAACACCACATGCTGTATTATTTTATCTCCCAACAGTCAGCACCAACTGGCCCAAACTGGAATAGGGTTGATCCCATTGGATACCCAGTTGAACTGACTGTGACCTCACAAAACACAATTCTGGCCATAACTCAAGAATGAATATGCTAATTAAGGCATTAAATACAAATGTCTAATAGGATAAAATGATGAAGCGATGACATTTTGGACAGACTTGAATGCAAACTGCCACATTACTGGTTGGTGGAGGCATACAACCATGAGGCGGTGATTCTAGTTGTTTTTCATTTGCAGCCAGAGATTTAGTTTGGAAGTGAGTAAATGTTTGACTGCAAACAGAGACGTCTTCTCACTGGAGCTATGTTATTAGTCACCAGGCTCCTACTCCATCAAGCTGATAACCTGACCTCAAAAAAAGTAAAGTACTCTAGGCCAGAGCAGGTGTGAGATGATTCAATGATGTGGATATACATGTGAGCGCAACTTATCGATGCAGAGTTGGGTTCAAGTGTTTTTACTGGTTTTACTTTTCTGTGCTTTTATAAATAACAGAATAAAGAAAATTGCAATCACTTTCAAGTAAATCAGATTGCTCCATCAGACTTTTTTTTTTTAAATTGCAATCACTTAGAACAATGAAAATAAAGTTCTATCTGTGCAAAAATAACTAATATTTAGTTACTACTAAATAGCTTTTTTTTTTTTTTTTTGCCAAACAAAACAGAATGAGTGCAGATATGTGAGCCATCAAGTTGCATCAGTATTAGTGGCTGCAGTGAGCTGCTTTCCTCTACACATCTTTTTAAAACGGTGTTGTAGATTTGATACAATTCATGCTCAACATTGAGCTGAGATTTGTTTTCTGTTTTGAGAGACGCAGCAGCAGAAAGGACGACGTCACGGAGACTTCTGGCAAAACGGCAAAAATCGGCGAGTCGCAAAAGCGTAACCTGTTAACAGCGCAACGTAACCATTTACCCGAAAGTACAGGCATTTCTCCATGTATTTATTAATGACTTGGTTTTATTTCCGTGTACTTTGTACTTTTGTAATATGTGAAGCCAGCAGCTCATTGTTGGGTAGAAGACTTCGAGCACTTTGTCTCGTTTCACCTGGAGCAGGAGAGCTGCTCCCGGTTCAGAGAGCTGCGCCGGTGCGAGGATCAACTCCACTGCTCCTCACATGAGAGCTACTGTTGCCATCTTCACCTTGGGAGCATTTAAAACGCAGATAGGTATATACCGGTCTGCTTTTTGGCGCTCTCTGGCCGCTACTGTGTGTGTGTGTGTGTGTGTGTGTGTGTGTGTGTGTGTGTGTGTGTGTGTGTGTGTGTGTGTGTGTGTGTGTGTGTGTGTGTGTGTGTGTGTGTGTGTGTGTGTGTGTGTGTGATAACGTGATCATGTAGAGACAGAAATGACAAGCTGTTGTGTGGATAATATAAATAAAATACGGCCGTTTAGTTTGTTTAATAACAGAACAAGGTGTAGACCTGTTCTATAGGAAAGAGAACCTTAAATGACGACTTGTGATCTGGCGCCATCGAAAAAATTACAGGTGGGCGGGGGGTTTCTTCAGGGGGCGCCCCGCCCCCCTATTATAACGGTAGGGGAAACACTGATATGGATGTATTCAGTATGTATATTGTTTATGAATAAACTGGGTTAAATCTTTCAGTCCTGTTTTTAGTCCAAAGGCTTGGAAATGTCAACGGTACGTAAACAGGAACTAACATCAGGTAACGTAGATGGGAGACTGAGTTTAGTGATGACATCTTTATGTTCCCCTGATGAAACCTTGTCCTCACCTGGCATCGATCAGGCAGGTATCTAGCTGACTGTTGCTGTGTTTTTTTTGTGTGTTTTTTTTACCGTCAAGTGAAACTTCAGATGCCACTGTCTGTCAAGAGGTGTCTCCACCGGTGACATGGCCAATCTTTGACATAATGCTCAGTCTGTCTTTTTGCAGTCCCAAGAAGGGGCTGTCATGCTTCAGCAGGCCGGATAATTATTTCCGTCTTATCCCTCCTTGCCAGGGCCAATCCTAGCCTTCAATAGAAGCTGGGGACCGCACCACTTCCCATCACCTCTCTCCGTCTCGTTTCTTCTCCATCTCTCTTCTCCCATCTGTTTCACTTCGCCTCACTCTCTGACTTCAAGACCCTCTTTTCCCTCAGTCTGTCTTTGTGTCATCCTCTCTGTCTTGTTCTATATCCTCTCTAAGAATAGATATGCACAGGCAAAATAGCTCCTCAGCTTGACAAAATTGATGCTCAATGTAGAAAACGTAGCATACAAGATTGCGACATGAACATGTGTTTTTACATGGGTTGCCTTCCTCATTAGATGCTCCCTTCATATATGACAAAGAACACATGGACGCTGGGTCTTCCTTTCATCCACACAGCCATATATTGGTGTTATAACCTGAAGCACAATAACACAGTGTGTCTAAGAATTAGATTATTCCAAGAAAATGCTGGCTGTGTCTAACGTGTGTCTGCTGTGTTGTGACAGTGTCTTAACCTTCGTCTCTTGTAACGAGGCAGAGTATTGCTTATTTGTGTACAATCTATATTCAAACTCGTATCAACAACGCTCTGCAGTGATAATTTGATACTGCCGCAATTTTTGCTTTGTATGGGGGATAATGTTGTGTATTCAGTATGTCCATCAGTGTGTCATGGGTAGATGTATCTAGTTCTCACGTCCCTTTTGGCTGTCCCATCATCTAACGTAAATAGTGGGTCACTAAGGTCAGTACTTTCTTGTTCGGCAACAAATATGGGAAGAATTCCTAAACAACACATTGACCATGTAAGGCAATATACTCCCATCTTGCTTCAAACTTGGACAGAAACAGAATAATCGTTTCTCACCAAACAGCCATCTCGTCATTCCAAGGAGTGTGATTAGAGCCAGCAGGCCTGCTTTGATTTGGAAGCTGTGCATGTTAACCTGTGGCCCCAGGGCCGAGCACGGGGCTCCCTGCAGATCGAAAACAAATAAACAAGGCCTGCCAGAACAGGCAGTGACGGTACAGGCTGTCTCTAGTAGATAAGATGGAACAATTGCCCTTAATAGGCCACAGAGAGACAAACACCCATCTTCAGCCCTGCCTTTTTTTTTTTTACTCCTATCTGCTTGCTGGTAACAAAGGAAACAAGATGCTTTCCCTTTCCTTTCTTTCCTGCAGAGAGATTAGCGGCGCTTAAGAGGGGTATGGGCATGAAAATGTGTATTTGAGTGATAATTCAGCAACGCACGTGCAACTCGTGACAAGAAGCTGTGCAGAATGAGCGAGAATACAAGGCTTTTATTCCCCTCTGGGTTGAAACTTGGAGGAGAGAAGTACAACATGTTTGTTTGCTATTTATCAGCCTATGGAAGACTTTCTGAACACGTGACGCTTGCCTTCCGATGTTGTCTTTATATTTCAGTCCATACTGATTCCCATCGATGTATAATTTGATAGTTGTATAATTAGCCATGCCTTTATCCACAAGAATAACACACACACACACACACACACACATTTTGTCACACATCCATCCAAGACGCATAAAAACAAAGGCGGGAGGAGTACAATACTGGGCCATGTGAGCATGTCAAATTGTCTGGGTTCCATTTCTTACTTGTCCTGAATAAACTTAGTGGGGCGTATAATAGCAGGCAGAAAAGCCTGTTTTCCCTGTGAAGGCCCTTTTTTGACTTTGACGCAAAAAGAGCCTTGGCAGGGATTCGGAACGCCGGCAGCAATGATCCTATTTTGTAAAATTTGAATCATTTCACCGGCACCCAGGTAGAAGGCACCGGCTCCTGCCGTAACACTGCCTGAAAGAACGCACAAAGACCTCTCTAAAAAGAGCGAGCTGGCACATTATACCTGCTGCCTTATGCTGAGCTCTGATGAAAGAAATCCACCCCGCTTCCAAGTTGGCTCACCTGAAATGAATGCCTTTAAGGAGAGAGGCAGTACTCGTTTCTGTGACAGGAGGGTAAATGCTACAGAGTGTGATGTTGGAGATTTTCGACGGATTGGAGTGTGCAATGCTATTTCATACCTTAAGGCTGGATTTCTGAGCCACTGTGAGCTGAATGAAGCCGAGCAGTTGTTAGACTTTTGATTGGAGGGAGGGCGTCAAGCCAAAGAGATTGACCCTAAATGTGGCTTCCATTCTTTTGGCCAGTTCATCATTGTGCCATTTTGACCCCTTACAGATCAGTACCTTGCTAAAAAGAAGCAATGCATTGTATTTTCTAACTAATGCGGACTGCACAGTCCACCGCGAAAGCACCAATATGCTTTACCAAAGGTCGTTTTGTACGGGGTAAGTCATGTTCCTCAGGCTGTACACTTGCTTGTAAACCTAAACAAGAGAAATTATGAGAAAAAATCCAACAAACTTAGAGCAAAGTGCAACTCAGTCCTCCTCACCACATCCATATTTCTATAAACAGCATTTACTTCTTTGCCAAGCAACATAAATCATGTATTGCGTATCATTAATATACATGGGTGTCAATAGGAGACGCATGAATGGAAGAAAAATGGTTCTTCCCAATAGAGACAGAGTTGAAAAATGGGCTGCAAATAGGGCGAGAATAGCGCCTTCTCTAGTGAGGCTGCAAAAAGGCATCTAAATCTCTGCTGCCCCCCAGTGGGGGCCGTGTGTGTGTGTGTGTGTGTGTGTGTGTGTGTGTGTGTGTGTGTGTGTGTGTGTGTGTGTGTGTGTGTGTGTGTGTGTGTGTGTGTGTGTGTGTGTGTGTGTGTGTGTGTGTGTGTGAGAGACCCTGAGTCAAACGCTGTCTGTGTGTGAAGTCTCTCTCACCACAAACCCTATGTTGTATAGTCCTCATTATGTAAATAAATGTATATCCTAAAAAGGTGTCCCACGTTGCCGTGGATCAGTGTCAACCATCTAGCACGAGGAGCGATGCTACATTACATACATTTCATTGTTAATTAATTGGGCATGTGCAAGTAATACAACTACAATCACTCTTAACCTCCAATCATTTCATCTAAGTTCTGTATGTTTTCTTGTTTAAAACACGTACGAAACAGTAATTGCACCAACACAAGCTGAGAGCTTTGGTCAGTAATATTCCGATGCGCATCTCTCCTTCGTGTCTTTTTAAATTGGCTGTGTACACATTCATAGTGGCAGTGGCGATGTTGAATTTGTGTCCCTGCTGTGGGCCACACCGGCACAGGGCAGTGGGGCAGCACACACTCCCATGTATGCCCAGAGGCAGCCGCAAAGATAGACACACACATACAGACACACATATACATGTGTGAACTGCAGATAACAGGCTGTCAGAAGACCTGTTTGATACACGACTGAGGTTTGAGAACCTACGAGCCGTTTCACAACATTTCCGTCTGCTTTTCTCCCACTGCTGGACTCTCACGCAGTCTCCTGCCTGCCTGCCTGCCACTCTTCACACATGTAAATGAATGCCGACCATCGAGTAAATACTGTGGTCTTCTTCAAAAAAGTGTGTGAGTGTAGCTTTATTTTGCGTATTGTTCATCTGTAGCAGAGCTGTTCAAATGTGTACGTGTCCGTTAGAACATCTGGCCGTGCACCTTGGAGCTACGGTGTGTGTGTGGGTGGGTGGGTCGGTCGTGCACCTTGGAGCTACGGTGTGTGTGTGGGTGGGTGGGTCGGTCGCAGATTCCCATCGGTAGCGTGGTCAGTGCCAGAGACAGAAACGGGTACCTTGAGGCTACACTTGTCCTTTTATATATGATACCAACTGTACATTAAAGGGGTGCTCCACCAATTTTACGCATGGAGATCAATTTAATTGTCACGAGGAGTGCTGAACGTCCTGAGGCAAGAAGGGGAAAAAAGAGAATATATGGTGTCACTGCTGTCTCTTTTTTTCTTCCTTTAAGCTTCCTATAGACTAAGAAACACCTTTGATGTCATCAGGGTTATTTCAGATTGGGCTTGCGACTTAATAAAACAGAAACTAACCTAGGAAGGGGAGTTTCAAAAGTAGAGGCATTTACCAGGATGGGAATGTCCAACAAAAGACACTTTTAAGTTGTATTGTGGAAAATGGGGGATCCAGTGTTAATTTGAGTTTGACTCGATGATTAAAAGTCAGGGTATCTTTATTAACCTGCCACTTTTTATTTCCCAAACACTAAATTGCTGGAGGGCCCCTTTTACAAGGCTAAAATAACGGACACAGTTACACACAAATACAAAACATACTTTTTTCGCAAAAGAGATTGCATTTCTTAAAAAATGACTCAAAAAACATTATACAACAATTGGAAACGTAAAACCTAATTTTGTTCAAGGCTTTAGTTATTTGTCCGAATGAGCACAGAACATACTGAACATACCATTGTGACAACGCAAACTCACTGCTGAAATTACCCTAATCTAGTTTAAATTAATTACGAGAAAAATGTACAAAATGGATGATAATTAGCAAACACCATATCCTTTTGTTCTGTGTAAATGGAGATTGTATTAGCGAGAACATGCAAACTGTTCTGCTATAGAGAGAAAAATGGACTGCTATTCTTTGCCTCTACCTCATCCATTATTTAAATAAATTACAGCACCTCATCATGTATTATTACAGTAATCTGGAGGTCGTGATTCATTTTGTTTTTCTTTGTTTTTCATTTGATCATCTGAGTCGTGTTCATTTGCAGTTTTGGAACTAATGCTTCCCTGACTTCACTCCTTGTTTTTGTACGTTCCTGGTCACATCCCTGTGCGATATAGCTCTTCAGCATGAAACGGCTCTCTGTTAACCTGACAGCTTGCTCACTTTCTTTACATGACGCCTGAGTCTATACGCTGCTGCCCGTCTGTATTTGTTGCGGAGCTCTCTCCTGGCCCTGTGTCATGCTGCTGTTCATAAGGAGGTGCTCGTTGGGATAGCATGTAGAGGACCATGCCGTGGCTGTTGCTCTGATAGCTATCCAAGTCCTTGATCTCCTCTCCCTATAAACATCATTACCACACACTGAAAACATACACGTCTACGACAGGCACGCACAAACACCCACAAGCTGCTCATCCAAATCGCCGCTAACAGATTAGCAGTGATTATAAACAAACATGGAGGATTAATCCTGTGTGCTCTCAGTCTACTTTTCCACTGAGCTAGCCAGGGTAATTACCAAGTGCTAGATTGTTAGTGTAATTACACACACATACACACACACATACATACACACACACACACACACACACACACACACACACACACACACACACACACACACACACACACACTCTCTCTCTCTAGCTGCCTTGCTTCACTACTTGGTGTTATCAGCTTCATGCTAATTTTGTTAGAAAGTAAAGATATATTTTGCAAAAGAAACTGCAAGACAGCTGAAGGGAAAGCGGCACAGACGGTGAGATTGTTTGGCACAACTTAGCGTTTTCAAAACTTAAAAGTTTGTTTTTGATGGCTGTTTGGAAAATGTGTAATCGTGACGGCATAAGAACATCTTAACGTTTGCGAATGATAGCTATTGAATTTGAACTGAGTCTCGAGCAGGGCGGGATCTATGTTGTATTAGCTCTAAGACCTTGTCTCTTTCTGTTTCTCGTGGGATTCAACCTTCGGCTTCCCAGACAATGTTATCCGCTATTTTTGATTCCCAGCAGACAGAGGAAGAAAGAATCTCTCTCTAGAAATAAGGTTGTGAATCCACAGACAAAACACTGCGTTTAAGGACATCTGCCAAGGGTGAGAATATGTATTGAAGTTCCTTCATCTGAACTTCCTTCAGTATCTCCTTCAAGCAGGGAGATCCACATCTGAACCCTGTTTATTGCAATAAAACTCTGAAAAGACGGACGCTCTCTGTGAATTCATGTTTTACATTCTATTAAGAAGAAAGGAAAGACTGTTATACTGCACAGTTTTTAAAGGCCTAATATGATGCATGGCTCTGCCGCATTGGAATGTTTTGAAAACAAGCCAGGTGTGCAGCTTCTGTTTGTCATGTCACCACTTCCCATTGAAATATTGCTTTATTATTTGGCCCCGATGTTGCCTTTTTCACCTGCTGCTGCCCTCTTAACTTCAACAATATATTACTTTATTCTGCCTCGGTGTGACAGTGTTGTATAGCCTCTTGCTGCATGTCGTATTGTACACAAAGGTGGGGAGGCTGCTCTACTAAATGTTTTCCTCAGTCAAGAGACTTCAATCTTGAAACAATTAGTTTTGTACTGATGTGTTGAATAACTTTACAAAGGATTTGTCAATAGTTGACTGTCATGTGCTTCTGCGTGGACAAACCTTGTTCACCCATCATAATGAAAGTTGTATATGACAAATGTACATCCTTTGCACAATGCCTCTGGATTTAATCCTTATTTTATTCTCTTATTTCACAGGTTGAGGCCATCCTGGTCAACATCTTTGGTGGAATCGTCAACTGTGCCATCATCGCCAACGGCATCACGAAGGCTTGTCGAGAGCTGGAGCTAAAGGTGCCGCTGGTGGTCCGGCTTGAAGGTAGAAATGTGCAATACAAAGATCAGTGAAATATAAAAAAGAACCATGTCTTTAAATGTTTTCTGCCTGTTGACCCCATCGTCACAACCCATATGGCCACTAGCTCCAACTTCAATGGAATAAAGCATTCAAACACTAACAAATTACTGATAATAAAGCTAGTTATATAAATTTTTTAATATATATTTTATCCTTTTTTTTTTTTTTTTTTTTTTTTTTAAGTGAGAAATGTGTATATTATCACTTTATAGTGTTACTGGTAAACAGCACAAGTGCTGCATGTTTTAAAGCACATCTTTTCCCTCCTTGTTTTAAACTTTGGAGCCATTGTATTATTGCTGCTGTGCTCTCTGGGGCCGATCCATCTTCATTGTGGCCCAACGTCCCAGTAAGAACAGCAGTGCATTTCTCATACGTGTCACATTGTGCCGCACCCGTCATTAGCGCCAGCCAGAATAACCGTAGAGATGCACTGATTGGCTCACCTTTCACCTGTGTATGCTAATGAACCGTGTGTGTGTGTGTGTGTGTGTGTGTGTGTGTGTGTGTGTGTGTGTGTGTGTGTGTGTGTGTGTGTGTGTGTGTGTGCGCGTGCGCGTGCGCGTGCAGCGGTGACTCCCAGAGGCTCGGGGGCCAGTTGGTGGTTAGCTTAATTGTCAAGATCCTGCTGAGTGTGTCCAGAGCAGGTGTGTGTGTTCATACTGTATGTCCTCACGCACTCTGCTAGTATGGTTTGTAGGTCAGGGTGTGTAAGCTGTTTCTAGAACCCAACTGTGCACCGAGGCACTTCAGTATAGACATGGCTGTTCAGAGTGTGAGTGGAAAGTGTGAGACATACGTTAAGCAAAGCATAAGAATCACCATCCCTTAAAAAAAAATTGACATTGTTTTCACTATTCTCGGTGTGTAATCGAGGGACTTTTTTTGTCTGAAATAACTTTTTTACCAGAACTGAAGCTGTAGCAAGAACTGATGTGTTGCTTAAACTTAAAACACAAATAAAATGTTGCACCATCTTCATGTTGCCGATTGACCACGTAGCTGAAGAGTGTGCACACAACTCCGGAACTGCGTCGCCACAGAAGCGACTGGATTGGCGAGGTATCAAAACAGACCCCCTTAATTAGTCACCGCATATTTCTCATACTACACCATGTAATGCAACCTGACTCACAAACAGAAGGTCACTGCTGGCGGTTGGGCCAACCACGTTTTCCTGGCCCGGGCCTAATCCAAGCTTTAGCTGTGGGTCATTACATCCTGGGCCGCAGTCTTGTGGAGAAGATTGGTTCAGAATCAATCAGCTCAGCTTGCTAGGCTGACCGCCGGGCAGCAAGAGCAGCCCAGCGCTCTTCAACGGGATCAGAATGGATTAACTGGCACACTTTTAATTGGGAAGGCTCTTTTTAAAAGGCCTGGGTTGATTACATTGGTGGAGAGTTATGTATTCCCATATGTGGAGGAGAAGGGCCATGTTGTCTAGATGCTGATAGGGTGGAATTAGTTCATAGAGTTGCTTGAAGTGCGGGCTAATATAGAGTCGATCTAAAACACACTCAGTTTGTGGCGACAGTATAAGCACTTATATTCATAAGTATGCAAAGAAATCCGCACAAAATGTATGTAGACACACATGTTTAAGGTATTGAAAGTAAGAGATGCATGACGAAGAACTGTACTGCCCCCTTTGGCCACAGTGCAAACATGGACATATTGCTCTGAGGATGCTGTCTGCCATTGTGGGGGAAAAAAATCCCCTTGAATAGCCCTCAGGGTCCAGGAAAAAAAAAAGGTGACTGCATTCACTTAACTCTGTTCCCTGGCCTATTGATTTCCTGAGCCATTCCCAACTGTCTCTCAAACAGTGGTGGCTGTTTTCTCCTTTAAAGGTGGTCTGGCCATATTCCTGCCACTTAATTAAAAAGAGATGCGAGGTCCAATAGTATGGTTGAAATTACCCTTTCATTCCCGTTGGTGTCATCATAGCTTAGATAGCCATCTGCTGCAGCTAATGCACACATACACAGGTATTCATGTGCATATACACACAGAGAATATAAAAGAGCAGAGACTGGCTCCTTTTGACACTGACCTGACCATCTTTTTTTTGACTTTTTTTGAAATATATACATTTATTAAATGTTTAGTTTTAAGTATAAACAATTACTTTCATATATTAAGCACCTTTTTCCTACTCTTTGCTTCCAAAAAGAACTGAACAGGTAGTGAAATGAATGCACAGTTGCTTCAGATGAGGAGACCCCATTAAGCCACTTCTATTTCTGTAATCTTCTCTGTGACAAAAAGTCTATAAAAAGGAATAGTGTCTGTTATTTCATATTCAGTACTATTATAAACAGGTGTGTGTGTCTCTCTCTCTCTCTCTCTCTCTCTCTCTCTCTCTCTATTTCTCTCTCTCTCTCAGATCAGAATCAGAAACCGTTTATTAACCAGGAATGTTTACACAAACGAGGATTTTTTCTTGCAGGAAGGTGCATAACATTAGACCTGAGACGTTAGATGAGACAAACAACAATCAACGACAACAACAGTGCAATGGGTATTACATTAAGTATAAGATAAAGTGTTCAGACAAACAGATAACATTAATGTAAAGTGAGTGTATGTTCAAGTGACGTGTGTTTTAAATAGGAAGTGTGAAGGCATGTGCAGGGGAGTGACCGGTAAGAAATAGTCCTGGGGGTGACAGGAAAATACTGTTTGTCTGGCGTGAGGTCTTAGTCCTGATGGACAGCAGCCTCCTGCCAGAGGGAAGGGACTCCAACAGGTTATGTCCAGGGTGAGAGGGGTCAGCGACAATCTTCCTAGCTCGCTTTAGAGTCCTGGAAGCGAACAAGTCTGGAGGGACGGCAGGTTACAGCCAATCACCCTCTCTGCAGAGCGGATGATGCGCTGCAGCCTGCCCTTGTCCTTAGTAGTGGCTGTGGTGTGCCAGATGGTGATGGAGGAGCAGAGGATGGACTCAACGATGTCAGTGTAGAAGTGCACCATCATTGTCTTTGGCAGGTTGAATTTCTTCAGCTGCCTCAGGAAGAACATGTTCTGCTGGGCCTTCTTTGTGATGCAGCTGATGTTCAGCTCCCACTTGAGGTCCTGGGTTAGGATGGAGCCCAGGAAGTGGAAGGACTCCACAGCGTCAACGGGGGAGTCACACAGGGTGAGAGGGGTGGGTGGGTGGGGTGGGTCTGCGTTCTTTCTGAAATACACAACCATCTCCACTGTCTTCAGAGCGTTGAGCTCCAGGTTGTTTTTGCTGCACCAGGTCACCAGGTGGTCAGTCTCCCACCTGTAGGCGGACTCGTCCCCACCAGAGATGAGTCCAATGAGGGTGGTGTCATCTGCGAACTTCAGGAGCGTGACGGACTGGTGACTGGAGGTGCAGCTGTTAGTGTACAGCGAGAAGAGCAGAGGGGAAAGAACGCAGCTTTGGGGGGAACCGGTGCTGATGGTCCGAGAGCCTGAGACGTGTTTCCCCAGCTTCACATGCTGCTTCCTGTCAGACAGGAAGTATTTGATCCACCTGCAGGTGGAGTCTGGCACATGCAGCTGGGAGAGCTTGTCCTGCAGCAGAGACGGGATGATTGTGTTAAAAGCAGAGCTGAAGTCCACAAACAGGATCCTGGCGTAGGTTCCTGGGGAGTCCAGATGCTGGAGGATGTAGTGGAGGGCCATGTTGACTGCATCGTCTACAGACCTGTTGGCCCTGTAGGCGAACTGCAGGGGGTCCAGGAGTGGGTCAGTCAGGGTTTTGAGGTGGGACAGGACCAGGCAAGGTTTCCATTATCAGAAATTAATGCATCTGAAGAGGGGTCCATTCATTCCTAATAATGGACACATCTGAGGGCATTATGCTAGCAAGATTAAAAGTCAATAACATTGCCTAGTGTACATAGCTCGCTATCCAGTCATGTCATTGTCCTAAAATGAATATCAATATTTCCAGGAACACGTGAGGAGCCATGTGTCCTGTCGGCTGCAGCCTGAAGTAGAGAGTTGAATAGCAGACGAGATGTGAGAGACGACTCAGAGTTCAGAGGTGCAATGTAAGTTGCTCCTTGCAGCTTGTTTGTTACAGTCACCACCACGTGGTGTCCAGAGGATGAGGCACTGAAGGACTACACTCATTGTTATGAATAACATTTTCTATAATGTAGCCAGTGCATCAATTTAGAGCGGTGAACAGACCGTTTAACTGGAACTACTTAGTAGGTGTCACAAGTATTTGTGACACCTACTAAGTACGGACAAAAATATTGAGCGGATTTAAAAAGTCTGCTTTTCAATTTTTGTGTATACCTTTTATGTGTTGTCACAAACCTATAGAACAATTAAACCTGTTGCACAGGCTATGTAACTTTTCTGAACAGCGGCCATCATTTTGATGAAAACACATCGCAGTACAACATTAATTATGTAAATAATAAAATCAATAACATTAGAATTATTGTGCATGGTCGTTCATGTAATTAGTCAAATCTGTGCTTTTCCTGCTTTGGCAAGTACAGATGTCTGAGAAAGGCCTTTGGTAAATGCTAATGGTGTGTTTTATTAGTTATGAATTCAACGATTCATTTGTAAAAGAAAGATCCCGTTATTTATCTTAAAAAAAGTAATTTATTCTACAAAAAGTCGCACAGTTTCACTTTTTATTAAAAACAAAGTTCAGAGCGAATGGATCAAGCTAATTCCATGACCACAGAAAGGGTTTTAGATAAGTTATCAAGCCTCACATCATTTATTTTCTTATCTATACCTTATGCAAGGAACACACATCACAGGGACAACAATTCCCTGTGATATACAAGGAGCCACGAGAAGCACAGAGTAACTCTGTGAGTTGGAGAATAAAGCGGCTTCTTCTCCTCTCATCAGATCTTAGATTCACTAAACTCAGCTCGTTAGGACAGAATTAGTCACAGATTTATGAACTACAGCGTCAACAGAGCTTCTCCAGCGCAAGCCTTTTGGCACAGCCCCAAGCCTTAGTATCCTGTTGAAATGCGGTGGCCTTTAATTGACTCGCGCATTAAAGTGTCATTTTGAATGAATGAATATATGAATATATACTTTATTAATCCCCAAGGGGAAATTTTTTTGTCGTCATCAGTAGCGCCTTGCAATTGAAGATACAAACACACAAGATAAAAGATCAAATATATAAAGAAGCAACCGGGATGAAAGAAATATATATATATATATATATATACAAATTAAAATAAAGTCATATATATATATATATATATATATATATATATATATATATATATATATATATATATATACACATACACAATAGAATACAACTAACTGGAGAATATATTTATATTTACAGCCGCAGAGTGTATTCATTAAGTAAATTAGATAAACAGTAGAAAGTGCAAAAAGTAAAGTATGTATGGTGCAGTGATGAATTAATCCACAGAGGAACTAGCAAGAGGTGACTTGTTATAAAGCCGTATTGCTGTCGGCAGGAATGTTCTCCTGTAACGGTCCTTATTGCAGCGGAGCGTGAGGAATCTCTTGGAGAATGTGCTCCTCTGGCCCTGCTGCAGGTGGTAGAGAGGGTGGTCCAGGTTGTCCAATATGGACAAAAGTTTCTTCAGACTCCTCCTCTCCACCACCTGCTCCAGGAACTCCTGCTTCAGCCGATGATGGAGCCGGCCTTCTTAACTAGCTTGTTAAGTCTGTTGGTGTCACCGGCTCCAATGCTGCTCCCCCAGCAGACAATAGCAAAGTACAGAGTGCTGGCCACAACCGACTGGTTGAACATCTCCAGCATCTTGCTGCACACATTGAAGGATCGAAGCTTCCTCAGGAAAAAGAGTCGACTCATCCCCTTCTTGTAGACAGGTTGATGTTGGCCTTCCAGTTCAGTCGTCTGTCGATGGAAACACCCAGGTACCTGTACTCCTCCACTGTGTCCACGTCCTCTCCCAGAACACTCAGAGGTCTAGGAGCTGTCGTCTTCCTCCTGAAGTCGACCACCATCTCTGTGGTCTTGGCCACGTTCAGAGCAGGTGATTCTCACCGGCCCACTTCACAAAGTCACTCACCACTGCCCTGTACTCCTCCTCCCGTCCATCCCTAATACACCTGACCACTGCAGTCATTTTAAACAATAGTTCCAAGAAAGCTTACACATTGGTGTCGATATCCAACAGAAATGTGTTCTACAAAATGGCAATAATTTAGATGGCAAAATACTTAAAGGAGCTGTATTTAACATTCAGAGCATTAAAGCAAATAACTGTTATTTTTGGAAAGATCTAGAATGAAGTAACACGAGAGCCTCCACTAGCTGTTAGCACTGTTAGCCATGAGCCATCGGCTCGCCGTCAACATGTTGCAACTTTTTTAAAGCAGCTCGGTGTTTTAACATGTGTTCAAACTGTTTGAACAGTGTTACCTTAAGTTGTTTGTATCTCCATGAGGTACTTGTCAAACATTGTATTTTAAGTTTCACCAATTATCCCATGCATTATGCAACTGTATTTTATCTCTTTATATATGTGTGGAGTGTAGTTCAGCGTACCATTTTTTTTTTTTTTTTTTTTTTGTAGTGTTATATTGCACTAATTCAAAAAAGATGTATGTTTGAAGAGCATCTGAATGGAAAGAAATCTCTAGTAATTGGCAGACATGAATAACCTCCTAAAACCCTGGAGATTGTGTAAATAATGTTGTGCTATGGGGCAGTGAAAATCGGTCTCTTTTTTATTTTTGCCTTTTCAGTTAATCTCATGGTATTTCACTTTAAAATTAAAGTTGTTCTTGGTGCGAGTGCATTTTATTACTGTCTGGGTCCAGGCTGTGAGTAGGTCTCTGGCAGCACCTAGTGGCTGCAGGTGAACACACACATCTATATACTAAGAAATCTCTACAAACACAGACACACACACAGTCACACACACCTAGTGGTGCGGTTTCCAGCCGGGCTCCATCCTTTCCTCTGCTGTTGTGAGCTATCATTGCTCCCTACTGCTCACAGTGGAACTGCAGTCCTCTCTCGCTCACTCACTCACACACACACACACATATATGCAGAGAAAGACCCACATCAATGCATGACTCTTTGTTCTCACTCCCACAGATGTGTGACCCCTCCCTCACACTTTACATGGATAACACAGGTAGCACAGATGCCGTGTCTTAACAATGCCGCACACACTATTGCTTCTCATTGATATTTTTTTGAAAATTGAAGTGCATGTGTTGTTTACTTTATTTCAGGCCTACATACACTTTCCATAGTCATATTTGTCTTTTCAGAGTATCTCTTGCATTATGTATTATATGCCGTGGGCACATATGGCTGCTTCTGTCAGAGGTTTTTCTCATGTTGTTTCAACTTTTTGTGCTGCAACTTTGTTTTAATCATCTGACAGATAAGCCTGTATGATATAACGGCTCCGCCTATGGAACGTAAAGTGTTCAGTAACGATGTGAGTGTGAGCGACACCATTGAGACTACAGATTTGCTACAGAGAGAGAATATTCCATCCTCTGTTTATGCACCAGAGCAAGGTCTCTTCCTACTTGTATTCTAATTAATTACATCATTGTTTCAAATGTGTTTGGAATGACTTATTATCAAGCTGGACAAAAGAGATGAAATATTAGGCGTTAAGTGGCGCTGGTAATAGAATTCTTCATGAAAGGTATATTGATCAGGGTGGCCTGGCCTCCAGAGAGTTCACACATCATGCAGTCTTAATTACACGCCAGCCAGGAGAGCTAAGGTCAACTTGTAAGTGACACACACACACACACACACACACACACACACACACACACACACACACACACACACACACACACACACACACACAGTGCCATTTCACACAATTGTCCAGAGTGAATGCAGAAAGACAGATGCACAAAATTGAATCAAATATTTTAATTCCACATATACAGTAAATACTGTACACTGATGTAAGACTAATTATTATTTTCATGGATTCAACTGCAGATTTTTTTCTCTTTTAATCATATGGTCAATAACATGTGAAATGTTTTGTCCGATCAACAGTCCAAGCCCTAAATAGATTCAGTTTACTACCATCGAGGACAAATACTCACATTTTTAAAGCCATTTCCGCTTACATTTTCTGTCAATCAACTAATTATTGCAGCATATCTTATAATTATTATAATAGGGCATAATAATTATCGATATCTAAATGAGAAGCTAACTAGATTAGTTTTGAAAAAGGGCGCTTGTGTGGTGAAAAGTGATTGATGATCAAATTACTGTTTAAAATAAGATGTCTTTATGGATCCCCTGGAGCTATTCAGGTGTTGCAGATACATAAAGACAGAAGTAATTACAAAAAAAAATAATAATTAAACAAAATAAAAATGAATGGGATGTGTTTAGTTAAAAAAAGAGTAGAGAATTGTTGTTCCCAGATCAGACAGGACTCTGGCCTTTTCTCTGCCACCATGTCTTCATGTGTGAAATCAGTAAATGCCACATAAACAGCTGGCTTTTGTTGTTTTAGCAGCGTGGGCGATTCTGCTCCATTTGACCTTTTGCTCTCTCTCATCTCACTCGCTCCCTCTTTTCATCATAGTGCTCTCCCTCTCTGTGTCCTTCCATCCACTGCGGTGTGTGTGTGTGTGTGTGTGTGTGTGTGTGTGTGTGTGTGTGTGTGTGTGTGTGTGTGTGTGTGGCTGCGCTGCGCAGTGCAGTGAGGCAGCCAGTTTAGTGTGTGGAGTCTTGGGGCTGTGAAGAGCGTCTCTGGGTGTCTCTCCATCTCTGTCTGGTTGGTTGGGGGTCTACCGGTGCATGGACGCCACCGTATCACCCAGCACCTGCTACCCCTGACCTCGCTGCAGCCCACACACACAAATACAAATAAATTGTCCTCTTGCCTCACTGACGGTGCTCACAGACAGAGCTACCACCGTTCACCCATAACTCCATCCATCTGTCATCAGGTGCATTGATTCCTCCAAAGGAACTCTTTGTCTTTCACACAGTGTTGGTTTTTACATCAGTGCAGATGGCACGTCAAGTTCAACCTTGTTAAGTCGTTTTCTTTTTTTTGGTTAGTATTGTGGTTTCCTGTAACGGTGTTTTTCCTGCTCCTTCTAGGGACCAACGTCAACGAGGCCAAGAGGATTCTGAGCGAGAGCGGCCTGCCCATCACCGCAGCAGAGAACCTGGATGACGCTGCCAAGAAAGCGGTGGCCGCCATCAACAAATAGAGAAAACTTCTCCGCACTCTGCCCACTCACTACCAACATGCATCACCATCATCAGCCTTTTCTTACACATGCAGACCTCCAGGACCTCAAGCCTTTGCTCTCATAGGCCTTTGCTGTTATTTTTGTTTCAACACCAGCTTTACCAATAATACTTTCACTGCCAACTCTGTGTCTCCGTCACAGGTTTTCAGATGCTGTATCATCTCGATACAGCGAATAATTAAAATGTTAGACTTGTGTGCAGTGTTATTTAGCAGATCTTTGTTTTCTATTTCTAAGTCACTCTGTAACTCGTAGGCTTGCCCACATAATCTTGTCCTGGAATATCATAAAGCCTTCATTGACCCTCCGTCAGAAGTTGGAAAGCAATCCAACACTTGCATTCCATTTTCCAAAGCGATAGGCACTGCTTTCTCTCTACGCTGTGTGGCATTTGTGTGGAATATTAGTTAAGAGAGATTTTCAGCTCCCTCGTTTTTTAAAAGTACGGTATGACTGAAAACAGCCTGTTCTTGTGAAATATATGAAACAGTTGTTCCAAAAGGCTGAATCTTAACTGTGGATCAATCTGTCTGTTTTCTTAGTGACAAAACAAATCCATTAATCCATCCAAAGCCTTATCTGTGTATCAAATGAGGTGGATGGATTATCAACGCTGTGAATATTATACAGCATGTCTTAATTATGAAGTGCTCAGTGCTGAACACATTGTGATAACTGCTTAAATCTGTGCCTATTTCAGGAAGGCCAAAGGGTTTTTTTAAAACTATCTTGTCGACTCTTTGTGTCCCATCAGTACATTTATTCAGAGGTGCTGAGAAAACAAAATCAAGAATACAACTGTACTTTGCTTTTTTTATAATCAAGAATGTATATTGACAGGATACCTTGAAGACAGTGTCAAAACTGTGTATATAATTTGAGAGATTAAAAACAACTATTTCAATACGAGGGTCTGGTTTCATTTGTTTGCCTCACATTCGAGTATCATAGCGGTGAAGAGCAGATGAAAAGTAAGGAAGACGTTGTCATCAAACTCCACTAATTCTACTGACTTTTACAGGAGATAATACATGTAACGTCAGAGGGGGAAAGCAGACACTCAGCTGTTTGTACAGTTTACGTCATTGTCTACATGAGCAAAGATGCAAACGGTCGAGCATTGAGATAACCAACATTGCTCCTGCATTACGCCAAGTTTTTGCTTTTTATGTCCTATGTTTAGTCTGAGGGTCACACGGCCTCATAGGTTTATCCATCGGGCGGGGCGCCGTTATCCGATGTAATCTGTGTTGAACAGCCTTGTATGTTGTGATAACGTATCAATAGTTGGCTTGAAAGTGATTTAATCAAAGAAAATGAAACCAAATAAATCAAAGGACCAAACGATACCAATTCCTTCAAAAGACTTCCTTTTTCTGTTGATTTTATTAATACTGAAATACATTGATTTTGGATTAAGCTGCAGTAGTGTAAAAAAGTTTGACAGGGTTTCCAAGAAATCGCTCATTCAACATATTATACATGTATGTTACTTCCTTTTACACTCTGCCTTGCTTTTCATCTGTGGATTGGCACACACACGCAGACACTTAAATTCCTTAAATCGCACACCTTCAGTCCTTTAATGAAACCCAAGTGTAGGTTGTCCCAGGAGAGATTTGAGAGGAGAGACTGTCCTTCATCGGCTCTGTGTGAGCAGAACAGAGAGACGGAGAGTTGACTGAGACCTATTCCTGTCAGACACACTGACTGTGTGATGGATTATCTGTCAGGCAATCTGAGAGGATGCCCAGACACACAGGATCGACTGCCACCTCCATGAAACAAACACACACACACAATGCATGTTTGTCGTCCTCCTGTATGCACCAAGAGGTTTTTTCTGACGAGAACACTCAAACTGGAGCTCTCCTTGAAAACGCTCGGAACTAGTTTTCTTTTAATCGGGCAAAGTGGCGAGGACTCCAGATGGGGGTCTCTGGTAATGGTGGCGGTTACTCGACATCTTTGCTTTCCATACAGTTCGAAGTGACATGCTGTATATTAACTGCCAACCTTGATACAAAGTGGAGTAAAATTGTTGACTTGCTACGATAATTCCTTTTTTCTCTTAACTAATTTTAAGAGTCCCACCGAGAGTCATCTCGAGACACAAGTTCGGAGGTCTGTGGCTCTGCGCTGCACCGTGCCGCCGAGCCGTAGAAATGGGCTGAAGGGTTCAATAATTGCCTTATTTCATGCTCTTCCCTCCGTGTGTCAGAAATATCCCTGCTGATGGATTGGAAGGAGGAATTTAAGGCTTGTTAAAGCGGGCTTCTCGGGGCCCAGATATTGTTTAATTCGGTGTCAAGTTGGAGGTCACAACGAAATGTGCACACTGATTTACTCGGCAAAATTAGTGCCGCTCCTTCATATAAATATAGATGAGGGGGAAAGAAGCTTTGGAGGTCAACCTGAGGATATCTATCATGTAGCCCCGCTGCCTTTAACTCTGCTAATACCTCTGGAGGTGAGAGTGGTGGTGGTGGGGGGTTGTTTTAAACGACCCTTTGGGCGAGCTGCTCCTTTAATTAAGCTGCATTAATATGCCCGGGGAGTTTTATTTTTCACCCTTCCTGGCTCACTTTATTTGTCTGTGTAATTGTCTATTTGGCTTTCTCAAAACGTGGCTGTTCTTTTTTTCCCCTTTTTTTTGTATGTGCTTCGCTATTGATGTCAAAACGGTAATTGCCACTTCATGAAGCTGCCGTCAGTGTTTAAGTGTGTTGTGAGAGCTGGCGCTCGTGAAGCACATTCTTTCAGACAACAGGGTCAAGGCTGTCTCTCAGGAAATATTGGATATTTATTGAGTCATTCGGAAGCAACAACTGTGAACATATTAGTTAATAATAAAGCAATAGCAGTATGAATTGCTTCTGGCTATTGTGCTTCATCTTTCAGGGACAAGGGGTTGCTCAATATTTACAATTTTCTGCCTGTGCATCTGTCGACCAGACAGCGAGGAGATACGGTGTATGTGCTTGTGTGTGTGTGTGTGGGGATCGATTCTGTCCTGTATGTCTGTTCGCGTCAGCATATTGATGTTTCCGTTCTTGTGTGATCATGTGTTTATTCCTGAAGTTCTTTGTCTAAAGACGGTGAACATTTTGTTCCCAATGGGATCATCCAGACACACGGAAATGTTGCCCAATTGTTTGTTTTCTTTCTTCTTGGTCACAGAAATACAAAATGAGAGACTGTCGCCAGCCAGAAATCATAAAAAAAAGATAGTTGCTGGCGGGTTTTATGGGGGAGAAGCGACACAGTAACGGAGTGAGTAAAACATAAAGAGTGAAGGAGGAGTCGGGGCTGTCGGCAGCCGTTGAGGTCCTCAGATTTGGCCTTGGCTCGCAGATGAGCAGAGAAATCCATTTCCCTCTCTCCAAACTGTTGTCAGTGAGTCTGTAATTGAAGGACTTGGAATCGATTTGAATTACCTCGGCAGTCTTGGAGAAATTGAGCGAAGAGGAGGCAGATTTAAAAAGTTGCAATAAGCAACGCAATTTCTGAATCTCCATTTTGCCGTGACAAAGTCTTGTTTTCTCCGAGCTTCTCACAATCGATACATTTGGAGGGTGTCTCTTAGTTTCAAGTGCAAAGTTTGAACACACAAGTCTTGTTTAGAATTGGGGAGGGGTGGTGGCGGATGTGGGGGGGTACAGTTGCCATCAATAAAACATGAATTTAGGACAATATGGAGGAAAACAGATCGGAGATATTTTTGATCAATTATCTCAATATCGACATTGTGACGATATAGTAAGGTTCACCATTGTTGCTTTCTCAAGATATTTACACAATGATATGTTTAATAATTAACTGACAAGTGGGTAAGGTGGTGGAAAAGTCCCTTCCCTGTAATGTAACGCTTCACTCATTCCTTCCTTGCTTCCTTCCTGCCTCCTTCCTGTCTCAGGGTTGCACTCTGAGCAGGCTTGTGGGGGCAACAAAAAGAAAGACAGGAAACACCTTTCTTAAATATTCCTTTGGTTCCATTTGCATGCTAAACTTTCTTCCCACCATGTTGTTTGTTGTTTCTGGCGAGCTCTCGCCCGCGATCCTGTCGTCGCTTCAGGACGGCTGCCTCCTGAAATGACAGTAGTTAAAAGCTCATTTGGTTTGACCTCTGAAAGCCGACGCCCCCTAATTAAAACAGTTGCAGAGGCAACAGAATGCCGTTTCAAATTGCTTGATAATTAGGCTCCCGAGTTATCCTGGTGGAGCGCTCGGCAGGTGTTCAGATGACACGCTCATTGTCCCACAATGCCGCGCTTTAATGCCGTCTGCTGAGTAAAAATAAAGGTGAGACGCAATCCTGAGGGGGCGACACAGTGATGACAACACGGCGAGGCGCTGTTGTTGTTGGCGAGTCTGTTTGTTTCTCCTACACCATACTCATTTTTCTAAAAAAAAAAATTCAAAAGAACGTACACTCACTCTATCATGACTTGATCCATCAACTTCACAACTGTGTGTGTGTGTGTGTGCGTGTGTGTGTGCGTGTGCACGTGTGTGTGCGCGTGCGCGTGCATTCTCGAGGGCCTTGCCTCAGGGTGAAGGTGACTTTGACAGTTAATAGCGACACCGGTAGCGTTTCTCTCCCTCTGCCGCCTCACACTCGGGCTGAATACATGAGGCCTGTATGTGTCGGGTGCCATCGCCGTCAAACGGCTCTGCCCGTGGCGCGCCCTGGGAGGAGAGGGTTTGTTGCCGAGCGCCCGGGAAAAGTGGCCTGTCACCTGTGATTTTGGCAACAATATAAAGCGGAGCAGTAATGGCGAGATGAAGGTTGCACCCATCTAGCTATAAACAGACACACAAACACGGGGATGGAGCTCCGCCTGAGATCTGCCCGGTGGAGGATGCGTCTGGATGCGGGAGCGCTGGGTAATCAGAGGAGGTGTGTTTGTGTTTATTTTTAGTTGTGCACTGTGTGTGTGTGTGTGTGTGTGTGTGTGTGTGTGTGTGTGTGTGTGTTCTCTCTGTTTGTTCTTTGTGGAAAGATGTGATAAACTGTTTGTGGAGGGAAATATGCTTGAAGGTTTGTTTGCATCGAGGGTTGCGAGTGAATTGCTTTTCCTGAAAAGATAAACTCGTGCCAGTTTAGCGCATCTTGGCCTCCAAACATTTAAATCATATGGCGAGGATTTGCATGAGCTGAATACTTTAGACAGCGCAATGACTAATTGTAAATGTTGTCTTACCTTTTGTTTACCCATGGTTGTTTTGCTGAATACAGAATCCAGGCGTTCACACTGCAGTACACATTCATTAGTGGGAGCTTCCTATTATAGAGCACAGCCCTCCTCTTCTCATGCTGGTGGGGAGTAAATGCCTTGTTAATGGGCTTGCTGGTAGCTGGTCAGCGCAGTGTGTGTTTGGGATGTCTTATTAGGTGCACAGTTCCATGGTTACTGGGGCATTCTGATCAGAAACACTCTTTCTCAGGTGAACAATAGAAACACCTCACCTCCAGGGTTCATTGTTGGGAAGGCAGTGAGGGATTGTGTCTTAGCAACTCTGTTGGGATGCACTGTTTTTCTTTTAAGTGCTGAACAAATGTGAGGCAGTAAAATTCACATTTTCCTTGAAAATATTGCCTTGTCCTTAAGACTAAATAACATACATATATTGTCTATTAGCAGGTTGTTTCTGTCCTCCCCATAGATGTATTTTGTTTTATTTTATGTATTAATTACAATTACAATATTATGTCGCTAACCATATAATTATGTTGACCTTGAAAAACACTATAAATAACTTGTGTGCTGAAGCTCCTTTTTGAAATACAACTATATAGTATGGAGTTGGAATAGTTTCCCACTCCACAAAGCAGTAAGAAAGTATCTTCTTGCATATATTACATTTCTTTACAACCAGTTATTTATTCCCCCAGTTTAACTTTTTATAACGTAAAGTATAATTACTTTTCCCTTCAAACTCAACCAGCAGAAAAACTGCATGTTTCTACAGCCCATTTTACCAACATGCCCTTCTGTGGGCATCCAGTCGTACAGAATGTTCTGCATTTGTACCCTACGATCAAAACTTCAAATACAACTAAAACATGTGTGTGTTTGACTGCATTACATACTGCCGTATTAGGTTACACATGCACGGCCTCCACCAGGGTGTGTGTGTGTGAGTGTGTGTGAGAGAGAGAGAGAGAGAGAGAGAGAGAGAGAGAGAGAGAGATAGAGAGAGACACACAGAGAGAGAGAGAGAGAGAGAGAGAGAGAGAGAGAGATACAGAGACAGAGACACACAGAGAGAGACAGAGAGAGAGAGAGAGAGAGAGAGAGAGACACACACAGAGAGAGAGAGAGAGAGAGAGAGAGAGAGAGAGATACAGAGACAGAGACACACAGAGAGAGACAGAGAGAGAGAGAGAGAGAGAGAGAGAGAGAGAGAGAGAGAGGCAGGCAGGCAGTATCGGAATGAAAGCAGGGCACGCTCTCATAGATGAACACATTACCTACATCCAAAAGATATTTCAAACACTTCCCCTTGTAAAATTCTCCATTACATGGGTCAATAGAGGGCAATGGGAGAAGAATAAATACCCACACCTCTCCCAAAGACTGCAGCCTTCTCCTTTGCCTACACACACACACACACACACACACACACACACACACACACACACACACACACACACACACACACACACACACACACACACACACACACACAGACTGGCTGACACTTGCTGTCAGCCCATCTGATTGCCTGTTAGGGAGTCTCACCCACCACGACAAGTACCCATTTTGCCAAGAACCATTTCCCCCGCCATGTCAGATATGGGGATATTAATGAATGCACAATGACAGTACTTAAGGAGCCGAGCAGCTATCCTGCCTCTGCAAATTTACCCGCAGGTCACTTTTGTTCGACAGGAAAAAGAAACTGTGGAAACAAACAGGTGCAGGTCAGAAACTCATCTCCTCTCCCAGATTAAAAACTCATCTTTCAAAGCAGCATGGTGTTATTGAGGCTGATTCTCGGGGCTCTCCACGCAAATGGAGGTGTGATTAGGCACATGGGGGGATTGTTTCAGAGGAGACGTAGGTGATGGAGAGGAGAACGGTGTGTTCCTTTGTCCAATTACCTCAGAGGGAGAGAGATGGACATTCTGTATAATTTGCTAATTGTTAAACAATTTCAAAGACTACGAAACCTTTTAAAATGTATTTTAACGGCAATACAGAGCTTCTTGTATATTTATGCATTGCCATCAACACTTTAGTGGAAACCCATCTGTATTAAAATGCATGTAATCTTCCGCTATGTGAGCTTTAGTGGATGGCGACATTAGAATATTGATTGGGGAGGGGCGGAGAAGTTACAGCATGGTTGCTCCACTGATCTGTCTCAGCCAAATAAGACCAAGCATCTCTTTGAAAAAGGAAATACACTCTCACCTCCATGTTCCCGATGTTATATCAAATGAATTGAAACTTTGATGAATTCACAGGTCATTAAAGCGCTGCCTCTGATGCCTTTTTAATGAAAAACGCCGCAGTAGAGCTTAGCCAGCCGGGATAAAAAACGAGGCACATTTTATCTGCCGTTGTTTCCTCATTAACCTTAAATTATGGAAACCAGTACAGTTCACATTCAAGTTTCTGGACTGCTCCGAATGCTCGTTCTAACGGTATCATATTATCTCTCTCTCTCTCTCTCTCTCTCTCTCTCTCTTTCTCTCTTCCCCTCTCTCTCTTTCTCTCTCTCTCTGAGAGCTGAGCGCTGAGCGCTTTCATGTTGGCTCCAACAATCTGAGGGGTCATGTCTGCTTTCATTGCCACCGATTCCACTGCTGCTTTCCTCTGTAATGAGCTCTGGTAAGCCGAAAAAAGGTCATTTTGCACAGCGAGATGAAAACATAGTTTCATTTTTGTATTTGCAGACTGCGTGTGCAGCTCATTTCGCCATCTTTAAAAGCGTGTGCTTGAGTGTGTTTGCGTGTGGAAGCCACATTAAGTCCCAAAGCTGCTGCCAAGGTCGGCATGAACAGAAAGTCATCCATCGCCACGCACACACACACATACCAGTCCCTGGCACTTTAGTGAGCTGTTTTTGCTGATGTGAGGTGTGGCGCCCTGCAGCCTCAGGGTACAGCTCCATGATAAAGTATACATATTTATCTGGTCCGCTGCCGTCGATGATCCTATCTGGATTGATGAGGAGGATTAGTATTTCACACCAAATCAGATGACACCCTGAGGCCCGCACAGTGGCCGGCTGGGATTTAAAGGGATTCTTAATAGAGTGGAATTGCTTAAAAATAGAAATAATTTAAACCTGAAGTCTGCAGTAATCTCTTGAAGTAGAAGCATGGACATGGCGCGTTGGGCTCAGGAGTTAGAGGGAGAAAAAACTACCCCAAATTACTCCTGTGTATACACACAGGAGTAATTTGGGGTAGTTTTTTCTCTTCGCGCCAAGTCCATGCTTAAATTATTTCTTTTTTTAAGTAGTTCAGATTATTTCTGTGTACTTTTCTTTGCCTGGTCTGATTTCCCATTTTGGCAACATCCCCACAATCTTCTCATATTTATTATCTTAAGTGTTAATCTAAAGTAGCAATACGTTCAACAGAACACATGCACACACATTCCACACACATGTGTGTGTGTGTGTGTGTGTGTGTGTGTGTGTGTGTGTGTGTGTGTGTGTGTGTGTGTGTGTGTGTGTGTGTGTGTGTGTGTGTGTGTGTGTGTGTGTGAGTGAGTGAATGTCCTGATGTTCTGATCTGTGTTTGGCATAGGTCTATACCAAGCCCGTAAATCAAAAGATAATATATACTGTAGAAGCCATTAGTTATGTCTGTGTATTTTATTTTGGTAGTGTTCTATTTTATTATAATAGTTTATATATGGGGCACAGGTGAAACAGCCAGGTGGGTAATAATGCATGGGTGACGGGGAGATCACACGGTTTTTACCGCAAGCAACACTTCAGGAGACCAAGAATGTACAAATTGTATAAATCCTGCAATATAATTAAATGGGAACCTCACCCAACGATACAAACGGCCTGGACTCTCACCTGAAACAAGCGAGTAAGAAACAGGAACTGTGACTAGACGGAGATCAGTCACTACATATACCATGATCCTGATGAAGGCTTACTTTTTTTAAGTAAAAAAAAGTGAAATACTGCAATAGTCCACTGGCATTCACACCAAGACCAATATTAACTGATATAGACAAAGTAACCCTTACCTGTCAGATCTTTAGATAAACATGTCTGCATCACCTGCTGCAGGAGTCGGTGAATAGGACTTTCACAGCGGCGCCGTCAAGCAGGGAAACAGCTGTCAATTTGCCGTCTTGGTGGAGCTACAAAGTGGCAGCAGCGAGCTGGGAGATCCCTCCTGTCTTCCTCCACCTGGATCCATCGCCCTTGACGCACACTTTCAAGGACATCCGACAACAAACTCCTTGGTCGAGTTCGATCACAGGCAACGATCCTGAATTACCCTGAGCAGCAGCTGCTGTGGCGTCTGCTTCAGGAGAGGTGTGGGGAAACAGACGGGAAGAAAGATAAATAGCATCTATCTGAAAGACATAGTGTTAATGCTGATTTAATAAGTGATCTAAAAACAGGCTGGATGCTATTATTTAACTGTGAATGACAGGGTCCCAGGAGACGCAGGTAACGTTATCATAAAGAAGCTATACGCAGCTAAACCACCTGCTGTAAGAAAATATAATAAAATGGTCATCAGAAGCCATTAATAGCACACCTGTCATATGTCACATCTAGTGTGACAGTCGACCATATACCATGCTGCACGTTATTTGGTATTTATTGTGGCATGCACTGTCCAGACCCCATGGATTTATAAGGTACCAAAAACACTTCATTCGTGGTGGAACAATACTGAGTCTGGGAATAGCCATAGAGAGTCAAAATATACAGTATATATTGAGGCCACATTATTATTTGTAAATGGTGGAATGTTCTTGTATAGCACTTTTCTAGTCTCCCGACTGCTCAAAACGCTTGAACATAACATATCATCATTCCCCCATTTGTGTGCATGAGATATCATTTGTGGCCTCACTTTAATCAAATCGTCAACCACGTTTTAAATTAATTTGTGAGCACGAGATAAGTGCATAATACCGAAGGCCGGCACATTGCACCCCGATGCAGCATCTAACCGGAGTGCCACGATTACGCACGGCAGATCCACTGGTTGCATTTTTCAGACTGATGTAGAATATACCACAGAGCCCCCCCTTTTGTACATCAAGAGGCATTTAGCAAATTATTCACCGACTGTAAAAGCTTCTCGCTCAGCTTATAACTCTCTCTGTCTTTCCCCCTGCATATTTTACTATAAATCCTTACAGGCAAATGTATGTCTGCGATAAGCAACATGACACGAACGTTTGCCTGGGTTCAAAACTGTCAGTGCGTCATGAAGGGTACGGCTCCGTGATTAAAGTCACAGTCTCTATTGCACCCACTTATAATAATGCCTTCTTTCTGATCACACCTTGTCCCCGTGTGCACCACAAGTTTGCCAATTGAGCCTCGACACGAAATAGGCCAAAGGTTTGCCACGTTATTGCCATCTTGCAGCACCACTGTGAAAGTTACCACACCAAACAGAATCTGGCTGCCTTCAGGCGGCAGGAGAGGAAAGGCCTTCACTAATGTACAAAGGTGCACCAGAGAACACAGGTTTTACCAGACGGCAACTTTCGGGTCTGAAAAGTAAAGTGGTTCAAACTCCTCTGATTGAAGTCCAACTGTGTAGGAGTCTTTGAGAAGATGACCCTACTTCTCACTTGATTTATGACCTCAGTAAACAATGTATGTTCCCAATTGCTAATTTAAATTCTTATTCAATACAGCATAATGTTGATTTAGTAAATTAAGGTCCCATTGAGAGTAAATCGGTCCTAAAACCAGGTCTGCTTCTGTGTGTGGCTACCTTGAGGTTGATGGGTCACCGCCTCAATGTTGTCCGGGAGTGTCCCGGAGTTATCCGTGTCTCCGTCTCACAACTTCAACTCTTTTGTATCGTGTTTTCAGTTTATGGAAGCAGTTTAAGGCATTACAAAAGTCATACCAAAAGGACCTCACCTTTGTGCAAAGCCAGGTACAGTGTAGGAAGGAGCCAACCTCTATACCACATATGAAACACATTTCTGACAAATCAGGTTTGGATTTATGTAGCTTCTGTGGGGTGAGGTACAGTTGATGAAGAAAATTATAATGCACAAGTCTGTACCGGGCATTAACCGTTGCTGACAAACTGTTCTGGCACAAATCTGACCAGAGATCTTCATCAATTGCTATATTCAAGACTGATTCCCATCTCATCCTGGATCTGTGTAATCCTGGTTTTGGGCCCTCATTCAGCAACATGGAGTACATTTTAGAAATAAATTTACACACATTTCCCTCATGAAGCATTTTTTCCACATTAGTTAAAACAGGTCGAGTCATTTCAGGGCCCAGGTTGGTTCTCAAAAAAGATTTAACTGGAGGTAACAAAAGAAAGTTCTACTGGACAGGTCATACTTCCTCTTCAGTTCTTGAAAAGACATGAGACATCTTTTATCAAAGCAATCTTCCAGATGCTAGATTCCCCTGTCATGCCAAGTCTCCAGAATCTTATTATTCAGAGTCATAGGTACAAGTTCATTTTGTCTTAGAGGTGTTTTTGGTGACAGTCTCAAATTCAGCCCAAGATTTGTTTGAACTTCATACCATATTTTAATAAAATGTTTCAAAATAAGATTATCTGTCCTGTTGGATATGGTTTTGGAGTTCCATTTATAAATAAAACCACTGGACTTTCCTTCTTTCAGAGGATAAAGTGCAATTTGTATCCAAGAGGGGGCAGCATCACCGTCAAAAAGTGACGAAATATATAGTTTAAATTGGGCAGTCGAAAACCTCCTAGACTATAATCCCATGTTAGTTTTGGGATTTTACAGTTCCATAAAAACTGCCTAACGTGTTTGTTGAGTGTTTTAAAAAAGGTTTCAGGTAATGGAACGGGTAAGGACTGGAAAAGATACTGCAACCTCTGGAGAATATTCATTTTCACAGTTTATTCGACCAATTAGAGTGATGGGTAGGTTCCTCCATCTGTTTAGGTCTTCCTCGATTTTACTAAGTAATGGGAGGTAATTAAGTTTGTACACATTTTTAAGCTCTGTGTCCCGACTGTTGATGTGCAGAAGGAACTTTGTTGAATAATGAATCAAAACAACATGTTTTAATGTGCACATTTACAACCGGCTGATGCTGGTTGCACACAGTTAAATAAATAAAAAATACACTGCTGTACACTGACTAAAACACTAAATTACACTAGCAGTTAATTGGAGTACATTTATTGTAAGAGTAATAATTAAACAGTGTCTCACTTTTCCCTGTAATTAGTACCAATTTGCACAGGAGAAGCCTCTCGGAAATTATTCATATTCAGGAGATTACAGACAAAGTATCGCTGAAATGTCATCGGCTAATGTAACTAGCGGATCTTCCGTGTGGCAGTTGCTTGGCAGCGCTCCAGTTAGATCCTGCATCAGGGCACAGTGTGCTCTCTGTATATACACTTATCTATCACCTTAATATATATTCAGTATTTTTTCTCTTCATGGCAACTTCCTGGTTCAGTTGAACAAAAAAACATTATGCGTTGGTTACAAATAACTTTGGCTCCTGTCCAGAGCTCTGCAGAGACTTCCTCTCAGCTGATAGTTTTCATATATAAATCCTAAATTAAGTTTATGGAACTGCTTAAAAGAAAATGTCTGTATCTGTACTGAGAGCAAGAATGTGAAAAGGGAAGAGAGCCTGTCTACAGCCTGTCTGTGTCAGTGTTCTCACAGTCATGCTGTAGAAAACCCCCCCTTGCAGCACCTCAGAGCCCCCGATGACATTTCATCAAATATTTATAAAAAACAATCTCCGAACAGCGTAATTAGAGGCCGGGTTTAATGTTGGCTTAATCCTTGGGCTCCTATTTCGCAGCCGTCCTTGCTGTGTGGTTATGGGAGCCAGTGCCGCAGTGTCTCCTGCAGAACGTGGGGCCAATGAGCACCCTGGGGAGTGATGTCATGAACAGCACCTCGTTGGTGCCTCATCTTTGAATCAACATTTGATTTCCCCCCCACTCTCGCCTTTCTACTGTCATTTCTAATTTCTATTTATCTCACTCCCATATTTACATAAAGCAGCTGCACTGTAATATGCTGACAAGACACACACACACACACACACACACACACACACACACACACACACACACACACACACACACACTTGGCAGTAGCCACTACATTTCCCCTGAATGGTTTGCAGAAGAGGTGCTGCTGCTGAGCACATTATTATATTTTCAGGTTATTAATTACTTTCCAATTACTTAAACAAATATGCTACATTGAGTGCCTAATTTCCCTGCTAAACTGCAGCAGATGGATGTGGCTTCGGCTCGAGCCAGCTCGCACTCTGTACCTCAGCATAAAGGAAAAGCACAGAGATGGAAAGGAACATTATGCACTGGTAGCTACTGACTGCTGTCTTAGCTGTAGCACATTAGTTAGTTAGTGAACCCTGTAGCAGGGCAGCAGGACGTGTGTGTGTTCTGTGTCGCCTCGCAGAGAAACAGCTGTTATTTACTATTCACCGACTTTTAAGCGAACAAACGTTGTGGCGATTTGGCATTTTGTGAACACTTTTATAAAAGCTGTATATTTTAGGAAGGGGAGCGAATGTGCACACACGCGCATTCGCCTCACATAGTGGCCTGTATGTGTGTGTGCACGTTCATCTGTTTACACACACACACACACACTCTCGCGGAAAGTAGGAGTCAAACTCTTAAGCCACATCTAAAAGCCTAATGGGAAATCTCTCCCCTAATTAAGATGCATGAATAATTCAAGTGGTGGCACGCTAATTAGTATTCCATCAGTCCTCTGTGGCGATGGCGGCCTGTCGAGGCTCATCGCGGCAGCTACGCGAGGAGGGCGGCTGAAGTGGGGGAATGTGGACACCTTGAGAGCAGCGTGACAGAGTATCCTGTCATTACTGTAGAGAGGAAGACGAGCTTCCTATTTTTCAGCATCTCTATAAACAACAACAACATGATTCCTTTGCCTGGGGAGAATCTGGAGAATGAGATACAATTTGGGAGGAAGATGAGCCTCTGGAGAGTGACTTCTTCTTTCCTCTTCACATCTGACTTCGACCAGACAAAAGCAGTGTAACATTTATTTGTCTGAGCCTGTGCAGTTTCCAGTCACCCTGGGTGTAGTGAATCCTGCATATACACAGTGTGCGTCTTTAAATGCATGATTTAGCAGTGTTACGGCCCCGCAGTTATTGCCTCTCTCAGAGGGGCTGTTTGATGCAAGTAAAAGCAATAAAGAGGTATTAAGACTGAAATTAAGTCCGGATAAATCACAGAGGTTAACTCAGCTTGGCTTACAATTACAGTCTACCGTCAATGCAATGTGTTACTTTATTTACAACAATATTATTTACCCTGTATGTCAGTGTGTTAATGTAGTCATAAAATTCAAGTTTTCAATGCAAGAAGTCTGACCCAAATATGATGTTTAATTTGATTACAGCCAGTTATTGTCATGGAACACACTAATCATAACACAGAATGAATGAAATAATTAAGCAGCAGCTTCTGCGCAGGCCTCTGGCTGTGTCATGATATTTGAGGATTCACTATTTCACACACACACACACACACACACACACACACACACACACACACACACACACACACACACACACACACACACACACACACACACACACATACACACGGAAAGAAGAAAGGGCTCCTGTGGGCCTTTGCCTGTGTGAGTGTGTGTAGCCCCGGGGAGGCCGGCTGAGGCTTTGTGGCGTCTTTGTGCTGGTTTTAACCTTGGCTCTGGGCTAAACACACAGGGAATGTTCTGAGAGGACCTTCAGCCATCAGCAGCGGCTTTTCATATACTGCTCCACTCCTGTGGGAGCACCGCCACAAACACGACTATTGATCCACTGTCATACTCTCACACACTCCTCCCCTCGGCTTTTTTCCTTTTCTCTTAGCTGCCTGGGTTGTGTGTGTGTGTGTGTGTGTGTGTGTGTGTGTGTGTGTGTGTGTGTGTGTGTGTGTGTGCGCAAGGCTAAAAAAATGCTCTCCAAAGTGGTCACGGATCCCAAGATGTGGTATTGGGACTATTGATGTGTTATAGCCGTCCTGTATGTCCTGTGGGCTTTGGCTCTTGCATTATGTTTCTATTTATTTTCATCCGTTTCTTTTACTCTATTTATAGCGATCCATACCATGTGGATGTGTTCATAATATGAACTTTGATCGTTTATGCTACATTATATGGGGGACTGTAACTTCCTGGACAACAGTGAATAGTTGATGGTGACCTCATGCTGGAGGATAGGCATTACTTTGTGGCCTTTTGTTGGTTTACAATGTAGAATCATCCTTTATGAGGATCCTGTTGTGTTACAGTATGCCCCAAAGTACTGTTTCAATAAGTGTATCACCTTAACATTTTCATACACACTAAAAAATGTTGAGTTAAATAAAATAAATACACTGTTCTCTAAATGACACTGAGTCAATTGGAATACATTTATTGTAAGAGTAATACTTGAACAGTGTCTCAATGTTCCCTATAATTAGTACCAAATTGCACAGGAGAACCCTTTTATTATTCATATTTAGGAGATTACAGACATAGTGAAATGAAATGTCACTGAAATGTCATCGGCTACTTGAAGAGAACTTAAGATAAGAATACTTTTTTGTAATTGTGCTAACCCAGAGTATGGTTCCTCTACCTTTTTGGAAAAGATTAGAACATTAATGATTCACTGTGTGTAGTTAGAGTCCCACACAGTCACACCACGGACACAAATCTGATTAGAGGCATTCTTATTTTATTTATTTAAACCTTTATTTAACCAGGAGAGTCCCATTGAGATGAAAAAAACTCTTTTTCGAGGGAGACCTGGCCAAGACGGTAGCAATAACAATATTTGAGTAAATTATGTGTAGAGAAACAATTTCATGATTTTAGAAACAATTTCATACGCCTGACTTGAATATCAAGTAATAATAATATTGATATCTCTAGGGTGTAAAATGTTGGTGCATTCTCACTTTTCTCGAACTAGCCAGCTGACACAGTGTTTGTTTATAAAATCACATAACCACCTGACCACCAGGTACACTTCAGGAGCCTCAGACGGCAACCTGTGCAGCAATAATACAATTAACTGAGATATTCCATACGGGGGGTCGTTAAAAACATGGAACAGGAAACTCCTGACGGAGAGTGAGACATAGAAATGAATACAGTATAATTAAATGCAGAGGAGGAGGAAAGTTGTGAAGGAAAAATAAAGATGGAGAGGAAGAGGAGTCCGAGGGACTTCGATCCCTCTGTACGCTGAATAAATAGCAGGCCATTTCCACATCATAAATATCATCCCCGCTTAATGTGCTGAGCTCAGAGGTGGGCCCAGACTGCGCTACCCTGTGGGGTGTTTGAGGCGGGGGCGCTGCCGGCTGCAGGGAAGGATCCTTTACCTGTAGTCTCAGGAGAGAGGGCGAGGGGCAGCTTAGTCCCTGAAGCATGTACCTTATCTGTCCTGGTCCCAGCGGGGCAGATGTGCTCCAGATGCCAGGATGGACTAAAAGGGGCATTAATCATTTTCAGCCTGATGACTCTCCACGTCATCTCCTCAACCCAGATGAGTGTGTGTGTGTGTGTGTGTGTATGTGTGTGAAGGAGTTGGGGGAGGGAGAGTGAGTGACATATGCACACACACACACATGTGCTACTCAAGTTCCTTGTTATAGAAATGCCAACATGGCCAATCACGGGGGACAAACTGTCAGAATTTGAACAAAACAAGAGGAAGATACTGTATGGATACACCTTTTCTATCTCTTTTATCCCTTTTGAAGGGAAACCTCTCATGCTTAGCGAGTCGGTGACATTGGGCTCCGATCTGCCCTGACGCGTGGAGGGTTGAGCTCATTTTTCTGGATGTCAGGCCTTGTCCCCTCTGATGAATCCGGCGGCCCGAGGCCTGGGCGCATTGACTCCCACGCTGGCTGCAGGCAGGTGATTGATGACTGGAGGAGTACTCTGATTTCCCCCGACCGGCCTATCTGACAGCCCCAGTCACCGGGCGGACATCTGAATCGGGCCTTCCGCCTTCCGATGCCACAACCAATGACAGATCTCACAGCTTACAGTGCCTGCACTGCTCTGTGTTTTGTAACCGTGGAAAATGTAAGATAGAAATGCCTGCGCAATGAAAAGCAATTGTGCCTTTGGAAGGCGGAGGTGTATTACACCCACGCAGACATGAAATAACAATAAGCTGGCTGTTTTCCACATTCAAGAGCAATTAAGACGTATTCTATAGTATATCTTGGGCCCCATTCAGAATAGCTTCTCTCAGCATCCTTTCGGACGATGAAAGCAGTGAGCCAACGCGTCACTCCACAAGCCCCTGCCTCAGCTATTTGGATGAATTCTTGCCTTGGAGCACGCACAGGTGGTGCATCGCCTCCTCAATTAGCACCTTGTCCATAGGCCCCCATGTCCCATTCCCTCCCACAGCATGGGTGTGAAATTTAAAATCCTCCACCAGCGTGATTGCTCTCCTCTTCAGGGCACCAAGCTGCTGAGGTAGCATAATGACGATCACCATAGTGGCCCAAGGATGGCAGAGTTACAAAGCAAGGGGTGTCTACGGGGGTGGAAGCAGCGCGAGCCAAACCCAGCGAGGAGAGAAGGCAAGACGGGGACTTAACAATGGAATTAGGAGTGTCGTACTGCGTATCTCGGATGAGTCATCAGGTTTGCTCTGCCACACTTCTCCATGCCAGTCCTGAGCGTCTGTTTGCTCCACGAAAATATCCTTCATTCACTTCCACCCTTCCCTCCTTTCCATCGTCCCATGGCAGTTTGCCAGGTGGGCAAAGTTGTGCCTGACAATTACCGCCTGCTCACCTGGGAGCGAGGGTAAACGTCCGGCTGGTTAGAGACGGCGTGATTGGCTGTGCCTGTCCCTGCTGATGGATGGCTTTTTGGACACCTGTCTCCGTGGAAGAGGTAGCAGATGATGGCGCTTGAGGGATTTTTTGTTTTGGCTGTTTCTTTTATTCAAAATTGGAGCCTTTAATAGACATTGGTTTCTTTCCTTTAGTCCTCAGATCAGTTTGGCTTTGGCCCTGGGGGCCGAACAAAGAAAAAAAACATAACAATTTAGAGCTCAATTCACTTTGGAAATGTTACGCAGTTATTATTATTTTCTGCACAGATAAACATGGCATTACAACAACAGAGCATGTGTCCCTAACCACATGGATTATCTCATCTCTTCTATTTAATCCGATCCGGCCAATCCCCTCCCCGACCCAGGTGAAGCCATTAATTCCCCCACTGACAGCTCCACTTATTCACCTTCAGATTCTTAGAGCCCAGCCAAACATTTGTCACGTTGTTAGCATCTTTCTGACAGCCCACAGGAAGCACAGGGCTCCTGTTTCCGGGGCCCTGGACCCCTGGGCTGCAGCGCCAAGTAGCAAATATTATTTAATCACAACCTGCAGCTAGACCAAAATGAGAAATAGGAGCAGGGGGGAAAGGGTTGGAGGGAGGAAATGCACCCGTCCAGCCAAGCCTAGGCACATTACTATGGCAGTCTTCCCAGTGTCTTGCCCATCAGAGCCCAATCAAATATTCTATTACATTATTCTCCAATTTCTGCCCCCTATCAGCCTCGGGGACCCAAGGGCCTCGCTAGCACCGGCGGCCGAGGAAATGTTTCCTCTACAGCCATCTGTGGTGATGGGAGGACATATTGGAAATCAAAGCAGGAACAGGAGGAGGGTGCAGAGGGCAGGTCCCACGGCTCCGGAGAGGCTCCTCTTTGGCCAGGAATTACCGCTCTCTGGAAGGAAGGAGTGGAGAGAGGGGATCTTCTACACTGCATACACACATCGCTTACTGTACATGTGTGTCGATGCATCCTATATATGGGGGAACCGTGTGCATGCAGAAGTAGAAATACAAGCCGGTCACATGGGACACACACACATTCACACCAGGCACAGTACACTTTCAGAAACAATCCAGGATAAGCAGAGTCAACTCTTCAAGTTGAGGAATCAAAAAGCGGCGAGGTAACAAGAGAAATAACAAGTGGATAAAAGTGTGAGCAAAAGTGGAGGTCAGATGAATAAACACTGCAAAACTGAAAAGTAAGAAACTACTGATGCCAGGACGTGAGAAAAACAAACTCTTTAAAAAGCCGGAAAGACTGGCGAGGACACCCAGTGAGGACTCTCGCCAATTAATCTGTCCTCTGCTCGGGCTCCCTCCTGCCTCCCTCTGAGCGGGGTTTACTGAGCACTCTATAATCTTCCCCCCCAAAAATACCCCTTCAGGAGACACTTCCTAAGGCCTCGCCATATCTCTGCAACACAGTTGGTCGGCATTGTGGTCCCGGCTTAGAAGCAAAGCTGCCCAGATTTTGGCTGCACATTGAATAAAATCATTGGTGTCTCTCACTGCCCAAAGAAAGAATTTGGAAACCTGGCATGAACAGGAAGGGTACTTATCATGTATTTTTAGATATTTTAATACAGTCAAGACGCACTTGTAAAAGATATGTTTCGATTGATCATCTACCGTCGACTGTGAACCAACATATTTATTGATCTTTGGCTTTCATTTCAGACACTGAATACGCATTTCAACTATTAATATTGTCCAGTTTGTTATAATGTAGAATCGAGGCTTTAACTTTTTAAGCATGTTTGTTACGGTCCTACAGTTGGGACCACAGCACCAATAATTTCCCGCAAATACAGGCAATATAAATAGGATAATCAACAAACTATTCAACTATTTCAATGTGCATGTGCGCTTGTTAGTATTGTTTCAACCAACTCTTTAAAGGAACTGTATTCAGCATTAACATTAAAATAGCAGCAAACAACTATTTGCTATGTAAAGATATAACGGAGTGATTTCTACTTGAGCAGAGGATGAAGTCGCTCTCCCTCTCAGTTGTAATCCGAGCTGCTCCTTGCTTTCATGTCCGTGCACGTCGGTGTGGCCCACTGGCGAGCTCCCAGCTGCCGCCCTGCTCTGATCGCACACGGCTGATTACGCAGTCCCCACCGACAGCGTCATCATGTGAAGTGTGGCACCCTTCCTTCCGGCTGCCCCTCAGGTGAGCGCTGATATCTCTGTCAACACTTTCACCTAGTTTGCACTGTTTGCAATGCTACCAATGAGCCGCGGGCTCGCCATTCACATGTTGAGAGCCGCTGAGATTTCAGATCTTTTCAACTTATTTGCAAATCATGCATGTAACATCAAAGCAGTTAAGTGTGTGTAGAAGCCCAAATAAAAATACTGTGCATCTATCGAGGAGTATAGGGTTTGAGTGAGACAGCACTTGGTTGTAACACTCATGGGGACACTCGGATTGCAAATGGTCACACGTAAACATTTCCCTGAAGAGAGAGTGAGAATCCGATCGGCAGCTTGTGATTGGATGAGAACGAAAGAAAACATGTCAGGGACATGGCGGCGCACAGGGAGTGTGGGTTGCAGGAGCCTTTCTCACCTCTGGACCACTGCAGCGCTCCCTCTCTTCCCCTTCACTACACCATGTTGGTCACACGCTGCTGCCAATGGGGAGCATCTTATCACATGACCTGCCCCGAAGCTTTATGAATTATGCGGCCTGAACAAACATACAAGCCACGGGGTCACTCAAGGAGCAGACTGTTTTTTTTTCTTCCCTCAATCCTGTTTCTACCTCTGGAAAATTATGGACTGGACGGACGAGGAAGTGAAAGAATAAAGGGAGAGAGAGTGGAATAATTGACAGATATCACCTGGTGTTCCACTATCGAGGTCCACAGAGACGTGACATGCTCCCAGCCCTGTTTTTCTCCACCTCAACACACACACACACACACACACACACACACACCCCGATGCCCCCAACTCTGATCACCACCTCCTGAGTGCCCAGCAGGAGGCTAAGGGTGATCTCACAGCAGTATGACAGGACAGCAGAGGCCCCGAGGTGGGGGGTCAGAGGGACGACAAAGGTTAGTGGATGGTAAGGCATAATGAAAGTATGTGTGTGCGTGTGTGTGCAGGGGAGGGGGTCGTGTGGATTCATGTCTCTCCATTAACAGTGGCCAGGCCTGAAGATCAAGCCAAGGGCACTCCAACCAGCCACTCCTCTAGCCAACCTTGTCTCCAGTGGATCACGGTGTGTGTGGGGAGTGGGTCTGTCATTGTATCTGTGTGTATGTATATGTGTGTGTGTGACTCACCTATGACCAGCCCGGCTAGCTCGGAGGCAGCTCTTTGTCTTTGTGCTGACAGGGTGAAGATGATTGAACGCTCTGCTCCTCCAGTTTTACGCCACAGAGACCAAGAGCTTTACACACAGTGGATACACATTTGTTATACTACATACTGGAGCCTCACTCGGTTTCTGCACATCAGCACTCGGAACATATTCATTTACAAATGTAATGCAAGTAGAAACGTTAACGTTGGCCAATAGTGTTAAAATCCTACTATGCAACAATTTAAATTAAGCTGTGGTTCCTTTCTGGATGAGTGATACCCTCAGCCTAGAGGGATTACAGTATATTAGACTATTATTAGTTTTAATCATCCACTAGAACTCTCACAAATTCAAACGCTATCTACATCTGCTTTAACACCACATCACCCTGTCCTTTTGCTGAGAAAAGCCTAAATAGTACAGGGTTTTAAAATGTTTTAAAATCCCTACGTGATGTGTACGCTTGAGTAGAAATAAAAGAAGAGTGTAATTATAGTGTGAATATTAGCTGTAGTTTTGTGGACATAACTACTTACATAACTGTAACTGTGACGCAGGGAATAATGATTTTTTTTATGCACCTCTGTGTGCAAGAAAATCTTCTTCAGCTCTTGTACACAGTGGTGCGTGATTGCTCTGGGAAAGAAAGAGATAAAACAGTAATGAATTTATTTGCAATCAATAGGCTGAAAAGATCTGCTGAAGCTTTTATAGGATCAGCAATCAAGAAAAACAATAAAGCTCCACTCCTGTCGGAAAAGCTTCCATTGTCTACTGCAGAAAAATGTTTTGATTACATTTCATTGAATACAATGAAGCTCTTAAAAAAAATTATTGAAATAAAATCCTGAAAAACCTATGTATCTCTCACAGGTTTTTACAATATCCTGTACAGGACTAATAGACATAAATAATCATTACAAACAAATTCAACGTGCTTCACACAAAAATCCTTTAACATCTTTGCATTTAATTATCTTTTTGCATTTCTACTATCACGCATTAACAATGTGGTCAAAGCAATCCCATAGATGGAGCTGTTATAAAGCTTAGAAATAGGTATACAGCTGAAAGAATTAGCCAATTAAACTATTGACAGTCAATTTATCTGTATCTTTTTTGATCCGCAATTACTTTAGTTTTTTTCTGTAAAAGATGCCAAACAGGCTTTAAATCCAACTCCCCAGTTGTGACAGTAAATGTAATATATTTGTGTTTTTAACCACTTCTCTTTTGAAGTGGTTTATAAAGACATAAGCCTGGGCTGAAGGAAACCGTAAAGGGTATTTCTCACTATCATAGACCAAATGATTAGTTCAGAAAAGGACTCAATGATGAAAATAGCTGTGCCACCCGACAAAAGTCAACAATGACTGATTAAAGTACTCCACTTCTCTCCTTCTTTGCAGAAGCACGAGATGGTGGCGGGCAGCAGACGACACTGTGTGTCCTCCTCTCCTATAATATCATATTGCTAAGGCTGTTGATACCATTATGGTGACAAGTGTGTTTTGAAATATGGAGTTTGGCTTGTGTCCCTGGAGAGCCTGTGCAGTTGGAATGATTAGTAAGGCATTTAAGCAGCCTGCATCTTGTTGAGCCAGACAGACAGGGAGCAGATGTATGTGTGCTGGGCCTTGTGATCAACACACGGGCTGCGAGGCTCTCGCTATACTGCCGGGTTATAAACGCACCGCTCTGTTTCCAGGGAAATAAGGTAAAGCACAACACAAGTGTATCCAAATGACATACATGTGCGAAAGCATGTTCAGAGAGAAGCCAAGAAGCAATAAAAGAGGTTTGTGGCTCCATTGATAAGGTAAACGAAATCAGATTTCTAGTATGCGAATAGATTATCCATTTTGTGTTTACAGCCGCACACTCACAAATGCACATAAACAGTCCCATAAAAACAATTACAAACAGTTGCCACTTGAATACAACTAACCCAAACAGCATGAGGAAGCTGACAGAGGGAAATTAATTTCATTGGCTAAAACATTTTCTTTTTCTCTCTCCTTCTGTAAAGTCTCCAGTGTGTAAGACGTTATCAGTATTCGTCTGTGGTCGTCTGTAAACTGAGAGAGTGGTGTGACAGTGACCCTCTGGGTGCACACAGTCCCACTGCCTCCTCACGCTGCCCGCCTTCACTCCCATCCCGCCAAAGGCTGCCGGTAATTAAGAGCCACACACTAGGAGAAGTGTGTGTGTGTGTGTGTGTGTGTGTGTGTGTGCGTGTGTGTGTGTGTGTGTGTGTGTGTGTGTGTGTTCATCTATGAATGGAGCAACACAATGAGTGAGTATTATCTTTGGAGGTAATAAAGCGAGACATGGACAGATTAAGCCTGAAAATAAAATGGAAAATCCATTTTTTTATATATGGAAATATTTCTGTGTAAAGTGGCTATATTTTATATTTTTCTATATAAAATAAAACCTACTGTCTGAGTGGCCAACGCTGAACATCCCTCATCCTATCCTTCTGTGCCATAGATCTCCAAAAACCACATCAACAACGCCATTGAACTGACCTCTCCTCTATTATGATGAACATGGCACTGTAGTTTATTATAAGTCAACGTTCAGCACCACAGTGCCGTGTCGGTACACAGGAGCCCTCACTCCAATTCCAACTCATCCCATTAGGTTGCAATTGCAAAAACTCTCTGGCCAGGATAAATATAGCAGTGGAGAACTTAATACTTAGCACTTTGATACATACATTATTTTAACAGCGCAAATGTGTTTTAATCCGTGACTGAAGATTTGAAGACTGAAGACTTATGTTTTGGGGGGAGTTTTTCTTGACTCGATGTGAGGGTCCCGGGACAGGGATGTCGTATGTGTACAGATTCTAAAAGTCTCTGAGGCAAAAATGTTAATTTGTGATTCTGGGCTGTACAAAATAAACTGAATTGAATTGAGTGGCCAACAAATATTTATCAAACACTATCAAATCCTGCTTGAATACTTTTGGAAAAACAGCTACAGTTCTTCTAGAAATGAAACTTTATATGTATTTCCATCTCTTTTTGTAATTACATAGAAGATAATGGGGTTTAGGGCTACAGACAGGCAGAGGTGGTCGAAAAGTATTAAGAATCAGACTCACGCCTTTTTTAACTTTCATTTTTTCTTCTTCTGGGGTTTATTGCCAATAAGAACAATGTGCAAATCATATAAAATTTTTTAAGGCCAATGCAGTAAACCATTTACAATGGTAACAATAACAGGATGCACCCTGTATATCACATACAGAGAAGTGACGGAGATGCTCACCTTCAATGCATAATGCCGCCCTAAACAAGTGCGTGATGAGTAGGCATGTTCATCCAATGTTCGCCAGAGTACATTACGGTTTACTGTGTCAGCCGTCTTCTATTCACATTTTCATTCCCTGTCTCTTCACTCTGTTTCCCTAATGTGGGTGTCAGATGAGGTGAGAGAGGAAGATGATGGGCTTCACTTCCTGCAAAACACCCTCATCAGTGTGTTGCATCGATTGCATTAGTATCTCCTCCTCGCCGATCAATGCCTCTCTGTGCCGTCCTGAGCTGTGCTCAACATGCATAGTTTCACCTTCATCATCACGGGCAAACTGCTGGTTTGTCTCCATTGTCTATGACATCTCACACTAATATAAATATGTTGCCATTGATTTCACAATGGAATGAAAATACGATCAGTCATATTTATAGTTTTTTTCTTTCTTTTCCTTTGTATTTTCCTCATTATTGAGGGGTGAGGAAAAAGTGCAGAAAGATCAGGAATTACTGCAATAGTTTGAGCCTCAACCCAGAGATCATTTCTCCGTCTCCCAGCTCTCTCAATGCCAGTGACAGGGACGCAGCTGTTGGATGAGATGGAAAAGATGAGATCAGTTAAAAAGACCCATTAGAAGCCAGCAGCAGGGGCTCAATTGAACAAATAGAAACGCTGTGTCCTTTTGTTTTCCCATTGCCGACTGAACGCAATTCTATCAAAAGGATAAACAGGAACATGCGAACACGCGCACACACGTACAGGTACGGGGATGTGATCCATAAATTAGCCCGGCTCAGGGGTCGAGTTACTGCATTCTAACGTAACATTTTCATCGTGTGTGAGCTTTTGTTTTGAATCACTGTCTTTTTCTTTTTGCTCCACAAAATGAGAGGATTTTCCTCCAATTACTTTTACAGATTCTGCAGCCAATGTATTATCCTGTTATCCATCCCTTGGCTTCCTTTTTATTGTTTTGTTTTTTTTACCAGTAAAATCACTACACCATAACAATCGCCACCTGCAGGTTACTGTAAACCATTTATGTCCTGACCTCCTTTTGCTCTGTATGTCTCACACCAACACAATACTTACTGGACCGTACTGCATCCCATCTCCCCTCCTCCCCCTCCTCCTCATCTGTCAACCCACTGTCACTGTCCCGCTCACCTTATGGCGCTGGGATGTGTGCTGAAATCCTCAGAGAAACTTCTCCCTCCTCCCTTTCCCCTAACTCCCGCAAATTTATTAATATGATTTACATAAAGTTAAAGTTCTCTTGGCAGCCAAGAGGCCGCTCTAAAATAAGCTGTGGTGGTGACAGAGCCAATGTGTTATGTCTGTCCTCGGCCCGGGGGGCTCCAGGGGCTGCTGGGTAGGGAACGGCGAGGAGGGTCCCCGGGGGTCGCTGGCCTGGAAATGACACAGAGTGAGGGAAGAGCCCCCATACTTCCAAATCAGTCATCTCATCTGCAGGGGGAGAGGAGAAAGGACAAAGACGCATCGGCCCACCGCCGGGCACACACACACACACACACACACACACACACACACACACAAGAACGCACGCACACACATAGACACACGCACACGAACACACTCACCATGGGAAATGCATGCGTGCCCTTTCTCGCACACACAGACACAAACATACACACCATGATATAATATTATGTGGGATTTTTAAATATGGCTTTAAAAATGATTATTCTGGGTTTTTATTCTGGTTTCAGGACATTACGGGCACATGATCTCTTCAGCGGTACCCAACACATGGGTTTATGTATTCATACAGCTTCAATTGTTTACTTATGTCTGCTTGTATCGAGCCGTGCAGATAGTTTGGGGGTGTAAAGGTCAAGGTTACTAATATTGTCACCCTTATAAGAAAAGTGTCTTGGATTTAAGACAATTCTGGATAAACATGTCACAAAAGGCACTTAATAATGTGCAATCTCTCTACTCTAAAGTATTCCCTGTTCCACTCCACCATAATACTGTGTGCGTTAATCGTGTCCAGGTTTTTGAGATTTTGGGATGATGACCGTAAATAAAATGATGTCCTAAAAAATGTAATCTGAGTTCTAGGATCTGGCTTTAGTACATTTGAGGAAAGAGCCCATAATCATGTTTAAGTCACCGCCACGCTCTGCCTTCTAACAGGAAGATTGCAACAAAATCAATCGTTAACACGACCCAATAACCACCACATCTGCCCGTGATGTGCTGAAAATAGTAGTGTGCGGTGTAGCTTACCTACCGCAAGGTCAATATCTGCCCCCACCTGATGGCAGCCAACTGATCTCAAACTACACTGACAGCTTTTTGATGGGATGATTTTTGAGAAACCGCCTGCAAAGCCCTGGAGGTTTGGGCCAGTAGCACATGGGAAATACGATCCAGTGTAAAATGGGACAGAGAAGGCTTTTTTTTCTCTTTAAAAAAAAGAGCCAAATCCCCCTTGGGGGACACACAGCACTCAAAGCCGTCAAAAGAGAGCTGAAACATGTGAAAATCAAGAGCTGTGGAAAGCATTTTGTGACAACCGACCATTTTTTCTCAGGAAGAATAAGTAATGCTAGAAATACCTCGGCATGGCCTGTGTTAGTCTTTGGCATTACCCCTCACAGCTGTGAAATTACCTCAATGTTTCTCCTCTGAGCCGCATGACGAAGAAAAGGCAAAATGTCAACACCTAGGTTTCCCTGCAAATATTTAGGAAAACTGTGACGAAGGGAGAAGTCCTCAGAGAGAGAGAGATAAAGAGAATTAGCTGAAACACTCATGTAACATTTTCCCTGATGCTTCATCTTAATTACCGCCGTGCAAGCCATGCAAATCCGATTGGCCGTTTATGCCAGGAAATTCATAACCACAGTGCGATATTAATTACTCCGGTAGGATTTGTGCTGTATTTGATATGCACAAGGCATCGCGGCCATTACCAGCCTTGTGTTTCAGCATCAGCCCTGCGTGTCAGTGGTAATCAAATCTAAACGTTGACAACAACACATTCACCAATCAATATAGGATGGGAAGGATCCTTTGATGGGGGAATTTTAATCTCTTTTTCCTCATGCGTGTGTCTTAGTGTGTGTGTCAATATCCTGTTAGCATCTCTCACACACACACACACACACACACACACACACACACACACACACACACACACACACGCACACACACACACACGCACACACACACACATACACACACAAATGTATTCTATTATTTCTCTCCAACATTGCTCATTGGATTTCCTCATTTAAAGCGCGTCTTTTATGTTCTATTGTTCGTAAAGCCATTAGATTAGGTTGAGTCAAAGGCCATTACAACTCACGGCTGTTCAGTGAGAGCCGGTATCTGCTGTATTTGTGGGAGGAAAGGGAAGAGAATATGCTCACTGGGGTTATCACATGTTGTTCCCATAGCTCCTACAGCATGAGACAGAGTAAGATGAATGGAAAGAGTGAGAATGAGTAAACAAAATGAGAGAGTAAAGAGAGAAAACGGAATGAGAATGATGGACGGATGACTGATGGAGAGAGCTAAGTGGCCTTTAACTTCATGAATGGAGCAACACTGACCTCTGCTGGCCAACACATCTTTCTTGTCAGTGTTTGTTACACACTTAAACTCTCCCACCAGTGGCTTTAAAATTGCTTCCTTAAATCATCCAGCCGTGTGAGCGAGAGGGAACATAGATCAAACACGCTGAGGAGTAGAAATAATAAGGAAAAAAAACACAAAGCCCTGTGCCAATTACTGGCTCAGGTTCTACATTGCTCTTATAAAAATGTAATCAATCACCCGCTCCAATGAGGGCCACCCACAATGAAGTCTGCCGTTTAACACCCCGCCGCCACAGCCACAGGGAAAGGTCACCGGGGTCGAGGGGACAGTACAATCCTGTTAATAACCTGGCTACAGTGCACGCCTTTAAGTGAACTTGGAAATGAGAGATTCAGAGAGAAGAACACACAAGATGACAGGCCGGGTTTTTACTCTCATCCATATCCATAAAACCATTCATCTTTCCCTTCAGGACCCCCTGGCTCCACTCCATTCTCCTCTAAAAGCGGCAGTTGATTTTCAGACGGGCGTCGAGAATGCCACCTCGAGCTGAAAGCAGTTGGAGCGCGTTGAGGAGGAAAGAGGCGCGGCCCCCGGGGTCCTCGAAGGCCCAGACATGCTCATTAACACACGCTATATAGGGTGCCACAGACAACAAAGAGCAAGAAGCTGGTGAGACTGAACAGTTATTCATTCAATAACACATATAAAGGCTTAAATGTAACGTACAAGAGTCACACAAAGATGATGCATACACACACACACACACACACACATGCAATTTCCATCTTCCACTCAGTTTAATTTGACTGTCCACATACTTTCTGTTTGTTCAACACACACAAAAAAAGATCCAGCTCATGAGCAAACAGCTATCAGAGATCATTACAAAACTATACACCCTCTGTGTGTGTGTGTTCCCATCTCACAGTCATCCTCTAACTCCGCTAATGATGCACTGGCACGCACCATGTAGCTGCGTAGCCGCTCACAGAGCTGGCGTGAGTTAATGGCCCTGGCACCCCACGCCCACGGTAAAGTGATACATCCAACTGGCTTAGTGGCATGAACACAGTCAGGACTGAACAGATGCCACTCATTTCTGCTGGCCAAAGTGACCCAGCAATCAGCTGGCTAAACACCTAAAAAAATCTCAGCAGGCTGGTAATGAAAGGAAGGAATGCTCTGCTGGGCGGCAGCGCAGCGTGGAGCCTCGCCACAGTGGCAGCGCTTCTCTCCCCTATGTTCTGCTTGTCCTTTTCCTGCTCTTGCCAGTTTTAGCGCTGATCCTTCCTTAGCTGATATTTCGCTGACCTCACTCAGTCGCTTTATTTCTGACCTCGTTCTCCACCTCTTGTCTCGTTCTCACTCTCATTTTGCCATTCTGTCTAATGTCTCGTTTGCTTTTTCTATCACATGAAACACTCATTTAGGATTTTTTGTCCTGCCCTGCCTTCCTCTCCCTGGGCAGCACTGGTGTGTGTGTGTGTGTGTGTGTGTGTGTGTGTGTGTGTGTGTGTGTGTGTGTGTGTGTGTGTGTGTGTGTGTGTGTGTACGTGTGTGTGTTTGTGTGTGTGCGTGTGTGTGTGTGTGTGTGTGTGTGTGTGTGTGTGTGTGTGCGTGCGTGCGTGCCTTCCTCTGTGCTCTATGTGTGTTTGTGTGGCTGCTAGCTGATGTACTCTATGACATATTGAGGTAATAAAAAGCTCCTCCGCAGGGACGGCTGTGGCCCACTAATTAAACACCTCCTAAGCGACCTTATTGCAGGCGCCAGTTGCCATAGAATCCAAAAATGTCTTCTGGGGCCTGCGTCAAACTGCATCTCCCATCTCCGAATTACAGGACAGAAAGAAAAGGGTAACGGAACAGACGGATGAACAATCAAGGTCATTACTTATATATATATATAATTATCACACTTATACCGATATAACATTTTTATTGTACACCTCGTCTCCTAGTCGAAATGGAGGTATTGACTTGCAAGATGCAGACATGTTTTTACAGCTGCATTTCCTAACAATGCACCTATTAGACAACCCATAAAGCTTTACCAAGTCTCTTCTTGAGAAGGGTTGTTTTTTGGGGATGGAAATGTGACAAACCTCTCGATGAATTTGATCCCTTCAAAACAACATAATTCAAAGAATTTCTTGAAATTATGGCTGGCAATCAGAGGGCTAATATTTACAGTGAAACAGAAACCTCAGAAAAACCAGAAAGCATGTGCAGCAAGGACTGAACAATCTCCAAATGTTTCTATAATTGCAAGTCTGGCAGCGAGAAGTAAGCAAATAAATGTAAAGTAAACACTGAGTCAAAGGAATCTGCGTGTGCGTGTGTGCATGCGTGTGTGCATGCGTGTGTGCGTGTGTGTGTGTGTGTGTGTGTGTGTGTGTGAGGGTCTGTAAGTAAGGGTCAGGCCTGGTGAATGAAGGTGTCCTCTGATTTGATCCGTTGTGGGGTAGGGGTCAGCACGACAGACGACTCAGCACCTGTCACCGGCCGCGTCCCGCTCATCAGTCACCACCTCCATATGCTGCCCATTAAAATCCGACATGTGGGCACTTGGTTGGCAACGTCCACACACCTCTTGACCCGCTCCACATCTGTTGACAAAGCCTTAAGCACATGCAGCAAAGAGAACGAGGAAAGGACAGCGGAAGGAAAGTGAAACGTCTGCAGTGAGATGCCCAAACTAAAGTGATTTTCGGTCGATGGGTCTAATACTCATGACTCAGTCATCTCGTGCTACGATGTAAACCTTATTCATTCAACATTTGGCTTTCCACATCTACAGAAATTCCCACTCGTGAGATTATTGTTCACCAGTTTGCCGTCAAGACAGAAAAGCATAATTGCCCTTTGGAAGTTGGGATTGGCATTTCTTTGCCCGACTAAAAGTCATTAATATTTGCAGGGCCCACGAGAAAAGAAGAACGTTTTGTTAAAGGGTCGTTTATTACAATGACACAGTTTTAGAGATTAATGCTGCCGTTATCTACGTTTTTCTAACGATTTTCATGAAACAACCAAAATCAAAAATGTGCTTGACCGTTCTCAGTACTTTCTGACTTTCCTCCCCTGACTGTGGCACTGAGCCCCGAGATGTAAATGAAGAGGAAAACAGGTACTAAAAATATACCTTAATTTCCTAAAACATCTCGGCATTGTAGTTTCGAGCAAACACAACTCAAACTGTGGTAAATTGTGTATTTTCTGAGGCCTAGTTTCAACTGCAGATTAATACGCCAGATGAATGATGTCATCAATGATCAACTCAACTGCTTTCTGTAGTTTTTTTGATAGTGGATGTCTATGACACATCATATCAGACTTTGTTAATACAAGTTTAAAAAAAAGATACAAGACACAACACATATTCTCTAAGACACAGACACAGTGGGACTACTTTTCTTTTACATATTATGGAATAACTGTATTTTAATTAAGACGCTAACACTGTTATATGCAACACTTTCCCCACCACACAATTGTATTGAGTACATTTTTTATACAAAGTATGTTTGTTTTTTTCTTTGGTTTCACTTTCCATTCATGGCAAATTCTGTCTCTGTTTCTTACTATGATTGCTATGGTGCACAAGAACCATTCATTTTAATTCTTCATGCTCCATTTTCCTAGTTTTTTTTTAAGTTAGATATTTTTGCACCGCCTCTTTACTTATTTTTCTCCTCTGTGTGATCAATAAAGTTGATGTATCTTACCTTCCAATGAAACAATGTGATCTTTGAAATTTCGACAATAATCGTGACATTGACCCGAGAAAGGTAAGTTCCAGAGAAAATGAAAAAATAAAAGAATCTTTACTGCTTGTATTATTTGTAATTTGAATGAATTTACCGTTTGACTGCTTGATTCAAGGCAACAATATGAATTCTCAATTGTAGACTAAAAGATGCATGTAAGCAGTTCAATCTGAATCAGAACTTTACTGAAAAATGGCCAGTAGTGAGAGGCCATGAGAGAGAGAGAGAGAGAGAGAGAAAAAGAGAGAGAGAGAAAGAGAAAGAGAGAAAGAGAGAGATGAAATAAGGGTGAGTTCAAAGTGGAAAAGGAATTCACTCTATACCAATGACACAGCTGATAGATGTAGGTGTGTGTATGCAATTATATTTTGATGCAATTGTAAGCTTATTATGCCTGTGTGTGTGTGTGTGTGTGTGTGTGTGTGTGTGTGTGTGTGTGTGTGTGTGTGTGTGTGTGTGTGTGTGTGTGTGTGTGTGTGTGTGTGTGTGTGTGTGTGTGTGTGGAAATGCAAGAGAGCGTGCGAGCACACTTGAGTGACCGTGTTAAAGAAATGCAGAGGGCATTCTCTTCAAACGAGTTGCATTCAAAGAGCAGGGAGTTTAAAAGGGAGACAGCACTGAGGGCAGTCGGGTTTGAACTGTGTTTGTGCAAAGCAGTCTGCCTTTAAAAAGGAATTCCTGAAGAGCATTCATTGAGTTTTCATGGAGAGGGAGAGAATATTTGGAGAAATAAAGATAAAGTGGCGGAGCCAGACAGACAGGGAGAAAGGGAGTTTACTAGACGAAGAGCAGAGTGAGGAATAAGAGAGAGGAGGGAGCCGTGGACTGAACGGCAAGAAGTCAGGGGGAGAAAGAAAGAGAGGAGGAGCAGGACATATAGTGGGAGAACATTGGCCTGGGGCGCTGCTACGTGCCGGCCTCTTTTCTCCCCTTTCTTCAGGAGAGCGCCCCATATAGCTGCACCGGCCTGACCTCGGCGCTGCTGGAGTGATAGCCGGTGGGCTCCCATGTCAGTGGCCTCGTGCCCCGTCCTGCCGGCTCCCTCACACATGCTTAATAAACACACTCCATCACCTGATCAGCTCAACCACAGTGCCCAAAGAGAGCATATTAATTATAGATGTTATTAGTGAAGGCACAAGTCCTCAAAAGGGCTTTAGTTTTTCAGATATTCCTGAAAAACAATTTAAACAGAAAAATCAAGCAAAAAGTAGTGAAGAGTTGCCATTTCCCATCGTGGTGCTTCTCCACGGTGCTGGCTGGCCCGTTCCGGGCGCACAATCTCTGTGGCCGTGCACCGCAACCGGCTCGAGGGCGGCTTGGAAAGGCGCCGGGTGAAGGTGGTCTGCGGCCTCCGGCTGTGAGCTGTGAAGCGCTCCTCGCCTGTGAATACAAACAAAACAAAACTCATTTCAGGGGAAATGCCTAATGCAACTCTTCACTTTTCAGTGTTAATGCTCACTATATAATAATCACTTCTATACAAGTGTATTATGGTTGTATGGTTTTTTATTGTGATTATGTGATTTATGGTGAGGCAACCCTGTCTCCTAAAAATTACGTTCCCCCAGAACTAATACGCATTCCCAATTACGTTTGGTATCTCCTCCCTGATTATGTTTGTGTTTGACGTATTACACATACGTTGATTATACACGTATAGGTTGATTAAACACGTATGTCGATTATACACGTATTTTTGTTTTATTGTTTTTATGTTTGTGTTTGACGTATTACAAATACGTTTATAATTGTGTGTTTGTGTTATTGTTTTGTTGCTTTATTTAAGCATATTTTAATTTTTAAACTCTGCGGAGAAAAAACAAAAGAGGGGCGGGGTGAGGCCAGTGACAGCCGGCCGGGTCGGGCAGCGGCCGCACCGGGAGCCCGACAGTCGGTCGCACCGGGAGGCGAAGACCGCTTGCCCGCCGTTGTTAGGCCAGTCTTCAGATTGCTTGCACCGGGGCTCGGTCTTCAGACGCTTGGCCGCCGCCATCAGGCCGTCGGTAACAGCCTCCTTCGCGCCGGCTCCGGTCTTCTCTGAGTCGGGTTCTTAACTGTAACAGTACGTTGTGTTTGACACATTACAATATTTCTGTAAGACCAGTACAGTTAAGATGTTTGGATGTGGATACAGGAGATGCACAAAGTGTTTTGTAGATTTTCAATTTAACAATTTGGGACTTAAGATGGACATTTGTTATATAAAATAATATCATCAGATTTTCAATAATGTCCAAACCTACTGTACACAGCTGGAAACTGCAACAAATGTCAGAACAAACATAGCATGGAGAAGTAATAAAACATTCATAATATGCCATAAACAAATGTCAAAAATAGTATGACATTAAAATGCCATGAAATACATCAGTCTCGTATTTCATAAAATATCATATTCATACATTCATATTCATATATAAATATATATATATATATATATATATATATATATATATATTAGACAAAAATCATTAAAAAGTGATGGTAGCAATGTCATGAAAATTACCTGTTTATACAATGCCAGAGAAATGTCACTAAAATATCATAGAATGCCATAAAAGAGTCGTACACATTTTCATCACAAATGTTACAGCATAGTATCTCATAAACATGTTTCAAACATGTGTAGTTGCATTTGATGCTGCAGTAGACCACAGCTGACAACACATGTCTCTTCATTTCATCAATGTTGTCCAACATCTTCTCATGTATGAACTCACAGATATTAACTGCCCCATGTTGGCCCTCAGATTATGTTGCTATATTTCCAATAAAAGTAATTGGTTGATTTGTTTGTGTTTTTCTGCTCCACAAACCTCCTTTTATCTCTCAGAAACTCTCCCTCTCCTTTTCCATCTCTGCGGTGGCGCTCTGGACACCCGTCTTCTCACAACGGGGAGGACTCAAACCGGGGTTTGCCTTTTCACAAAGGACTCTTGTTGTAGTTCCCATCTTTTTCTTTGTGAGTCACTCCTCTGGTCAGAGTTGAGGTGTTCGTTGTTGATCCGGTTCACATTAATGACGGCTGATGTACCCGAAAGCTTTGAGGACTGGGAGGAAAAGGATTTGATCCCTCAGTTTCACATCAAAGTCACGTCCTTGGATTGAGCCGTTGATCTTCTCTCCGTCCTCTCAGCCATTGGTTCCAGACACCCACCATTAAAGTGTATACTGTGAATTTTTATGTTTTTCTATATAGTATATCATTATTTTTTAAATATACTATTGAATTTGTATGACCATTTCAACGTTGTGATGTTTTATGGCACACTATGTTTTTGTTTTGTTCAATATAATATAAAATTACTTTTAAGAAAATATTTAACATACAATAGAATGACTTTGCATTACTTATATTCTGTGAATCTTTATGAAATATTTGACATTTACTTTTTAAGACTAATACACTAAACTGACTCTAAATGCTATACCATGACTTTTTCAAAATGCTATACTATTACTTTTTTTGCAACTATTTTTGACATGATATACAGTGATTTTATTTTCAACATACTATGCTACTACTTTTGTATTTCTTTTGATATATCATAATATGACATTTTACCTCAAACTAGATTATTTTTTCACCATGCTACACAGGCTATACTAGGACTAGTTCTTACTTTTTTTACGCCATACCAAACTATGACTTTTTCAACCTACTATTCACTAACTTTTTTCTTTACAGACTGTACTTGGACTATGACTTTGTTACGACATACCATGCTATGCCTTATGTATGACCTTAAGTACTAGAGTAATAGCAAACGGGTAAGAAGAAACAGTTCAGTTCGTTTTTTTTTTTAATCCAAAAGGAAACAGGAACATGAAGACCGTGGTGTAACTGTACACAGTTCAGACTGCGACTGAATGAATGATGTGTGGCGTAGTAACTGAATCAACTAGAATATAAAGGATGTTTTGATGGTTCCAAGTGTGCAAAGTTTTGGAGTCTGTCTTCTAAGTGAAACTTCATATTTGTGTCAAACAAACATCCAGTTCTGCAGAGAAGCATGTTGTGACATTTCAGACTGCTTAAGCCCTTTTTGATGAACTTTTGCTCAGATATTAATATTAACAATCCAACGGGAATCATATGATACCGGACCTGTACACGTTCTAACGAAGACGTGGCAAATGTGGAAATTGCTTATCTCCAGTGTTATCTGGCATCATCCCTCAGTGTACTCCCTGAGCAAATAACAAAGCATCACATCTGTACTTCAAACCTAAAGGCCACTGTAGGATGCTCAGTGTGTGGGCCTGTGTGTGTGTGTGTCCTCGGTACACTGTGTTCTGTAAGTTTGATCTCACTCGAGGGAGGGGAGCCTGTGCTTGCTCAACACCCTGTGCCTATCTAATCTCTGCTGCTCTGAAATATCCCATTCAATTTCTTCTGTTGATAGATGCTAGTGCTCTTTGAGCCCTCTGGGAGTACATCCTTTCCTTCCCACTTGTCTCCAACTCTTAGCTTGTGAGACCTCTCGAGATTCATCAGGTCGACCACCTATTGTCGGAAAAAACCTGAGATCTGATTCTAAAAGGTCAGGAAAAGGGCTAATAATCAACATTGAGACAGCAGACCTCGTCAGCACTCGCTCCATTTCTTTTTAGGTTGAGTATTTGACAAAATGTTTGTAGCTCAAAGACTGTATGCGTTTTGGAAAACACATACCATTTTTGAGCTACAAACATTTTACGTTTTTATATTTAGGGAACCACATTGATTGCTTGGCTCCCCGTCCCAGAGGTGCTGCAGGGACGTGGAAGGTGGAAAGTTTGGTCGTAGCCTAAGTACATCCACCACGCAGCAGCAAAAGTGAAGAGCCGTCAATCAGCAGCAGCTTGCAAAGCCCTGAAGCTCCGCCCCTGCTGCTGCTGCACAGTGCGCTCTTCGCTTGTTTATTCAAAGTTTAATTAAAATCGAACATGTCGCGTGTCCAAACTGCACCAAGCCCACCATGGCATGCAAACACACACAGATACACAGACAGGTTCCTTGCTGTATAGTGAGAGGGTCATACATGGTAATCCTTAAGAGAGGAGTAAGACACTCAATCACAGCTTCTCTCCGTTTTCATGGACTTTTTATTTATTTTTGCCAACATGGATGCCACTTAGTCCGTTTCATTTAGCAATTAAAGAAAATATATAGCATCCTGCTCAGGTGTCTTGAGCAAGACACTAAAACCCAAAATTCAAGAAGTCTGAACATCAAGGGAAAGAGAATTTCTCTCCGGAGGAACCTCATGTGAATCTCAGGGGAGATGTGACTTGAGTGTATTGACAACCAAACCACATAGCATTGCAGCTATATTCATACTATACAATTACTACAAAATAAAGCAGAATATAAAACTGCCTCATAGCATGTTATTCATAAGTTTGTACAACTAAAAACCCCTCTGGGGGACCCGTAAGTCTTTCTTTTGTTTTTTTTAACCATTGAGGATGGAGGACAACCGTCATGGAGTTCAGAGAGAACATTGTAGGGAGGCTCAGCCAGCGAGAGGGGAACCGGAGGTGAGACGAAACATAATACAGACTCCCGGTCACAGCGCCCATTGCCTCGCCTCTGGGGTACCTTTCCACCTTGTCATGTCCAGAGACCTTGCCTAACACTCAGCGAAGGGACGGGAGATAGCACCAGTGTGTGTGAGTGCGCCTGCATTTCTAATTTATTGGCCCACTGATTTGCTGATGCGTGTGGAGCTGCATTCAGCTCCAAGCACCCGCCTGGAACACCCGGGCGTTGCTTCATTAGGTGCTCACGCCCTTAAGCTGCTGACATTTCTAAACTTGTTCCCCAGTCTTCTAATTGTCGTGAAAAATTGGACATAGCCACCACACCGAGAGGCTACGTGGTAGATCTGGATTTGACGCCTTTTCTCTCGTGTCCGTGTGTCTCTCTCTCTCTCACACTCACACACACACACACACACACACACACACACACACACACACACACACACACACACACACACACACACACACACACAAATAAGTAAAAAAGGATTTATGAAGGTTAACAATAGTTGTTATCCATGGTTTCAGAGGTACATGGTTTGCCACATGTGCGTATAAGATGAAATAAAGCTCTTAAACAAAACAATGCTTCAATTATCTGGTTAACAGGATCCAAAAAGCTGCCATCATCTTGGAATATTACATTACATTTAGCTGACGCTTTTATCCAAAGCGACTTACATTATTGCTTTGTACACCGTAGACACAGCAACGGGGGGCAATTAGGGGTTAAGTGTCTATCGACATGGACTAGCTGAGATGGGGCTCGAACCACCGGATATAAAACCTATAGTATCAAGATTTAGGATTATTTTTAATACATTCTCTCTTTGTCACCCACTCCAACAAAACACACTCACATGTGCAAATACACACAGCAACAAATCAATTAACAGTGCTTGCAAATCCATTCTCGTCCAAATAACAAATGTCACTGCTAAATGTCAAGACAGAATTATTATTACAGTATTGTGACACAAACATCATATTTTATAACGTGTTTAAGCATAAATGTTCAAATTAAATAAAGACTGACAACAATTTTAAAACACTATTACCATAAAACTGCAATTAATAGCCCGTCTATTTGGGACGATTTATTGAAAAGAGATGGATACAATTTCACGTTTTTAAATCAAACAAAATGTGTTGGAATTCACCCTTCACTCTGGTCAAAACAAATGTATTAAAAGGGCGGTCTAGTAGCAATCTAACAGCACTATGAAATTACATTTATAAAACCCCAATGGCACAAAATCATATAGATATACATATCTTTTTTTTTGGGTGACAAAATATGACAGCAGACATTCAAAGCTTCGTTTTTAAACCAACAGAAGTTTTGAATGTAAAAAAATAAATGGCATTGGGTCTAGCCCTATTTACTATGCCGGTAAATTTGAATGAATAATACTTTGATGCTCGTGGTTTCCGTAAAATTAACTGAACGATTTAATTGTGGAAAATCTGACCAATCTCACGATGCGTGGCATGTCCATATTGGAATAAGTCACCCGGAGTCTAATCGAGACCGCCGTTAAAGAGGCTCCGCGACGCAATAACAGGCTTTTAATTGAAGTTTTATGGTATGCAACACTTCAGGTTTTGTTACAAGTTGTGCACTAGTAAAGCATATAGTTGCACTTCAAATACTTCCATGTCTTTGCTGGCTGCTACAGTATTTCATGTGCCAAACCAGTTTTATGATTTCATGACAGTCTCCTGAGGTTATGTACATTATGACAATAACAAATAACATGGGACGGTTAGAATACCGTGCAACGAACGGCTCGGAATGAAGACAGAAAGTGTTTGTTCACAATCATGTGAGAGAGAAGTGAACAATAACTGATACTGAGGCGTGTGCATTGATGCATTCCTTGTGACTTGAGAATTTTGCACAAACAAGCATGTGACTCGTTTCTTACTCAAACTTCCGCTGAAGATACTAAAAATAGTCCTGAAAACATCAGATTGATGTGGAGACACAGTAACATCCCTCCAATGAATACATGAAACAAACAGAAATGCCACATTGCCGTCATATTTTCTCCATCGTTTCCCACCGTTTCAGCTTTGAGTCTGTTAAAACCGTGTCATCTCGTCAGACTCTCTTCTCATGCAATAATTAAACGGCACCTCCTGACTGGTGAGTTACATTTAATTGCCATTTAATTTGCTTTCTTTGGGCATGGATCTCTCTGGGCTCCGTTATTCTCTTTAGGCTGAGGCGGTCACCTGGTCCTGGTTCTCTATGGTCATTTGGTTCTGCTCCCTGACCTCTGCTGGCTTCTCCTTCTCCAGCATGTAGTAGTTGTAGATGTTCATGACGAAGATAAAGAGCCCTCCAGCCACGATCACGGAGCCACACATGAAGAACATATACTTGTAGCCATAGATGTCCACCAGTAACCCTGTGTGGAGAAGGGCAGAAGGGGACAAAGATGAGATATTTCAATCCGAGGAAGCAACACTTGTACCCATTTTATGCCACACGATGTCTAAACAAAAACACGGTCGGACATGTTGTAAACCATAAAAAGCCTCACACAATATGTCACTGAATAGTATCTTTATTCGACCACTTTACAAGTTTGAAGGTGAAGAGCAAGACCAAACTCTTGGCTTCTGTGTGTGTTTGAGGGATTGAGAAGTGAGCAGGGGCCAATTTGAGAAGAGCCATGTCGGAAATGACAGAGGGCCATTACACCCTTTCTGGCTCTGCCTGCATCTCTGGGAAGGCAATTTGGACGGCTGCTACCAAAACGAATCAGAAGAGAGTCCCATTCTCAGAGCCATAAATATCGAGCCAAAGTCTGCAGAAAAGTGACAAATGTAGTTTAGATCAGATTTAAGCCTCCAGGTTTTCCGGGTCTTAACCCCTCACCCCCCTTTAGGCGTGGAGGATCTCTCTGTCTCAGCATGTATGACTTCCTGTCCGTCTGTCCATCTCACTATATAACAATCCTTCCTTTTATACAATTTCAGAGCCTTATTGAAGCAATAAAAGAGTAATTTAACATAGGAATTATTTTGAGAAGGACTAAGTTCTATCGTCTTGAAAGTCATAATAAATATGCACTATACCTGTAAAAATGATTTAACCATTTGTTTTACAATCTCAAGTAAGTGTAGAATCTATTAAATTAAAGGGCATTGTCCTGGTATGTCTCCTTAAGGTGTGTGTGTGTGTGTGTGTGTGTGTGTGTGTGTGTGTGTGTGTGTGTGTGTGTGTGTGTGTGTGTGTGTTATGTACTATTAATGTCTTGTACAATACGAGGAGGGGTCACTTTGTATTTGGATCTCAATGCAGTCTGTACCATCTGATTGATAGCACTCATCTGCTGCGACAATGACATCACCCTCATTAGGTCAACTTTTGATTGGCTGAGCGGTAATTAAATCCATCTGGCATGGTCACCTCTTTCTTTTTTTAATGTATTCACAGCTTAATTATGGCCCAGGTACAGGACTTCAATGGGAGTTTGAACTGAGCGTCATTAAACACCCAAAGCAAAAGGCTAATTACACCCACTTACCTCACTTCCTCCTAATTGGACTGACCCGGAGGTTTGGGGGTGCAGTAACAAGCGGACTTGTTGGGGGAGATATAACGATTGTGCCCTCTGGAGGAGAATGTGAGACGTGCAGGGAGGCACTTATTTACCCTATTTAATGAGCGCCTCAGAACAGGGTCGCACCAGACAAACTGGGGGGCCTCTTCATTTTCACCTCATTAGAACTCCGGTTGGAGGCAAAGGAAAAGTTTGTCAGTGGGCCGATATGTACAGCTGATAAAGTCGTGCACGTCCTCAGTGTATTTACCTAGGTCACTACAGAGACAGCTCTTGAATGTTGATATATTGAGTGGTGCACAAGCTGAATACCAAATTAGAACTTTTACCATTTTGTTTATTCTGAGCCTGACAGTTTTTTAAGTACGTCACTTACTTATACAATACTAGCACCGTAGCTGAGAAAGGTCTCTGTGCTTTTGAAAACGCACACTCATTCCACATACACGCATGTGGTTAATGTGATTAACCACATGATAAAATTGGCTAAAACTTGTGTGGCGCATAGTTTCTAGTTTATTCTTTCTACATGAGGATGAATGATGACAGAGACCATCTTGAGGCCAATCAACCTCAATTAACTTTTGCAGTGCTAAAGATGGAGGATGTTCAACAGTATGTTGTACAGAAGCCCACTGGGACAAATTTGTGAGTTTGGGTTGTGTAAATAACTTGCCGTGGGCAGCAAATAACAACTAGTTTCATTATAAATTAAAATGTAGAATTCTGAAACTGTGAAAAGTATCTGCTGCTTATGTTTCACCTAAACCTCTTGACTGACACAATGCACATGCCATTGCTCTATGATTATATACAACTTTGACATATGCAAAATTATTTTGTCTGCACTGCAAAGCCATACTCAGCTGGCTTCTTTTACTTATGTGGCACTTTGTTACACAACATGTGTTCAACACAGTGAAAATGGTTCTTTGAGATAATTTCACAAGTCAGTAGTGACCTCAGCAGAAAGCAGCAATACCTCAATTCAAAGTGCTTTTGTCCTGTTGATGACAATTTGACACTAAAAACGATTTGCTCTTTTTTCAGAGGCCGTTACTGTCATTAGATAGCATACTTCTGTTTTTACCGACTCAAGAGAAGAGTGTTTTAGAGTGGGAGTTTTCAAAAGTGTACTAATCTCAAAAATGGCAGGGAAGCAGAGAGGGTAAACAATATCTTTAGGATTACACAGTTGTTTAGACCATGAAGGTAACTGTCCAACACTTCAATCTGAAGCCCTTTCAGAGACAGAAGACTGCTGGAGATATACAGTAAGTGACCGGATTAAAAGGGGCTTTTTTTTTGTATTTGATTGGATGGTGAACAAAAAGAGTGAAGCCGCTTGTAAGTTGATGCTGAGCAATACAATTAAGTAAAAGGGACTGTAACCCATTATATAAGTCCCCACTGACAACATGTATTGAAGGGACTCACTTCATGTTAACGATTCATATGATCAATTGAGGACAAAAGATTTAACCAGATACATAAACCCTAGCCTTCTGGTGCAGTCACCTTTTAATATCTACTGTTCATGGTTAAAAACATATAATATGCTCATAGGGTTATAAAAAATAAAATAAAAAGCACAGGGCTACAGTTCTGCCTCTCAGTCTGTCCTTCAAAAATAGTTTGTCTCAGACTGGAATCACGGTTGGGTCATGCAGTCAGAACACAGCTTCATTCATTAGATCCAATGACTGCACAGGACACACAGGCGGAGAGTAACACACAAAACGCTTGCGAGACTGTGCGTCAGTTGTTTTCAATATCCCATATCAAAATGTTAAGGAAAAAAAAGAAAGAAAAAAAAATCAGCTTTTTAGCTTGGATTTGTGATCCATAATTTGTATGGAGGCAAAATCCTGTAGTATACTTCATACAAGCCTGAGCAATTGTTATTTATGATTACTTTTTTGTGCACCCCATAACAGCCTTAGTGATAAACTTACAGTAATGACAACCTAGCAAGAAACTTTAGTCTTCTGCAACACAGTCTGTGACCAAATCAGAGAAAAACACACAAAGGGAGAACGTTGCTTTGCTGAAAGTCAGTGCTGCACTATTTACAAAAGGAGCTTGCACCAAACTGGCTATTTATTTCTACTGTAAAAATGTGTGTGTTTGTATAAATGTGTACATATCAGTCCTGTTATTTCAGTAAGTCAAACATTCTGACTATCTGTAATTGGACAGTTTATGGTCGATGTGCGCATTTACCTGCAACAGGTGGTCCCAGCAGCATGGGGAAGCACTCAATGATGGTGACCAGTCCAACGGCACTGGGGAAGCGTTGATTTCCCATCAGGTCCATCAGACATTCGAATATCAGGGCGAAAACCATGCCAAAGCCCACTCCAAAAAATACAGCATATGCCACCAGGAAGGCATAGCTCTTGATCAGTGGGCAGAGTAAGTGGCACGTGCCATTGAAAACCATGGCAAAGCCGAAGAAGTACTGGATCCTTGGCCGGATCCACTTGCTGCTGGCTATAAGGCCAGTGCCAGGCCGAACAAACATGTCGACAAAGCCCATAATAGAGAGCAGATAGGCTGCAGAGTACTCCTCTACGCCTTGGCTAATAGCATAGGCTGACAGGAACATAATGGGCGCATAGGCACCGAAGATAAACATAATGTTCCCAATGAGGTAGATGACGAAGCCTCTGTCCTTGAAGAAGGTCAAATCCAAGAAGTTCTTGGATTTGTTCATACAGCTTGTTTTTGACTTAGTGCACTCATTTGGTTGTTCCTCCACTTTCTTCTGCTTCCGATGAGAAACGACAGGCCTCATCAAGGCCCCAGCAACGCAACAGTTGAGCATCAGACCCCCGAGGATGAGGAGACTCCCTCTCCAGTCGAACTTGTGCAGTAAATATTGGTTGACAGGGGCCATGATGCAAAGAACCACTGGGCTCCCAGCCATGGCTAGTCCGTTAGCTAAAGGACGCTTCTTCAGGAAATACTTGCTGATGATGGTGAGAGATGCATTGAGGTTTAAGGAGAGTCCACAGCCTGCAAGTACACGGATTGAAAAAACAAAAACACAGTCACATTTCAAAAAGCCTCAGTGAGAAACCCTTCCTGTACCTAAACTCCAAAGGGTGCTCGCGAAATTATATCAAGTTTGATTCAGCTTGGTGCTCATTAAGGTTCCATCTCATTTCACATTTGCTGGCTAAACTCTCAATACAGGATGCTCAAATTATTTCAGGAATCATTTCTTCTTTTAAATAGAAGTAAGAGGGTAATAAATTCACTCGCTTACCTTTTTACCCAAAAATTCAATTTAATAGCACCCTATTTTCCATGAGGATGAAGAGCTACAGGTACATGGTTAGGGTGCTTTATTCTCTCTTTCCAAAGACAACTTAATCGTCTTCTCTGGTTTCTCTGGTTCGTTTTCTCTGGTTTCAAAAACGGCTTTTTGTGAATATCTAATAGTGGGTCTAAAGAGAGGATTTATAGAGTGGTAAGATTTATAGAAAAAGTGTTAAAGAAACTCGCCACTGTTTTTAAACCTTATCTCCGTGTTTACTGGTCGGGGTAATTATCAATACATATTACAAAGTCCCATCAGCTAACCACAGCCCCCAGGTGAGGCATGGCAACACATGCAACCCCCGCCCATGCAGGTGACCTAACCAAACAGTAGGACTCTCTAGTGACGTGATAAAGACACAATTCCTCATCAGCTTCCCACCAGCAAACACTGCCAGAGCCAGAGGTACAGCCACCTGGGATTGAACCTCTGGGTTTTCTGCTGTCACAAAAAAAGATGAAACTAACCTGAATTGAATACTTCACTGCCTCTGAGAAAAACCAGATGGAAGCACTCTATGAAGAGGGGTGCCCTATCCCTGCACACTGTCACTTTTGCACCTCACAGCGGAAAAGGTGTTCACTATTTAATGTTTCTACAAACTTCTATCATGACAATTAAGCTGCCCTGGATGGTTCATACCTACTTAAAAATGACAGTTCCTCCTAAAAAAAAATAACGAGGGACAACAAAGAAAGACAATCAATCAAATTAGGCTAGGAGCTGAGTATACAAGGATACGTATTTACCAAAAGCCGCTCACTAAGTCTGGGATGTTTTTCATCATTTTGCCTATACGCGTGTGTATCTGCGTATGCATGTGTGTAAGCATATGTCTGAGAGGTGCGCCAGAGCACAGGGGAGCAGAGCAGGGCACACACATGCCCCCGGGCACCACACATGGCCCAGCCACTTGCTGGGCCTATTAATCCTTCACAACAGTCCTTGGCAGGGTAATGAGCCTCTCAGGGTGGCGGGGAGCCCCCATGTGACGACCATGATCGGAGCCTACGGGAGGGCACAGAGGGCCACGGACGACCATCCTCGCTGGGATCAGGGACAGGCCTGTCTTAATTACCGTCCTGGTTGTGGTCCCCTTGGTGCTCTAACTGCACCCCAGGAGCCGGGGCAGATGCCCTGGGCCCCCGACAATCAGCACGTCAGCTCAGTCAAGTAAGGGGAGGAGATCTGGCAACGCAGAGATTCTGAAAGGAAATGAAACGCTGCAAACTTCCCCTACCCCAGACTGTTTTAACCAGGACTGGAGGAAATGCTAAGAAAAGAGGTAAATACACCGAGGATCATCATCATAGAATTAGTTGGCTTATTATACCCATAAGCACATGGGTACTGTGTCTTACTTTGGGCTGTAACAATCCATGGAAGCCAGTATGTCAGTAGTAAAATATATCAACCTGGCCCAAACTTTTCAGGCAGCAACAAGACATTGTAAAAAAATAAAAAGATCCAAGAACGTTACCTCCTATGACGCCAATGCAAAGGTAGAGGTAAACGATGGAGTCCCCAAAAGAAGCGGTTACCATAGAGACTGCACATAGCAGTCCACCCAGTATGACTATTGGCCGGCTTCCAAAGCGATTAACCAACAAACTGCTCACCGGTCCTGCAAAGAGAAGGAACAGAAAGAGAGAGAGAGAGAGAGAGAGAGAGAGAGAGAGAGAGAGAGAGAGAGAGAGAGAGAGAGAGAGAGAGACAGAAGGGTTCAGAATTATTATATTACATCCAAATGTAAACAGTTAGTACTTAGTTTGTAATAAACGTGGCCACTGCTGGCGATGAAGGGTTCACGCAGCAGCACCAGTCCTCCCTCTAGTTCTAAAGCAAGGGCAAAAGGAGATCACAACGGATGATGGAACACCTTCAAACTTTTGCATCCGCTGCGACGCAACTTGGCGACTCATTATACTCTCCCCATATAATGTAAAATGCCACACTCCATGATCAATCAGCAATTAAACAGCCTTTTATATGCTGTCACTCTTCCCTTCATTCATAACCTTGCCTGAAAGAGTGACATTGCACCACTAGTCCTTCTGCAGCAAATCAAATTGAAAACCTTCTTTCCTCTCCTTGCTGTTTAAAGACCAATCGCTTCAATAAATATATTTATTTTACTCAATTTATATAGAGAGCATCAATCAAACTAAATATGCTGCCATGATTATTGAATTCTTACATTCAGCCCCTTTTCAAGGAAGTGTTGCTGTGTGGATGATGATAATTGCAAACGGCCCAGTAAGTCATAAGAGGATTACATGTTTGGCAAACACCTCCTGACTTCAAGAGCATGTTTACCACGGCTGATGAGTAATTTATCAGCGCACGAGGAAGCAGATTTGTGCAAAGAGGGAAAGCGTGTTGCCTTAAACTGAATCTGTGCGAACAAAAGTATTTTCATTTTCCAAAACAATATGTAAGCGTCCATACTGATATAAAATCAATGCATGGACTATAAAAAAAAAAAGATCAAGCCAGCAGACAGCAGTGTATATAGGCCAAGCTAACAAGAACAGTTAAGACCGTCAACAGAACATCACCTCTTCAATGCATTTCCCTCCATCTTATCACTGCAGTGCATTACTATACACTAGAGTCTGTTAGTGTGTAGCAATGCCTCCACGACAACTCTGTCACTGGTTGATGACAGAGTGTCATCAACCAGTGTTATTCCACAAACAAATAATCTACGAGGACACAGGGCTGCAAATAAGGGTTGTTTTCATTATAAATTAATCCGCTCATTGTTTTTTCAATCAGCCGTATATAAAATGTCAACAACAACAATTCCCAAAAGCTCAATGCAGATAGACGAAATGTCTTGTTTTGTTTTATTAACAGTCCAAAACCCAAAAGTATTTACTTTATGAAAACAAAGTTGAAAGAAAAACAGTTAATCCTCACAATTCCGAAAAGAAAACACACATCTTAAAGATCAAAGCAACCACAACTGAGTCACAATTAAGAGTTTTCTTGAATTTCTTTTCTTTCTTTCTTTCTTTCTTTCTTTCTTTCTTTCTTTCTTTCTTGCTTCAAGCCGAGCTGTTGGGAACTGTCCTCAACAACTGTGCCTGCTGTACCACTTTAACTACAGCGTTAGAAATAAAAATATCCATCCCACTGTTGAGATAGTTAACCAGGTGCCTGCGGGGGTCAAAGATAGATCATCTCTCTCTGTGTGTAGCCGTGTCACAATAGGGCATCTCCCGCACTACCACCATTTCTACTTCCATTATAACTTCATCATTCGGGCCTCTTGAGTCAGAGGTTCTCCGAAAAGGCTGTCATGTCTCTCCCATGGGGAACTGGTGTCAGACCCAAGTGTGCTGAACCTTCCTCTGATATATTCCCCCTGTCTCTCTCCTCCACTGGGTGACATTGCCGAAGCTTCGCCAAGGACAATATGATGAAGCCCTGTGCCACAGTGGAGGGGAATATTTCACCAGTTCAGCCTCTCCGAGTCGAGAGCAGGTGAGTCACACACCCGGTGTCCTGTAACCTTGAAGGCAGCTCCTGATATATTCAAGTTAAGCCTCCACGAGACTTTTTATTTTGTGTTGTCCAATAACTTTTCCAAAGTTCTCAAACACACTGTGGAAAAGATATTTTAAATTTGTTTTGACTGTTGGGAAAGCAGTAGGACTTTGCATTTTGTTTTGGGAGATAAAAAGATGTAAAAGGTTTATACCGACTCCTTTGTGGCCAATGAAAATTGTCACTGTCGCTAATCTATCATTGCTACTTTGTGGTTGAAACAAAAATTGGGTTCAAACTAGAACTATGACGAGATGTAGCGTGGATCCAGCAACTCAGTGCTGAGGATGTGTAGTGTACTATCAAATATGTGAGGGAGGCCAAAGAAACATGCCAATCCCGTAACAGAGCAATCTGCATGGAATGTGTGTTTGCAGGTAATTGACTGGCCAGCGCAGCACCTTGTCAGTGGATTTAATTCCAGCAAAAGTTGAGCCAAGTACTATTTTTATTTATTTGTTTGCTGAATAAGCCGTCCGTCAACAACTGAATCCCATTCCAATGTATAATAAGGCTGCATTTTGTTGTCTGTTTAGAGACAGACGTAAGTGGTCACGAGATTTATCTGGTCACAAGATCACTAAAAGGATTGAAAAGAAGACGGAGGCTTTTGCAACACATGCTTTTGTGTTGCATGTACGCAACACAAAAGCATCCTTATTTTTCCTGACTTTCATCTTATCTTTTAAAAACATTTAAAAAGAAACCATTACATGAAACATCCCGGGGAGAGAAACATCACCATTTGGTTAATCTAATCACCGCTCATAGAAGGGCTGGTGAGCGCCAGCAGGCATTGCTAGTCTAAGAAGCTGTTGAGAACCACTCTGTAAAGAAGTAGTGCCTGCATGCTGACAACTGTTGCCTAGTCTGACTGCTGTTACAGGCCCAAGTGTAGATTCAAACATTGCAAAGCCGATAATGATGTGTAAGTGTAAGAAAGGGAACGCTTCTTCTGGCATCCAACCACATGTACTCTCTCAGCAATACTCTTCTTTCAGAGCTTCGATCTCCCAAAAAAAAAGTACATACAGTTGGTATTGAACCGGTATGCTGAACTTGAATGTTGGAGAGGAAAAGCAAAACTACTCATAAACAGTGACCTGTGGACAGCAGCCTGTATGAACATCCGTGGGGTCGGTAGATCCTCACTCGACTCCTGTATGTAATGGCTGCATCTCCACTGTCCGGCATTATTACTATTATTATTATTATTATTATTATTATTATTATTGTTTTAGCTAAATACACTATATGCTTCTTAATGCGCAATGTTGCACACAATGTTCAGTTTTTCAAAAATCTGCTGCGATATGTGTAAACAATAAAATAATTATTCAACTGTAACAAGTTTTCTTTTTGGGGCGTTATCTATAGTAATAATGGTACAAACTGATTGCAAAGTTTTAAGTAAAAAAAACTTCAAGAACTGTCAAAAGTTATGATTATTGGTATCATCAAATAAAAATGATCCTGGCCATTCAAATTAAAGTGCAGGACTTAGTCAGATGACATTATAGACTGACTATCCCCCTCCCACAACTCTGACTGACTTCCAGCGTCACTGGCGGTGTGGATAGTTAAATTTAAGTCAGGTGAGCAACACATGCTAACTAACATCATGCCTCTCATTAGAAACGCTAACACTATTTCAGTGGGTGCAGTAACTCACGTGAAGTCAAGCGCAACAGATGTTTTCTTTTTTTTTTTAGATTTATTTTTATTTAGAAATGTCGGTAGACACATAACATTGCAAACATGCATTTCAACTGACACTTCCATCTTTTCTTCTTGACATATACAAACATACCCACCCCACCCACTGGTACACCCACGTAGAGTATAGGAAAATTAATACATAAAAATAAATAAAAAGAGGTCCCCTCATTTCGCCGAGCCAGACGTGTGCACACATACACGCACCTAAACACACATATCTCTGGTACATCTGAACGTAAACACACCTGCTTCACTCTGCACATCAAACAGATGTTTTCTTTAGTACAGAAGACATCTCATCTTTTTTTTTTTATGTTTGTCACTGTCCACTGACATTTATGAACATGAATCCCAATTAGTGCACATCTGTGTGGAAATGATTGTTAAATCATTGCAAGATAGGCATATTATTTGTTTTCATGAACAGTTGAGTGGTTTGTTGATAACATATCATGTTCATGTATCATAATGTATCATAATTATGTATCATAATTATGCAGATGACAACTCTACATAACTATATCACCAGGGGACTATAGTCCCATACAAGGGCTGGCTAAATGCATTGAAGAAATCAATAACTGGATGTGCCAGAATTTTCTTCAATTAAATCAAGATAAAACAGAAGTAATTGTTTTTGGTCCCAAGGACGACGATTGAAAGTCAGCGCTCAGCTTCAATCACTAATGTTAAAAACCTCAAACCAAGCCAGAAATCTAAGTGTAGTTATGGATTCAGACCTCAACCTGAACAGCCATATCAAGACAATTACAAAATCAGCCTACTACCACCTGAAGAATATATCAAGGGTTAGAGGACTTATGTCTCCACAGGATCTAGAGAATCTTGTCCATGCATTTATCTTCAGTAGACTTGACTACTGTAACGGTGTGTTCACAGGCCTCTGTAAAAAGTCAATCAGAAAGCTGCAGCTGATTCAGAACGCTGCAGCTCGAGTCCTCACTAAGACCAGGAAAGTGGATCACATCACTCCAGTTCTGAGGTCTTTGCACTGGCTCCCTGTCAAACAAAGAATTGACTTTAAAATCCTGCTGCTGGTTTATAAAGCACTGAATGGTTTAGGGCCTAAGTATGTTTGTGATCTGCTGCTACCTTATGAACCATCTGACCCCTCAGGTCGTCTGGTACGAGTCTACTTTCTGTTCCAAGAGTCAGAACTAAACATGGAGAAGCATCGTTCAGCTTTTCTGCTCCACACATCTGGAACAAGGTCCCTGAAAGCTGCAGGTCTGCTGAGACCCTCAGCTCCTTTAAGTCCACATTGAAGACTTTTCTGTTTGCTGCTGCCTTTAACTGAACCAGATTCAATTACTGCATCTCACTACTGCATTTTATTTCTTTAACTGCACTGCAACTTTTATTCAACTTTTATTTTTTATTTTGCTTTTTCAACTTTTATTTTTTATTTTGCTTATTGACTGTTTTAATGTTTTCTTAACTGTTTTTAAATCTGCATTATGTTTTGATGCTTTTAATGGTTTTATGTGAAGCACTTTGAATCACCTTGTTGTTGAAATGTGCTATACAAATAAACTTGCCTTGCCTTGCAAGGAGATAGGAAAAGAAGTATTGAAGCACCTTTCCTTTAGCTTTTAGAGCATTTGAGGAGACGAAGAAGCCCCAAATCGGAAAATTAGATAAGGCCCTATATCACCACAGTCTTCTTCTTCTTCCCTGACTTTGCAGGCACATTAGTGAATATCCCGGTTACCTAACATTTTTTCTAATAGTATAAAGAAACTGATGTGTGAACTATTTGTTTGGTCACAGGGAATGCCAGTGATGGGCAGGTCAATGTAACGTAATGTACCAATTGAATGAACTCACCGCCTGCATACATGACAGCTAGCATGATGGAGGGGATCCACGCTATTTCACTGGAGCTGGCCCCCAAGTTTTCTTGGATCTCCTTGAAGAAAATGGAGAGGACTTTAGGCGTGGAGTACGCGAATCCAATCGAAATGTGGGCGCCAACCACCACCATCCAGCCCCAACCACCATCCAGGGGTTTGTGGCCCAACTCATTTGCTGGAGCAGGGGACATGTTCCTGTCCAAACAGAGGGGAACATAAGTGGCATTGTGTTATTAAAACAAAACATATCGCTAAATTTAAAAAAGACTGAATATATAACTTCCGAATTAATCAGCACATAAATTCTGATACATGTACTAACTTATGGCAAGTAAAACACAAGTGATTCTGTGGAACGGCTTGTTTACATGCGTCATATGTTTGTAAGCACAAGGCTATAACTGAATATCAATATTTTCACAATAATAATATGAGAAATGTGGAAGAAAAAAAAACAAATTCATAAGATCATGAAGAAATAAAAGTGGAGCATCGTTGAGCCTCTCTAAGGGAGCAAACACGTGACTGTATGCCTTCTTCACTGTATATATACACACACACACACACACACACACACACACTTTGCATTGTCTTTATTATTTAATTTCTTAAATGTAATGTGTTCTGCTCTGCTATTGTATATACTATATATATTATTTTCCATACTTAATATTTGTATGTCTCCTATGTAACTTTGCCTGCTGCTGTCAAACAAATGCCCCCCTGGGGATGAATACAGTATCTATGAAAGTATATATATATATGTGTGTATATATACACACACACACACACACACACACACACACAATGTGCAGTTGTGTTTGTGGGAGTAGTTAGCGAGTCGGCATCTGCAGACGGGACACATATTTGCTTCCGTTCACAGATACAAACTGCAACAAAGAATTCCGGCAGGAAACGCTTCACGTCCACACTTAGCGAGTCCCAACTAGCTTGTTGCACAAACTTTACTCTACACCTCGACGTCAACATCAAACTAGAAAACAAGCGAGCCCTCAATGAGAGATGGGCTCGTGGTCATCTTTCCTCTTCCATTGAAACGCGTCGGACCGGAGGAGATACTTCGCACATGGACAGTTGTGGAAAACCACCAGTCACACACAACGTCGCTGCCGTGTCACTGAACCCGCAACTTTCCGAGAAACACGCCACGTGTATTGTACACAAGTTGAGAGTAGACTTTACCTTTTCACCGAGCGCCTTCGCAGCACGTTCCTCTCCACAGTTGGTGACCAGAAGTTTCAACCTCCTGCTTTATTTGACGACGGGTCACGTGTCTCTCAAACACACACACAGACAGGCGCACTTACGCGCGCGGACTGGTGACATGGGAGTCTTTTTTTTTTCTCTTTCTCGCAGCTCGGCTGGTCACATGACATTATAGACTGACTATCCCCCTCCCAAAGGTCACAGTTACAACATCCGACATAACTAAGTCACTTCAGTGGGATGACTTTTGTTTTCACCCTTTGATTGCGACAGAGATAATAGCATACTTGTAAAAGAAAGAAGAGAAAATAGAGAATAAATGAACACGTTTGATTCACTTTTAATAGTTTTATTTTCCAAATTATGTGCAATGTGAATTTCACAGTTGAGCTCAACCACCACTATAACCCGAAACCCAAAACAGACAAAACCAGCGAAAGAAAAAAAGCATGAACACAATGGAATAGCACCCATAAGTGACACATGTAAATGACCAGAATGAGCTGTGCATTGCAGCCCGAGGCCTCAAACTCCTCCTAGCTTGTTGTATTACATGACTGGTGTATGAAACGTGACGCAACCATTTACTTGATCTGTAATGCTTAGTTGTGGTGAGATGTTACAAAGAAATACTACTGTACTACAAAGGAGGGGTGGGGGTGATCTTTTTTTCTCAACAAATCAGGATTAGTCTACCATAACTAAATAGGCAATTACATAAAGAAAAGAAGGAGAAAAACAGCCACTGGAGACAACAAAAAGAAAATCACATCTATTTTTTCAAGTTATAAAAGAAACTGAAGAGAAGTTTTTTTAAAAACTGTGCAAGTACAGCAAACCTATAGTACAGTATATTACACATACCAAAAACATTTAAATACAGTACTGTGTATCAGTAGAAATCCTGAGAGTTCTCCGTTCCTGGTTCTCAAATGGCCGTCTGGAGACGTGTGGATGGAGCTCAAACCTTCTGGTTTGACGGCATTGTTCAAGCCGGGCCAATAAAACACGAGCTCCAAGTCAGCCAACAGTGGATCTTCTCTTGGAGAAGTTACATCGTATCCTGAAGTCCTTACTGACGGTATCCGTTGCCATGTAAATCTCGTTGATGATTGCTATGTGGTTACTGAAACCCTTTTTTTTTTCGTAATAAAAAAGGGAGTACTCTTTCAAATAAAACACAAAGAGAAATGTGTAGTGCAAAGATGACACAGAAAACCTGTATGAGGAAATTGACGGCACTGAAAATGTCACACTTTCACAGGGAACGCCACTGAGTGGTGGGATTAATTCTTCTATACAAGATTGTCAACAAAAAAAAAAAAAAGACAAAAGAAAAAAGCAGCACCAACAATTTGTGCCCTCTGTGTGGATGGCGTGTGAAGACGGACCGACGGGTGATGAAGTAACACCCGGGCCACCATGACTTGTTCATAAAGTCTGCTTGTTCAGGAGGGTGCTTGCAAAAAAGTTCCGGACTGCTGAAGTGGAGAGTGATTCAGTGCAACGCTGAGTAAGACTTTTCTGATATTCTTCGTCGTCAGGAGGAGCAGTTTTTTGGATCTGTCGCCCCCTTTTTTCAAGCCACAGGCACATTGGCGTTCCAAATGATCTGCACAAATTACGCCATCACTTCAAGCCTGCACCATGCAACAGCCACACAATCACTGGAACTGTCGTGATTTTCACCAGCGAGACAAGCACACAAAACAAGTAATGCACTTTTACTAAGGTAATATAACGTAATATAGCCTGATCACAGTTCCATGACTTATTGCTACTACAAAAATCGTTTCAATGTTCAGATCAACAACAAGACCTCAAATGCGCTTTTGTTTGGCATTTAAGACGAAGGCTTTCAACCTTTTTCAAACAATTATAATCCGATGTCAAAAACAACCTCAACCAAGCTCAATGCTTAACTGAGCTTTTCACACAGTTGCTTCATCAACACTATGGCCTGAAATGTCCCTTTTCTCCTAATCAAACATATGTGAAGTTTCTGAGGTAAGCCTGTTAGCTGGTCTGAACGTTCCACTTAGTGTTGCCACAAATTTGACTCCGTCCTTATTTCTCCAATGTGGAGAGAGAGTATTCTAACATTTCACTTAAGTTGTCTTAGCATGTGACACAAAATGGATGCCAACTCAAAGAGTGGGAGGTGTGAGCCCCCATGCAACTGGAATCTCAAACAAAACTTAAAAATAGCTCGGAAGCCACACATAGTGTATTGTTTGACACACTGACGCATGTGAAGGAAGAGGGAGCCTTAAAAATACCAAACAAGCTTCAAAAACACTAAAATAATGTAAATCACAAGCACACTTCAAATTAAAACTTGTCTATAAAATAAGCTGAAGAGACTTGAGAACAGAATAGAAAAACAACAAACCTCAGAGCCAGCAACCAACTAATGAGCTATGGTACTCATCTTACCCGTATGTATATATAGTTTATATAGTAATTAATTATATATATATATATATATATATATATATATATATATATAGATTTAGATTTTCACTTTATGCTGACACGTAGCATCTATCTCCAGAGGGCACTTTTATCTTGCCAATACCCTCATGCGCATGCTTATCATTTGTAAAAATCCTAACCTATATGCATTTAAAACAAAGAATGGAACAACATGGCTCAACAACAAGCAAAAAAATAGGATAATTGCACTTATGAATCATTGTACGGTTTTGTTAAACAAGCATCAGTGAGGGTAGTTGGTGCTGTCTGAGAAAAAAAATACTGCAATCTTTAAAAGCACCCCATTTTGATCATGTTAAACCAAAGTTTGAACGACTTAAGACGTAACCAAAAATGGTCCTTGTGGTGCAAACCCACGGTAACACCAGGCACAAGGCAGGCAGGACCACACAACTCCCTCTGCCTCATAGGTTGGTTTCACAAAACCAGCGACCTCAAAGCACTTTCTGTAGACATTGTGGGTACAGTTTGGCCACCACACATTCAAAATGGCGACCCAAATCCCAGAGGCGGTCAGGTGTCTCATAGACTTTGGTCCATATGTCTGCCTCGTCGTCGTACTGGTAAAGGGAGTTCTTGCGGCTGGTGCGAAACACGTGCTCCTCCACCATCACCTGTGTGGCTCGTACAAACAGGTGTAGCTTGCCCTGCAGCAGCATAGCCTTTATATACGGGCTCGTGGCTTGGTCAAAGGGCAGATCTCTCGTGCGGCCCCATGTGTTCTTTTCAATGTCGTAAACCTCGACGGTGAAGGTGCGCTGGTGGTTCCTGCAGATGCCGGCAATGTAGTAGATGCAGTTCTTGTGCAAGGCAGCCAGACCCTGACTGCGCGGGATACTCATCGGGGCAAGATGACTCCAATAGTCTTTACGGGGATCGAAGCAGAAGAAGTATTCACCTGCAGAAAACAAAAGTAAATGGAATTTAGAGCTGTGGTCAACTGCTTTAACAGGTATGTTTGTCATACAAATGTCAAATACTGTATGCATTTTCTGAATACTTTGAATGAATGAGTAATAAGACATCACAAGAATCAGTATTAACTGACCTTGGAGGACATAGATGCGGTCCCTGTACTCCACAGCACTATGAAACTCCATGGCCACTGGCATGGGACTGACTGCTGTCCAACAGTTGTCCCTGGCATCATAGCACTCCACTGACTTTAATGCATTTCGCCCATCCCCTTCATATACTCGGCCTCCCAGTGCATAAAGCTTCCCACAGCAGTGCACAAGCTTGCAGCCTATCCTTGCTCTCAGCAGAGGTGCACGTGGAAGCCAACGGTTGCCCGCATGTTCGTACTGCCAGAAGTCGCTCTCTGCACGATGGTCTATGGACACTTCACTGTTGCTCGGTCTGTAACCTCCAGCGATGAAGATGTCATTCTCTGAGGAGACCAGGATACCGACCTCCCGGAGATCATTGGGTGGTTTGCAGAGCTTGAACACCCTTCCTGTGGCTGTGTCCAGGCAAGGCACCGTCTGCTTCTTCCCTGAGTGTTTGTGAGCGGCGTCAAAGCAGATGACCATCTCAGATGCAGTCATACCCAGGCGTTGAGGGCAACCATTGGTGCCAGTGAGGCGGCCTTTGGCCTCAGCATGGTCCTTAGACAGGGAAAGAGCACAAGCGAAGGGGGCAGGTATCCGACTAAGGAAGGCATCATCCAGCAAGGGCAGACGGATGCATTGAGAAAAAACCTCAGCTAGGTGGGCCTCCCGGCCAGACAGGTCATGCTCCAGCCAGCGGACAATGCTCTCGTAGACATGCTCTTCTTTCTCCACATTGAGGTCATCATTGTTCAAAATGCTGACCAACTGCACCTTGGTCATCTGGAGGAACTCTTGCTCCCATGACACGCACAAGAACTACCACAAAAACAAAATGTTTCAATGTTTAGCAACCAAACACACTAGTCACAAAGTCAGCCCAGTTACCACAATCAAATAACACAATGTCTTTTTTAAAGAAAAGTGGAATATGGTAGCAGCAGAAATAATCATGAAACCACAAAGCAAATTACTGTTAAGAAACTAATCCTGTGCTAATATTTAACTGACCTTCTTGCGGATGTAATCCTGTGAGCGTTCCCTCAGCTCCTGATGTTCATACGCATCAGCAAACATGTAGACCCCAATACAGTTCTGGGGGTCAAGTCTGCTGATCATGAACTGGGCACACTGATCCTGCAATGCAGGAATCTGGAAAATGCTGGCTGCAGTGAACAGGGCCTGGACATTGGACTCCGAGAGCATGACCCTGGATGTGTAGGCATAGTCTAGGACGAGGTTCATGGATTCAGATTCCACCCCAACGATTCTGACCTCACGCTGGCTGCTCTCTGTAAGGCCACTGGTGAACATGGACCTGATGGTGATGAAAACACAAATGCTAAGACTATATGAATCAACTCTCACGCAACAACTACATGAAGATTCAAACAGGCTAAAACTTGACAAGGACGTTTGATCTTCATATTGCATAATTTATCAGTTAAATTATCGGCCACTAAAGTGGGAAAATACAAACATTTGTAAACATCCAACATTGCTCACCTAAAATACGGGCTGATTGCTGCGAGGACATTTCGGTGACATGAGAAAGTCATGCCATTGTCCACTTCTACAACGATGTCTGTGAGCTGTGCTTCATCATACAAGGCTTTGAGCTGCTGAAGGACGTTACAGGCATGAACAGCGTCTACCCCATTGTAGTTGGTGCTTGGAGGTGTCCCATTTTGTACTTGTAACAGCTTCCCTACCTCTGAACAAAACAAAGAGAGAGAAAAACAACACAACAGCGTCTTTAGAAACAATATGAACACCACACAGCGTACTGAAAGACTTGAACGGACTCCTTTAAAAAAATAACTAAAAAAAAAGTGATTTGATAAAGACTCTTAACATTCTAGCAGGTAAACCATTATTCCTGTTAGCTTTATGAGCTCCTTAATTCAATCACTTTGATATGGTTGAGCAGTCTGGGCAAAACAGAAACATTAATTTGAGATGACACAGGTGTTTAAAATACTGACAATGTTGATTCTACCATGCTAAAAGAAAAAAACGAAATGCTTGTCAAAATGTTTACTGAAAAATAAATAAAGTGTGACATCTGGTCTCAAAATAGATCACAAAAGCAACGTCCATTTGGGTATTAGGATTTACAATGTATATGAGCCAAGAGTACACACGGTCCAGATATATAAATGACTGTGGCAAGTCCCAAAACATCTCACCCCCTTTTACTCGTTTCCATCTGAACGTGTCTCACTCTAAGTGTTTCATGTTTGTTGTCGCTGCCCGACCGATGGCATGGACAACATATGGGCCTATAAACTCGCGGATGCAGTGCCCCTATAGTCGTGTCCGCAACGTAAACATGTTTCTTATCACTTGAGTTGTGTGGCAAGTTACACAAGTGTCGGCCGGACCTGCTGCAGCGTTTCACTAATTTGTCGTCTTCTATCCTCAGCTGCCAAGGAACCAAAACTTTCCCAACAAACACCTCGTGTTGACAGGACAAAGGCTCGCGTGAGTGTGTAGAAAACTACTGTCTCGCCAGGTGGTAGCTAGCTTGCTAACATCTCGCACTGACCGGTGACTGCAGTAACGTCCACTGTGTGGGTGGCTAACTGGGCTGAGAGGCACCTGAAGGAATACAAACTATGTAATGGCTCTTAATGCTTCGTCGAAATGATGTCTGGTTATCGCTCACAAAAACAAAACAGCAAAGCGTACCGTGACGTTAGCTAGTTGACAAGCAAAGCGTAACTTTTAGCAGACAGCTAGGCACCGAGCTAACATTAGCGAGCTTTCTTTTGACACAACATTACGAGATTTAAAAGGGCAATAATAACTCAAAGGCACCAAACGTTTCGACCTCGGAGAGACGTAACGTTGTGGAGCACACCGTCTGGAGCGACACCACCGAGGACGGTACCTGTAGCCACAGTTGTCTAACCTTTGTCTCTTGTCATAAACAAGTGTTTACACAATCAGCTGTGGGTAGCAAGCTAACCGGCCGAAAGTTAGCCAGGCAGCTAGCATTAGCCGCAGAGCGAGGCTAACGACAACCAACACTTTTGAGGAGTCGTTTAGAACCCGACTCCTGTTAACGACTATGCAACATGACACGACTCTTTCCGCCTAGCTACAACACGATACTCCACGGACACGTACACATACACATTTAAACTTTCGAAGGCGTTATTTCAGTCTGATTACTACACAAAACAATGAAGATTTTTGCGAACCTCCACTGGCAGCCATTCTCTCCAGTCTATCTCGGGGCAGACCGAGAGAAACGTCAGAAAGGGCACAACGGGGCCCCGGAAACAAGGAGCAGCCAATCACAGGACGAGCCCGGATCTTGCAGCCAATCATAGGAGGAGCCCGGATCTCGCAGCCAATCATATGCATTTCGTCTGAAATAGGAAGAAGAAAAAAAGTTGATGGTCGTATGGGCAAATGATTCACTGTAAATGAATAACAAACTGCACTTCATATGACGTAAATCAACCCCCAAAAAGTCAAAGCAGCAAATTTAAACATGTGGATACAGAGTAGTCCAAAGCAGAGAGGAAGCACTTTGAGTGAAGCAGTGCCCTGAGCTGTTAAAAATAGAAAGTGCATGGACCATTGAGGACTGAGGACCCTATCATAGAAAGTTTAGGATAAGGAGATTTTTCAAATTCTACACTGTAAAAGAAAATCTGTGTTAATATACGGCAGATTAGCGGCACCATGCCAGAACTTTATCGTAAAAACATTAAGCGACAACGTATTAGACATTACAGTACATTGTTTTTCAACTGTAAAATGCACAGTTGAGAACTGTTTACAGTAAATTACTATAAAAAAAACTGATATATCATAAACCTGTTTACGGTTATTTGCTTTAGAAATAACTATGCTATGTTATAAACGTTTTTATGGTAAATTATTTTAAAAACAGCCGTTATACTGTAAACCTAATTACAGTCTTTCTCAGTGAAAAACACAGTACAGCTGTATAGTATATTCCGTTACTTTAGTGAAAAGTTAAATTTAACGGTAAATTGCCGGCAGCTGTGGTTGCCAGAACGTCACCGTAAAAAAAGAAAAGACAAGTAGGGTTGGGTACCGAAAACCGGTGCCTACCAGACTGAAACGCAATGCAGATGTGGGTTCTTCTTTTCGGTGCCTGAGCCGATTGAAATACTTTTTTTTTACACTACTCTGATGACTCCGTCCCGGCAGCAGGTAACGATAGCCAATCGTAGTTTGTATAGCTACAGTAGCTAGCTAGCCATCAACCTTTTAAGAGAGAAATTGCCGAATGGTAAACTGTCAAAAGCGTGGCTGTATTTCGGGCTGTGCAGCAAATGCAACAAAACAATTGCCTGTAAAGCAGAAGAGCCAAACCCCGAAACGTCTGTTTTAAACGCTGGAATCTGGACGAGAAAGCTTCAGAGTTTCTAGAGAGGGAAACGACTCCTGAACTGGAAACTAGAAACTTCCTGCTAGAAACGTCTCTTTCGCTGATGGAGGTCAACGTCAGAGCGGAGGAACCGCAGCTGACCGGCAAGAACATCAGCTGAGAGCTCCAAGCCAAAGTGATGTCATTAGGAGACGTGTTTGTTCCTCGGTTCATTTGGTGTTTGCCGAATTCAAGAGCAGCTGTCTGGTTCAGAAAAGCTTTCCCAGTTGATATTAATAATGACTCAGTTTCTGAGTGGAGTTCTGTTGCACACATTCCCTATCAGGCCACCTGATGCTTGTGTCTGTTCTTTTTTTAAATATATTGTTCATAGTTTGAAGTGAAAAAGTTTTTAGCTGTAGTTTGAAGTCAAGTGTTTTGTATTTATCTATTTGAATAGTATACTTTAAACAGTTAATATATTGTTCAATTTGAAGAAAAAAATGTGGTGTGGCAATAAAAAAAGCCTTTCTTTAATGTCGTCAATCGTCGTTTTGTGCTTTTTTTTCTTTTCTTAAAACCTGTTAAGCCCCGTTAAGCACCGAGGCATTTTTTAGGATTTAGCTCGAAATAGCATACCCAAACTAAAAAGGGTGTATCTCTGCAACCACAAGGGCTAATTGAATAATTTTGGTGTTATAATAAAGGCAACCCTTTGTGAGCTTTTGGTCGGATGTTTAAATATTAGTATATATGTTGCTGGCTAAGAGTAAATAAAGATTGAAACACAGAACAAATAGAAGTTCCAGGTCCGTCTATAGAAAAAAGCACTTTCAGGATGATTATCTCTTTGAAATGATGCTTCACTAAGCCCTGAGGCTCTCCCAAATCATAGCACAATATGTGAACAGTCTCTCTGCACTGTTTTCACTTGAACAAGTGAAGCAGAACAAAGTCAGATTGGGTAAAGTACAGAGAGAATTCAGGCGAGGTTTCCAAAATTTGCATTTCGGCACATTTGCGCATATTTTCGCGCATCTGTGACATTTGAATTTTTTCATGTAGCAAACTTTATATTTCACTTGTATATGACTTATGGTGTTAAATAAACTTGTATCAGTGTGGATTTACTGGGGGAAATGCATTTTTTCAACAAAAAAAAAAAGTTTCAAAATGTGCTGACTCAGCGATTTATTCCATTGGAAAAAAATATGGTATAACGTATTACAATTGGTTGGCATAGATTTTACAGTCAACATCAGGAAATATTAACTAAAGCCTATTGTAAATCAAGGTACAGACCATCGTTGATAAACCTTAAGAAATTAACATTTTCTGTGAAAAACAGGTTGAACTTGTACCATATACTCACAAAGCATTGTTGAGATCTTGATTTTTACTTTTAGAAAGCCCCAGTGCTTGCTCACTAGGGTGTAGACCTGCTTTGACCCCGAAGGAAATTAAAATGAAATCCAAATTTGGACAAACTTTATATTATATACCCAGCATGTTTTTTTTATTTTAGTTAAATTGATAAAACATATCCTATTACACATTTTACTTATCATATTTGCAGGATATGGATTATAGACACACAGGATTATGTTTGCTTCAAAGGCTCAGTTAACAATATTGTATTTCACATTTTCAAAGTTGAATAAATAGTATTATGATGAGGTTTAATAAGCCCAGCATCTCTACGCTCACATTGGCAGGGGAATTTTCCTGACTTTCTCTCAATTATTTATTTTTTATCCATTCGCTGGTCTTTGCCAGAATTGACTGTTACACGTGTGTCGCAGGTTACCTTTATAGGCTTATTTAACACTATTATTGTGAAAATGGGATGAAAATGATTTCAATGTTTCCTCACTAAACATGCAGGATTTCTGTTTGTATTGTATTATTTTGTAGAACTGTATCCTTTAAACCCCTGTCACATGTACTACTATAGATTTTTTTTATTGAGTGCAGTCTTTTTTTCAATCTTCATATACCTTGTGTATATATGATTTATTCAATCTGCATATACCTTGAATTAAAAAAAAGTAGCACTTAAATGGCACTTACTTATAGCACTTTGTAGTTTGGCTCTCTTGAAGAAATTGCACTTTCTTGATTATTGTTGTCCTGAGTTACTCTCATGGTTGAATGCACTTATTGTAAGTCGCTTTGAATAAAAGCGTCAGCTAAATGAAATTAAATGAAAATGTAAATGAGGCTTGATAATGGCAGAAAATGTGACAGTACTGGTAAACATTCCACCTACTAAAACAACGCTTAGTTTACCGACCACCAAGTTAGTTACAGTGGCTCATACTGCGAAGAAGTAAGTTGTAGGCCAGCATTAAATACAAATGTTACTCAATTTCATGACATAATATATTACATATTGTGGTCAACAGGTCAATACTATACCATAACAGTACATCAAATCAGTAGATGTACAGGAATGATTAAGTTTTATCAGAAACAAATAAGCAATTATTACGAAATATCTCTATTCAAAGGGAAACTGTAAGTATTAAATATTACTAGTTGTCATTTGAATTCTCTATTATTTTGTTGATTGCATATTTCAGGCTTGTCTCACAAATTGTCAACAATAATGAGGCAATGTCCTTTATTGGGATGGCCGTTGATACTTATTTGCAATTTGAGCTCCTACAAAGTAGAGCGTTGAGTTCGGTTGGCTCTTTTGACATTTACAACATGTGAAGGCACCAGCAAGCACATGGCGTAGAGAAAAATACACTAATTGCTTTTTACCGAACACTTTGATTGTATGTCATTTTTATAGTTTATTGTGCTGTCCTTGAATGTGTGTTGCTTTTAATTAGTAATCACTTGTTAATGGCTTTGTGAGAATAATTGCCCAAGCCGGTCTGATGATGTTATTGTGAAGCAGCATCACAAACTGTGTTGGTCAACACAGAGTTCCACGGCTTTCATCTCTTACATTGAGAGTTAATCTGCTTTCACTGATCACACGCCAGCTAACACTACAATTCCTTTCAATGCTTTAACTTCAAACAACGCCTCAAACCCTCTCAGGTCGAATGTCTTCACCGTTGAATGAAAACTACATTTATTGTTAAGTCCCAGAACTTCCACTCTTCATACAAAATGTACTCACACTGTTGTAATGTTTACACCTCAACACTTCAATAGACACCGTCTTTCGGTTAATACACTTGAACTGGCACTTTCTTTCAGGACTTCGAATTCAACTGACATTTCTTGCATATTTCTTCACTTCCATGTTGTCACTCAACTTCAACTCCTTTCAGTGCCTTCGTCTCAACTGATACTTCAACTTCATAAAGCACTTGCACCTAAATGGACACGTCACCTTTATTCAGCACTCAGACATGAACTGATATTCAACTTCTTGCAGCACCTCCATTTTAACTTCCTTTTGCATTTTAATTCCCCCTTTCAGCCTGCAGGATTTCAGCTATTTAAAAAATTTCAAATTTTCTTAAAAAAAAAATCTTCTCTATTCTAGAAATAATCAAGATTCAGTGCAGTTCATGCATATTTGACACATTTTCTATTGTGTTGGCTCACATACTTGATTTTAAATGAAATAATGACAATGAGGTCAGTTTTGATTTCTGAACTTTATTTCTTCAGATACATGAGTCCATACAACAACAAAAACAAATACAACAAATATAAAATGCAATACGAGACTAAGACGCAGGTATAATCATTGCAGTTCAAAAGTCACTTGTGGTTAAAAAAAACATTGTGGTTAAGAGACATTTGTTTTCCGAAGAATAGAATACCTTGTTACGCTTTGTGTTGTCTCAGTTAAAGCCTTTATGATTACATTTTCAGATGTCAACATTTACATTTGTACATAAAACTCCTCAACACAACAGATTTGAGGGTGTTTACATGCAGATTGGACAAACTCTTGGAGAGGTGGTTCAATCAGTGTCTTGTTGTACGGTATTCAGATTCAGTGGACTGTGCATATAAAAGGCTTATATGTGAAATACTGTCCACTGTTACCCAATATGTACTTGAACACTCTCGAGCACACTTAAGGGCAGAAAGGCAGCACTTCAGACTCTTTTTTTTTCTCAAATTCATTTCAAATCCAGTCTGCTCGAGTACACACCAATAATAGAAAATGTGTCACTGTTCAACTTCTAACTATTTGTGCGCTGGAGATCCTGGTAACTTTTATTTTTACCACTATACGGTACCACAGAATACTGCCAACAGCAGCAAAGTAACCATCATCATAAGTATTATCCATCAGGATTTTTTATGACATTGTTTATTTGCTTTCTTTATTAATATATTCTATGGAGATATTGCAACACAATAAACTCAACAGAAGGTGTATAAGCATATAGCCGGAGTCAACACTTGCAGCCGACATTAGGCCTACTTTACCTGGATTATATTTAGCAGTAATTGCTGCATGCAGGGTGAAACTGTTGCAAACCTTAAGGTAGCACCTTTACTGAAGTGCTATTATCAGTGGTGTGCAGGTCGGAAATGTACTCTAACACTGCATAACACTGTAAAATGACAGAAGGGGAGAGAAATAAAAGTACAACTGCAATCTAAGCAATCGATTTCACATTTTTTTCCAATTTCTTACCATTCAGCCACAGTGCGGCCTGTGAAATTGGGCCTACCTACTGTCGAATGAGAGAAAAAGGCTTCCTGGATTCGCTGTTATTTGATGAAAGCTCTGGTTTCTGTTTACCCCTCCACAGATGTCCCTTTTGATACATTGAAACTGATCACCTGATATCTGCACTTTCTACTCGACCCCCATCTTGCACAGAACTTTCTGGTCTGCACCACGAACAAAAAAAGATGTATTATTATAGTGTGCATTCACAATATGATACTGGTTCAGCCCGAAAAACTGCAAGAATGGCTGTAACCAATGAAATTAGAAGAGGCGTCTCCAGAGAATATGTAGGAAGAGATGTGATCATCGTTTGCTGCTTACCCTCAGATTTCAGTTTGTATTCCAAGTATAACTCATTTCTAGGTCCTAAGTGAGGTAAATATGTATATTCATCACTGTTGATATCTAATTCATTTAGTTTGTGTTTTTTATATTTACATACACAAGTAAAAGGGTTTACATTTGTACTAAGTGTTCTCATCTTCTGAATAAGGCTCCTCTTTGGCTGTGGGACCGATTCTTGCCATCTCTTGGGAAGATGAGCGAGAGACCGTGCGGGGGGGTTAAACGGTGGAGTCGCATGTTGCCAACGTTTGAATTGCAGAACAGAAGAAGAGGAAGATACAAGATGGGATGCATGAGGAAGAGGAAGCAGGGGGTGTAATTGTAGTTTAAATGAGTGTTTTTGTCAGAGATGGAGGTAATGGGTTATTATATGCCTGTATAAGAATGCCTGCAGATGTTGTGAAGAGCCACGGGCTCCCCCACCCCGCCACCCAGGAGGAGACAAATAGGAGCACTATGGGAGGCTGCTGTAAATACAGGCCTCGTCCTTCTCCATGTTTAAAATGTCCAATTCTTGTTCTTGTCCCCTGACTTTCTTTCTTTCTAACCCCACATGAGGAGCAGATGAACAGATGAGCAGATGATCCTGCTGAGGAAGTTGTTTGTTAACGGGAATTCTTCAGCTGCAGAACTCCAGATTTGGACGTTTTGTTGAGGGCTTTGTTGATTGAAAATAACTCGTGAACTTATGCTTTGGTTTAAGGGATTGGCGTGACATTTTGGTAAATACACTTTCTTGCTATGAGAAGCTGAGCACTAAATAGCCAGCAGCCAGTTAGCTTAGCATAAAGACGAAAAACGTGGGAAACAGCTAGCTTGGCTCCGTCAAAAGTTAAATAAACCCAATAATTCATATGTTATGTATATTTTATTTTTTAATCAATTTTGTTTGAAAAACATCAGTACGTCGTTTGATGAATGACACGTTTAAATGACAGACTATTTCTTGTCCACGAACAGTCACTTTCTGGAGTCCCACACATAACTTTAATTCCAATAAAACAGAGAATGCCATTTTTCTTTTTTTTAAACGATACAAAACATAAAAGTTTAGCAATGGTGAGATTAAGTGGTGCTGGAAGGTTGTTTTTGTTTACCTTCGGGCCAACCCCAGGCGAGCGGCTTCTTCCTGAGGTTGTTTCAGTGTTATAAATCTTTGATCTATCAAAACTAAGTTAACTGACTGCTGCTACTTCATGCTTCATCTAAATCGTGGCAAGATAGCAAATAAGGCTATATCCCAAAATGTTGAACTATTCCTTTAAATTGTTTGCTAAATCTTTCATATTTTGCATCGAACTTCACTTGCGTCAAGGAGCTACAATCCAATACTGCAACTTAGACAGAATTCCTAGAGATTTAGTTTGTTTGAGAAAAGATAAGATTGTACAAATATCAGACATATTATTTGGGAGTTGTAATGATTGCACCAGTCTGATGCAATCATAGTGGGCAGTCCTACTATGTGGTGATAATAACCATTCACGCTTTCAGAGCTATCAGGTGAAAGGCAAACTCAGCCGAGATGAGCCCATGAAAGAAGGAAGACATGTTTCCCCATGTTGAAACTGTGCCGAAAACGTAACCACACTGATAACACTGGCTCAAAGCTCATGTGTTTTGATCTGTCTGCCAAAAAATCACAGCGACGAGTAAGAAGCCGAGGCTCACGTTGGCTCTAACTTTGGGAACAATCTCTATGAGCTGCTGCCGGGTGACCGTGCATCGTCTGCCCTTCAAGTTGTAAAAAGCAAACAAATAATGCTGCGCCGCCTCCCACCGTGAGGTCGACTCATTTGTTCCACTTGTCCGGCTGATGGATTCGGTTTTAAAAACTTTGGCTTTTTTTAGCCTCCGCTAATTAGTTAAGGGAGAAGAAAAAAAAACATGCACTCCACACATTTTGTCCAATTTGACAAGCTTATTTTTTTCTGCTTCTAAATCGTTCTCCTGTGGTCTTCTTCACAGACCTGTGCGTCCACTGCATGGTTGAGCTCTCTGTGTCAGGGTGAGCCAGAGTGGCCGGAGGGGCTCAAGTCGCCCAGTGGGGAGGTCTTGAGCTCTAATAGCAGAATCGGATTAGAGGACTCCCCTGGTGTGTGCCGCCATGCACCCATGTGTGAATGCTCTGCCTGTCATCAATATAGAGGCGGGAGCGCGGGGAGATCTATCAGCAAATCTGATTGCACGCAGAGAATTCTGAGGTCCCGGCAGAAAAGGCTGGGATGGGCTTTTTCCCCCTCTCTCCCACTTTCCTTTTACATTATTTCAGGCCCCAGGAGAGTATTCTCCATCATGTCAATGTAATGTAGCACACAGAGGCAATCATGCAAGCTCTCTGGCCTCAGGGCTGCCTGCTCGGAGGAGAAAATGCAACTTTAGCACTTAATCATCTCACCCATAGCTGCTGCACCAGTCTATGGGAAGGTTTTCCACACAATATGAAACCAGATCCCTCATGGTGGGCATGCTGTTGTGTATCCCCCATATCCCGCCTTCCCATTTGAAGATCAGCAAATCCTCTGCCTCAGACCTGTGCTTATATGTCAATTCTGCCCATGCGGAAAAAGACCTCAGTTGGGTGCGATGTTACCCGCCGACTCCTGCTGAAACATTTGGATTCATGAATCCCATCTCTTCACTGAGGAGTGCGCGGCAATCAGAGGCATTCTAGTGTGATCAATGCCGTGCCACTGAGGAAGACCATGATGCATGCCAGAGCAGAGCGATGTGGGGCTTCATTGATATTGGCTTACATGCATACCAGACGTTACTCTTTCATGTTACAAGGTCACAAGAGTTCACATTTGATTGGAAACAGTTACAGAAAAGCCCTGAATGTGTTTGTCCAAGGAAAGCAAGAGACAGAAAAAAGTTGCGTGTGTGTGTGTGTGTGTGTAATGCATAGAAATGAACAAGGAGGTGTGTGTATTATCAAGTGATTGATCGGCTGCACGTATGGCTCCAAGGGAAGACATAGGGAGAGGTCAAACAAGACTGTTCCAAATAGACCTGTCGGATTCAGCCTCGGGGAGGCCGAACTGGTTAGACAAGGGCGATTCACTTTTTTCACTACAAGTGCCCTTGCTTTACTGTGTGTGGACTGGACAAGCCCATGTATTATTCACTGGTCTCACTGGGTGATAAATGGGAAACCTCCATTCCAGAAGCAGTGGAATATTCACCAGTGCTTATCTCTTTTAATCCCATGACTGCAGGCCAAGTGGTTGAATTAGTCGGTGAGGCATAACAGTGCTGCTTAAACTGCAGGGGCAAGGTTGTTTAACCAGGAGATTGATCCACAAGCTATTTGTTTGATAAATAAGCTGCAGACCGTGTTTTTAGGACCTATCTAAAAGGAACACATGTAGGATTTGTGCTCAGGATGAATCACATAGTTATGACACTGTATATTTTCTGGAATTCTTTTTTTCAACATCTGCACATTCATTAATTTCTCCTCCCGGCTGCATTTGATGCAATATGAAAGCAAAGCATCAGAGCTGGTGGATTTTGAAACCGCGCCATCTAAAACAATTTGAAGGCAGTATGTTAATATTAAATCACATTAAGTCACAGTTCTCTCAGCGATTTGTTTCTATTAAATTGATTTTATTCAGGTTTATAAAACATCCCACTGTCGAGTCGTAGTAATTAAAAAAAACAAATTGTGCCTAAAAACTGATCATTTTTGACAGTTTTGTGTCTGTGTTGTCTTTTCCCTTGAGCCATTCTTTTTCAACAAGTAGACTTGGCTGTATTAGTGTGTGTGTGTGTGTGTGTGTGTGTGTGTGTGTGTGTGTGTGTGTGTGTGTGTGTGTTGTGTGTGTTGTGTGTGTTGTGTGTGTGTGTGTGTGTGTGTGTTGTGTGTGTGTGTGTCTGTGTTGTGTGTTGTGTGTGTTGTGTGTGTGTGTGTGTGTGTGTCTGTGTGTGAGAGTCTGAATTTGTGCAGGATGCTATGGTTTCTTTTACTTTAGGATAAAGCTGTGTGTTTTTTGTACTTTCAACAAATCCTGTGGACGCATACAGGGACACCTGCGGACACCACTGATGTGTAATAGTTCAGTTCATAATGCTTTCTGGAGCCTGTCTGGAGGACATCTTCTAAACAAGCGCAGTAGATTGAGAGTTATTCCAGGCACACATCCTCAAAATTACAACAAATTAGGAGTACAGATGTCCGAAAAGAATATAAGCTTACACCCTTTAAATTTAGGCAAAATTCATATCATGCAGACCCTTGAGTATGCTATGTTTGCTTTGCTCAGTTTCTTTCTGCATTCCCTATCCTCTCTTTGGCTCTCAGCCGATGTCCATTAATTACATTAAAGTGCTATATCTTTAAGTTCACAAATATATTCTTTTATTTCTAAAATTGGATGAACAAAATCAATTCATTGTTGGTTTTGGTCTTTTCATCGGATTGATTCATAATATAGAATTTCACCAGACCTCTCCTTTAAGTAATCAGCAGTATGTAAAAATTGTGCATTTTATGTAAAAGCATACATTCATTCAGTCTATAAAATCTTCAAAGTAACTTGCAGCTCAAGCTTTTAGATTAATATAGGGAAGTAAAAGTACAATGTTGGTATGTGATGAAATGGAAATACTCAAGTAAAGTACAAGCTCTTGAAAATGGTACTTCAGTGCAGAACTTGAGTAAATGTGGGTTTAACACCCTCTGAGGCATCGGCCTAAAGCACAGCCCTTCAACTGAGACACAAACGTCGCTGGTTTTTCATGTACTTTTCTGCAAGAGTTTCCTTGAGAGACTAAAACTTGTATTGCAGAGAAAAAAATCCCCATTCTCCTCAGCCTTCTCCCTCCATCCTCGGCTCCTCCGCAGTCATATCACAGCAATTTGGAAGAAGCAGAATCCTACAGTACGACTACACAGCCAGCCTTTGTTTTCCCCCACACAGAAACTGGATGTCTGCCATGGAGCTTTCTAGAATACTAATGAGGGTGGTTAGCGAGTCAAAGTTACTGACCTGAGGTGTCGGGATAGAGCGCAGACCAAGGAGTGGTGGGGTTGAGTGCAGCCAGACACCGTCTGCCACAAGAAGACCAGAAATGTCAAAGTTCATTACCTCCGGCTTGGCTTGCCCTCAGTCGGTCGGGGCGGATAGCAAACTACACTCGCGTCTCATTTGTCTTATTATGGGGATTTTTTGGGGATGACGGAGGGAAGCACGACGATGTTGTTGCACTACAATCAGTGCAGATGTTTCCTATTATATCTCACTTCGTGGAGATATCTTTTTTATTAACTCCTTGAAAGACATGCTGTAGCTTCTAAGGGGCGTATCACCTGTCACGTTGACACAACTGTGCCATGTGCTCTAAAATGCACTGTTCAGCCCCAGAAGACACTCCACATCAGGGATGAGAGTTGGTGGAGAAGGAGGTTTTGAACGGTCTCTGGAAGTGATGTCTCTCTCTTCCTCTCCACTTCTTTGGGTCTTCGCTCGTCTCTCTCCCCCCCTCACCTGCCCCGTCTGTCTTGTTTTTTTGTTTCATTTTGCCGTTGATTATGTTTCTGTCAGCCTCTATCTCCCATTTTCTCTGCCTATCATTTCTCACTCCACCAACTTTTCCAACTTCATTTACATTCTGTTCAACCTCCCCCCTCTCTCCCTCTCTCCGCATCCCTCCACAGGTGGTGAGGCCAGAAGAAAAAAAACTGAAGGAAATAGAAGAAAGAGACTGATCCCCCCTTTCTGCTCCTCATGCCTTTCCATGAACATAGTGAGGGTGAAGCTTATCAGGCAATTAATGTAGCTACTCGGCTATGAGGAGCCTCTCCATTATACACAAAGCCCATTCATGAGCTGGGAGATAACCCCTGTGCCTCCATTTGTATCAGGGGAGAGTAATTACCCCCCATGCAACTAATCTATCTCTGCAGCCACTGATTCATCTTCTATATGGCAACCTTTATAAGGAGGCATGCCCCATTTTTGTAAATATTTAATTCATAGTTTGATGGGACATTATGAATTACAAAGAAAACATTCCACTAGTCAGTGCAAATGTGTATCAGTCTCCCAGCTGCAGAATCCTGGCCTCTGTAGTCACAGCTGTATCACGACCACGTTGTCCTCGTGAACGGTGCAGACATTCATGCAGATGTAGTTAAATGTAGGATACATGTTTCCTATTTCAGGACAGCAGATTATGGATGTATTTGAAGTCACTAACATCAGGCTAAAATGGAAAAAAAAAAAAAAAAATCCAAACTGTAATCCACACGTACAAGAAACAAACATTGTAATTGAAAGAATTAGAAAGAATGACAAAAAGCATGCATTATGCACATATAGATCCTTAATAGGTTTTGAATTTTTGTTTTGTTTTATTTGTGACTGCTCAAGTATATAAATATACTAGCTATAGTGGCAAGTGAGAGTTATTTGATCCCCTTTTCTCTAATCTCAAAGTCCTAAATCCTTATAATAGATGTTACCTACCTTCATAACCTCAAGTGTCTCCTTCATTTGTGTTTCCCTATAACATTATATTTGGCAAAATAGTGTTCTGATGGGCTTAAATTGAACAATTACTGAGTAAAAGTGTTTGCAGGAAGGATTTGAAAAAAAAACTCAAACCATGGAGTGTAGCTGAGTGGTTTCCTATTGAAGAGCAACATTGCCATCTATCACTGAGAAACGGAAATGCAGATACTGTTTGGCTTCTTTAAAATCAGATGTTTTACATGTCTGCAGATAAATACTCATGAAACACATCAAGATAGTTTGACAGAATGCAAAAACAAATCTCACATGTGGTATCTTGTTTGCCTTTGTGCTGCAATGTCTTCAAAGTTTTTAATTTAGTATTCATAGTGAATACCAAGCAGGTTGAAAGTTATAGATAATCCCCCCAAAAAAGTAGGCAAGATAACCAGAATGCCTCCCTCCTGTCACTTGGCTCTTACTGACACGTTGACGGTATACTGACAGTCCTCATGCATATAATGCTGCCAGCATGGCCCTGGATGGGAATCCTCCATCGCCATCCTGAGATTTATTCCTCAAGCTTGTGCTCAGATAGTGTATCCGCATCGGGACGCGGCGATGCTGCCACATTTTCGAATGATAATCTCGCTTTGCTGGCAGTCCCAAAAGCCCCACCAGCGCCTTGTGTGGATGTGATTTAATTTCCCCCTGGCTAATTTAGGGAAGAGTGCATTTTATTGAGTGGTCCGTCAGTCTGTGTGAAAGATTGCAAGAGAAGGTGGTGCGGGTGATTAAACATGAGGCTGATGTGGCAGCGTGTTTGCTCTGTTGCAGGGACGGCGGCAGTGACATCAGAGTGTGTGATGCATGACCTCTCTTTTTTATTAGCCCACATGCAAACATATAAAATGCATCCATCCACTCCCTGAGACACACTTAGCGAATGCCACAAGAGTGTGTCATTATGATTGAGAGCGATGGTTTCTTTCTTAACCATAATTTCATGCATAATGTCACAGACGCTGCCCGACTGTTCTCTCCTAAATCCTAATTCCACATTCAGATTGGTTTATTTCTGAGACGCCTCAGCAAATCATGCCCCTAATTAATCGAAGTGATGCATCGATTCCAACTTCTGCATTCCCTTTCCTCTGCAATTTTCAAAGGCTTATGATAAATGCATGAGGAAACAGAAACACAATCAAAGCAGAGAAACTCCGCAGAAAAGGAGTACAGACTATGGCTATTTCAGACGTAGCATTTGATTACAACATTGTGTCCGACTCACTATAATTTCTGCTCGGCTGTACATCTGCAGAATAGATATTTTAATCAGGCTACCTCTCCTGCTCTCCTGTGCCCCCTCCATCCTTTGCTCTTCAGGGCTAACAACCCTTGACAGCAGGAGATGAAATAGAAATTTTGATATCAAACACCTATACAAAGGAGGGCTGACCTTTGATCAGCACGCCGTTTGATGTTATGACATGAAATTTGCATCATGGGAGCCCGGCCGCGGACACGACCGCAAAGGGCTAATGCTAGAGAGCCCTGTCAGGGATCTGCGAAGGTCAAGGGCCTATTAGGAAAGAACAAGCCCTCTAATCCCACACAAGGGCCCTGCACAGCATTTGATGTCCAATACACAGAAATGGAATAGAAAATTGAGCCCTGAGAACAGAGCAATGATACTGAGAGTATTCATTAGGTATAAGCCCATGAGTGAACAGGGAAGGAAGGGTATTATGGAATTATTATTAGATATGGTATTGTGTTTAGAGCAAGACATTTATAACCTCTGCTGGTCAAACAAGACAATGCTATAACAGGCTCCTACCTGCTGAAAGAAAAATCTGCTCATTTGTTAAATGACCTGAAAAGCATTTTATAAGTGAGCAGCTCCTTGCCAGAAATAAAATGGACGGCCTCTTTCAGGGTTGTGGTGGTGTGGGACACGTTTGAGCATATGGCACGCTCCATCTGAATGTTGTCTATTGATCTGTGGACAGGTGGATCAGGGGAGCGCTGAAGCTGTTTAATTATTCAAGCTGGCACGTCATTTTTCATACGTGGTGTATCAGAAAACCAAAAATAAATAAAAAATCCCATCCCACTGTACACATCTTTCATCTGGCCATCAGTTTGCAGCCTCATTACCTACACAGGACAGGGGAGGGGAGGGGAGAGGAGGGAAGGGAAGTAAAGGAAAGGAAAGAGGAGAGGAGAGAGGCGAACACATACTTTTACACATACATACTTTCTATCTCTCTCACACACACACGCACACGCACACACACACACACACACACACACACACACACACACACACACACACACACACACACACACACACACACACACACACTATTTAACAGGTCTGCAGCACTATGTCAGTCAATCATTTGATCCCATTTCAGGCAATATCATCATCTTTCTGCTGTCCTGTAATCAATATTTCAGTTTCATGTTTGGTCCCACTTTCAAAGAGCACACTGCAACGGGTTTGGTTTGTTTGGTTAATTCATGATACTTAACTCTTTGACCAACTAGAAGTACGCTATTGAAGTCTGTATCATTACCGGGTTGCAGACTCTCTCAGTCATCTCTTCAAATGCCGGTAGTCGTTGATACATGTTTGTGTGATCACAAACCACTGAGATATCACAGCCCACTCAAATAGGTCTTTTAGTAAACGTGCCGTGAGACTGAGACCGCTTAACCTGCATTGGAAGTCTGTAAAAGTACAGGCTACGTGACAAACTATATTTAGTATGCATGCTTTACACCACGGACAGACCCAGATTAAATACAAATAAAAGATTAAGATAATTTAATTAGCCCATGGTGCTAAAAAGGAATCCCGATAGAAAGACCATTCATAGTATTCATGTCTCAGACATTTTTAACCATAGGACAATATTAGCACATTTAATTATAAAATAACGTGCTGATGTTTAGCAGGTTTTATTCATCATATTCACCATCTAAGTTTGACGTGTTGGCAAGCTAACATTTACTGATTATTAAACACAACGTAGTCAATGGTTTTGTAGATATTTGGTAACAAACTAACGAATTTTACTTTAAATTCTAACATTGTGATGGCACTTTATAAAATGCAGAATGCAAAACTCAGCAGATTGCCAAAGTCAAGAGGATAAATTGTCCCTTGAGCTTGACCAAAAACTCTGAGGTCATGTCCACAGATTTTGTCATCCGTGCAGAACCAGCACCACAACCAAACCACTCCACTCTAAGGGGGCCGGACACGGGAGAATGAATACCAAAGGATTTACAGCTCACATGAACTCCTACAAACTATAGCTTTTACTAAAGAGATTACGCTATCATGGTATACGTGATGTCCTTATATTCATAGTTCATAACATTCTGCTATCACTTTCCTGAAGATACTCAAATGTGACTCATGGTTAAATGTATCAAGCACTCAAATTGTGACTTGTGCTATATTGGCAGCACAAATACTTTGTGGATAACCTCTGGCATCGTCTTGCTGTCACAATCCCCGAGTCAAATTTAGCAATCATTCCACCAAAGACAAATATCCGCTCTGGTTGAATCAGAGGTCAGAGTTCATTCTTTATGAGTCCCAATAATCTCCCAGGTATGGACGGCTGTATACTGCATTACCTCACTCGCCATATTTCCTGACACCAGTATGAGGTAAGACTTCTAAGGTCAGATGTCTTTAAGATTCAAGAGGTTTGCTGGCCTGATCAATAATTTTGGTCTCTCTAATTATCTCACCATTGCACTCATTAATTACACTTTCAAGGCTCATTTCCAGTGTTGACCACAGATGCCCATTCAGTGGGAGCACCCAGAGAGGTGAGGGTGGGAAGAGGAGGAGAGGGCGGGGCCTGATTAATACTCAGCCTCTCTGTCTGAGATCGACTGCCACTCGCAGGAGGTAAAATGCAGAGACTCCACCAAGTGGGAGACAAACTGTGTCTCAACAAATTCCTCTGATGAGCCAAATTGAGAGAGTGCAGCTTCTGCTTTGAAGTAATCCACTCGCACTTTTCCAGACTTCCTGTGTAGCCTTTCCTGACTGAAGGATACGTAACGCATGGACAGAAATTGAGAGGAAAGACCCTCATACTCCATATTTACTTTTGTGTGCACTATGTTAATATATATATATCTATATATATATATATATATATATATATATATATATATATATATATATATATATACTACTATATGTGCTTTTTGATGATTGAGGCAGTGCGATTTGTTCTGTGTTGGGGGAATTTGGGGGTAGGAACTTGAGTGGGAAATGTGGGGGTGAATGGAAAATGACATATGCAATGACTGTGAACTCTGTGCTTTTGAGAATAAACACAATTTACAAAGAAAAAAGAAATTGAGAGGAAAGCTTACTTGTATCCTTTTAAACACAATTAGATTGACATTCATGGCTCCCAGATAATGACCAAGATATTGGCGACCCCCAATGTCTATCTATATATGTCTCTATGTGTCCATCTGTGGTCCCTCATTAAGCTTCAACTCAATCCCATCCTCATTCCTTCATTATTTCTCCACTCTCCTATTCTCTGGAAATATAGAAAAAAACAGTCCTACTTTTTCGGGTGTGGGGGGATGATGGAATGAGTCTAGCTGCTGGCAAATCCAGAGTGATGTGTGACGTTGCTAAATGTGATCACTACCTTGCCAACCTCTCCATCTGTCCAAGAGGCGGAGTTGCCAGATTGGCTGAATAATTTCACGAGAACCAAACAGCTGTCATCTCCCATCTACAGCATGTTCCCATGACAACACCTGGATGAAGTGGGTGGAGAAGTGAAGAAGCTGACATTATCGTCGCAAGATTACAAAAATTGCAGGTTACAGCGCTTGTGTAGTGATCAATTCTGATTGGTGTTGTTACTGTATGAGTTAGAGTGTTAACTGTGTGTGACTCCCTTCTCTTAATGACACTGTTTGCCTTTGCAGAGTGCATTATGGAATATATGGGGGTGAGACTGCAGTGGCAGCCCCACAATATTGTTTTTTCGCTGACGCTGCTCTGACTCACTTGTCTCTAGCTAATTATCATATTATTATGGCTGGTGATTAGGTGTATATCCACCAGAGGGCAGACAGAGGGCAGTATTAGTTATACATGCAGCACCTAAGTGCTCCTCTGAATAACCTGAGCAAAGTATCAACTGGTCAGAGCTCAGCTGAAAGCACACAGAGGTCTGGCACACTGATGCCATCTGCTGTCGGTCCCCCCAAAAAACGACCAGAAGGTACTCTTACATTTCAAAGGATTGTTCAAGTCTTTCCAAGTCCTTAGAAGTGTTGGTCAAACTGTTTCGGTAAGCGTGGCTTATATATGGATGCATTCTGAAAACCAGATCATCGTTTGGCGGAGGAGAGGGCGAGCGCGAGAGATCAAGTGGTTTGGCATGCGGATGGAGGGAGGAGCAAAGAAGAAATAGGGAGGAGAGAAATAGTAGAAGGTTAGGAGAGGAGAACCAGCTGGGGTTGTACCTTGAGTCAGGATACAGCTGCAAGCACAGTGGGTTGTATTGCGGCTCAGGCCTAAACATGGAGCAGTTTCACGCCTCAGCTGCAGAATAGTCAACTGTGAGTCAGGAGACCAATAAAGAGACCGGCAGCAGATGAGTTTCAGCTTTTGTAGAGAACCCCCCCCCCCTCCCCTCCCCCCACACACACACACACACACACACACACACACACACACACAAGTCTGTGGTGTTGGACTCTATCTGTATGCATATGTGGATATGTTTGAGTGTATTCCATTCTTCTTTCTTTTTTTATATATCCCCATAAGATGAAAAACAAGGGCCTGATCCTGACCATAACAACAGAAAACAGATGGCTCGCTGTCATCCAGCAGCTCAGCACTACCGACCGGAGAGGTCCAAGGAAAGCACACAGCCTTGGCAAACATTGCTTGTTGTGAATGTTTCAAGACTATCTGGTGGGAAAATCATGTCACATTAAATATAGTTTACATTGCACAAGTGATTATTCTCCTGTCTGATTTTGCAGACATCCTGGCTTGGCTTGGCTCACCTCACTCCTTAGACGTAGAGGCGCTATCTTCCTCCACAAGGGGGCAAACTCTCTCCAATATTTGCCCGTGTGGTCCATGCGGACCTGCTGTAACTGGAGCCATGAACACATCGCACTGCAGTGACTCAAACAACAGATCTGTCTTGTAAGTATACGACAAAAAAGTGGCACAATTGTTTGGCTCAAGTGTTCGAGTTGGAGCCTCAGCTGCAGTCTGAGTCTGTTGTTCAAACGAGGCTTTAAAGCAAAGAACGACTCCTTCTTTACTTCAAAGGCATGCATGCCTTTTCTTTCACCTCGGAAATTAATTTCCCACCCTGATATACAAACTTGGCCGTTTCATCCCCCTTTTCAGTGATTTTTTTTTCTTCTTCTTCTTGCTCGAGGCAGGAAACGAACACAGGAGGTTTTGTGCTCCGCTGTGGTGGGGTTTGAGACCCCCCACCCCTCCCAGCGACTCAACTTGATGTTGGGAGATGAGACGGGAAACAGGTGTCACCCATGACCTTCAGTGCTCAAACACTACAGGCCCCACAAACAGGGGCTCTCCAGGAGGGAGGGGGGGAGGGGCTCTCCTCACAAGCTACTTTACCTTTTCTCCTCTCATCGTTTTCCCTCTCACTGACAAATATTAGTTGAATCCACGTTTGTAATCATAGATTATTTCCATCGGATTTCAGGATTGGGTGCTGAACAGCATTACTCCATTACCCAGTTACGCTGCGTTCCGCTGGGGGTTCACCCCGTTCTCACCTCGACTCAGGAAGATGACCCCCCTCAGACAAAGAAGGGAACACAAAGTAATAACCTCTAAATCCCGATGACTGGCTTATGTGAAGCCGGAGACGATTGGGAAGTCTGCCGCTGAGAGGGAGCGGTGTGGGAGCCGGCGGTGTCTGTGTCCTCGGCGTGTCTGTCAGCGCTGCTCCTATCACCCACTCTGTTTTCCTCATAAGAAAAAGATTAATTCTGCAGATTATCAAGCTTCAATAAAGTACTTACTGTTAACCAGTCGTTGGGATAAGTTGGTGCCTTGTCCAGACGTGCAGGATGTGCGGTCAAACAGAGGTGAAGGACACAATAGACACATCGTTATACAACTTTAAAAAAAAAGAATGGTGTACTTTGGTACACCACCTGTGAACACCACAACATACAGTTTCCTAAGGACTTTGGGTAAAGAGCCATATAACAAATTAACTGATCATCAGACCAAAGAAAACCAAATGTCAAGTCCAGCAATTAGCTGAAATTGTGGCACCATAATACATACAGTCATGCAGTTTATAGTTTGCCAACTCTGATTGCATTCCGCCTTTCCAGAATTTCTTAAGATAAGAAAACTATACATACAATATAAAATATCTGAACAAGTATTACTGGGGTATAGAGGAAATTACAGAATCACAGGAGTATCTAAGTTTGACTGCCATTGGCCGTCTATTTAGAGAGAAGAAAAGAAAGAGGAAGAGGAAGACAACTCTAACTGGCCTAAATAGAAAATGCCTTTAGGACAAATTATAATAAGCAAGTAACAATCTGAGAAACAAACGGACTGATTATTTGGGTCATTTCTGATGAGGTCTCCACATGACTCCTCGTGCTGAAAGATCAAACCCCATTACATTATCCTAGATGATCCTCAATAAGTCACCCGGTTATTCTTTGACACATAAACAAACCCTTTACTTGATTCCAGTTCCACTTAGCCTGTATTTCACGTGAGCAGCTGTATGCCAAAGCGTTATGGACATTATTTCACCACAGACATGACCATAGAAATCCCAAACCATTTGTCTATAGAAGGGCGCCTGTTTATGGACTAATGGTTATCCTGGTTGTGTGTCTATGGCATGAGCCTGACAGCCAACTGTTTGACACTGAGGCCATAGAGACAGATGGCAACCAAATGCCTTTTATTGCCTGCCTTTGCCACTTGTGTGTCCCGATCACATCAGTCATGAAACACTGCAGGGACTACATGACATGGAGATCTCTCTCTCTCTCTCTCTCTCTCTCTCTCTCTCTCTCTCTCTCTCTCTCTCTCTCTCTCTGTCTCTCTCTCTCTCTCTCTCTCTCTCTCTACAAAGCTCCCCAGGCCGTCAGCCTATCAGATCAAAATGAATGATGCGGTACAATCAGTGAATTATGCTTTTCATATTCAAACCTGCTGCATTCTGTATGCATAATATCTGTGTGAACAATTTCTCCTGTATTTGTCTCTGCGTATATATCTGCGTGCATACTGTAAATGTTTGTGTGTGAGTTTGTGCTTCAGTGTCATATTGCCGCACGATGTGCTGACACAGCGCCTAAAGCTACAAGTCGCACCTGGTGTGTGAGAGCACTTCACCAGCTGCTGATGCTTGAATATCAGACGTGCACATGCGTGCGCGCGAACACACACACACACACACACACACACACACACATTCATACCGTATGCACACAACTGTATATTTGTTCCTTCCATTCCTTGTACATGTGTGCGTGGACACATACGCCCTTGCATTGACATATGCTCCCTCGTGTCACGCATTGCATGTAATCCGCGGATGCATGTTTCAAAAGTGCAACAAAGAATGACACGCAAATCAATATGATATTGAATGCAGCTCCTCCTGGGAAACAATGAACCTAAATACTCTGACAGCCTGTTCTAAAACACTTAAGTGCATTTTAAAAGTGAATTATGTCAACAGATGCAGATGACTATTTAGGCATTTGGGAGATACTTTAATATTACAATAATATTGCTATTCTCTTTCTTGCTGAGAGTTAAATGAGGAGATTGATACCACTCTTCACATAATATGTCCATCAAATATAAAGTTGGATCCAGCAGCCAGTTATCTTAGCTTAGCATGAAGACTGGGGGACGGGGGTAAACCTTGCTCTGTCCCAAGATTACAAAGTCCACCTCCCAACACCAGGTGCGACTCCCTCGAGTTGCTTTGTGGACTGACTCCCTCTCAGAGGATGTACCTGTTGACTTAAAAAACATACTCAGAGCGTTTGTCAAATGAATAATAGACCCGGTGTGGGACTATTTCATTCTCTGACTTGGTAAACAGTAGGTAGGTACACTTTAACAGTGCCTTTGACTTTATGAATTATCCACAGCTCAGGCCTCGTAATTCTTAACTTGGTTATGTACTTCTAGTTGTTTACTTTGTCCCAAGTGTCGAAGTCTGTACCTGTGCACACAGCTTTCCGCTGATAGCACATTAAGGGACTTCACACATATTGTCCTGACCGCTTCAAACAAGACAAGTAAGATCAAAGACTGTCTAGACTCAGAACTACCGCCGCACTGTGCTGTCAGAGTAAAGCGTGGAGTCGCCTGACATTTGTTTGAGATAAAAACACAATTCGCCAAAAGTGTGTGGCTGAAGTCGGAGATAAGGAATCAAAGTTGAGCTGGCAACAGTTGAGCCACCGCTGGGGCCTGAAAGGTGACGGTGGCAGAGCTACTATCACTTCCTTCTAATGCGGGCTAATCTAATCAGCTGTATTACAGTAAAGAGGTGGACAGACTGTAGGTGAAGCAGTAGAGACGCCAGAAGCCTAACACTCCAGAGATTAAACCCACATCAGACAAGACTGGAGGAAAAATAGCACATGAGAGATTCAAACTACTTGTCGAGGATATGTATTTGGAGTTTTTGTTTACTTATCAGATATATTTGATCACTTATACAGCCTTGATTTTAATTTAAAGGTGCAGCTTTTCTAACAACTGCTGATTCGCAGCATAAAATACAGCTTTTACCTGTTTTTCATCAAGGGAATTTCCTCTATGTTCAGTTCTTGTTGACATATTTGTTTGTGGTGAGGCAGGGAGGAGAGAGGAGGCCAAGGTGAGAGGCAAGGAAACCATCATACCCCCTTCCGAGATGGACAAGCCCCTATTATGCCCTTGTGCACCCCCCCTGCTCCTTCTCTGAGTGGGGGCTCATAATTGGACCTTTATGCTGTGTGTGAATTCTTCGCCTGCACACACTTTCCCAGACTGTGTCCGGCCACCAAACAGATGGGGTCTGTATGCAGAGGACACACACACACACACAGCCTGCAAACATCCACACACATGCACAGTGCACGGGACATGTCGCACACCCTTGCCAGACCCTTCTCATGCCCTATTAATAAAAAGAAAGCAGCACAATAACAAGAGAAGGAGTTGGAGGAGCCCCCCCACTCCCTGAATCCCGGGGTCTTAAATGCACAGAACATTCAATAATGTATTTGTAACTGGGACGTTTGAAGTCATTGAGGGAGAATGCATCATTTCGGGGGAAAGAGGGAGAGAGAAGAAGCAATGGCCAAAGGTCTATTGTTTGGCCTTTCCTTGGCTTTGTTCACATTATTGAACATCATGGTAAGTAGCATGGCTTGGAAGAAAGCAACATATTGCCAAGGCAACCAGAGCCTGTAATTGTCTGTTCATACTTTAGAGCTTGCAGCTGCACAGGCTCTTCTCTTTTGGGCCATTTGCTGATAACGGCAAGGAGAGGGAGTTTAGGGGCTGTGTGTGTTAGACTTTTTTCCGTCTTTCCAAGTATCTTCCCTTCCTTTCTGTCCTTTTCTTCATCTGCACCAACTCCCTCGTTTCACCAGTTTCTTTCTGCAACTCACTCATTTTCCCACCTCATCCCCGAATATGTCAGCAGCTCTGTCACATGCCCTCTTTACTCTCTTCACTCATTATGTCACTCACTCCCCTTGAGTTTCTCTCACTTACCTCCCCTGTCATGTACCTCAGTATGTGACAAGATAACCATGTGCTGTACAGTCGATTTGCTCCTAACAAGTCTGCCACTTGTTAGTCTGTCGGATCTACTTCGTTTGGACACTCCTGTCCGTCAGCAAACAAGCTTTGTGATCCGTATCTCCTGAGCCACGCTGGGCCCATTTCACAGTGGCAGGAAAAACACCACCTTTTCTCAGAAAATGCTCGTATTGTGATCGTTCGAGACAAGAGAATATGATTTATGTCTTGATGTGTATGGGAGAGACAGATTACAGAGCATTTGTAGCTGTGTGTGTGTGTGTGTGTGTGTGTGTGTGTGTATGCGTCCATGGGTGTCTGTGTTAACTTGTCTGACTTTGTCCTTTAAATTATTCATATCTTATGAAAAAAAATAGGAAACCGCTTCCAGCTCCTCACCAAAAGTATATCCGCTTCCCGCCATTTAAGAGCAGGACAAATTGGAACGCAGCACTTTCACGATTCAAAACTAACAACATGATGGATTCTGTCTGGGATTTCCTCCAAATCAATAGTCACGCTTTTTCTGATGGAATGTAGCTGGAACATCTGCTGCCCGAGGTCCAACCAACAGGTGCTGCAGAGCTGCTCATTGTCGTGAGAACACACGGAGCCCACTGGGAGCATGGCAAGGCCAGGTGCTCCAGCCATGCTCATCTGGGTGGGGGGGGCGCTTTATTAAACCAAGCAGAACTGTAAACTTGATCCAGGACAGAGCAGAGTTTAACACGGAGCCAGTTCGCCCACGCAGGCTAACATTGCCTCATGAGGCTCTGTACGGATAGGAGCGGGTTACTCACTAAGGCTCTTATAACTCCTTCATACTCCTGTCTGTCACAACAACCGCTGTGGATGCAAAGCAAGCGAAAAAAAGATGTCTGATTTGCAGATTTTGTCGGAAACGTGGAACATGCAGGGGAAAAATACTGAAATATTTGCAGGATAATAGTTTTGCCTGACTGCATAGTCTGCATACTGGGGGGACATTTACAGAGGGAAAACTATTCAAGGGAAAAAATAACTGAAACAACACTTCACCCAGAAATGTTTGTTTTTCCCATTTTGGCAGTATTGACATAGCTGTTCCTTCGTTCCGGCCTATCCTGTCCTTTCACACACACACCCACACCCACACACAGCCAACCTTGTCGCTGCAAGCCTTCACCCCGGCAACAAGCCCAGAGGAATTGATGATTTTCAACACTTCCCCCTCAGGGAGTGTGTTGATTGCTGACGATAGGGACTGCAAGGTGTGTCTACGTCAACGAAAAGAAGAAAAAAGGATGATTAGAAACAGCGTTAGAGCGTAGTCATTTTCACATAACCCTGACGATTGCTTGTTGCTCCGAAACTCGGTATTCAGAGACGCTGAGCAAATCCTTTTTGCTAATTTGGGTTTTGGTGCCAGAAATGTGGTGTGATATTTCACAGAGAGGGGAGAATTGTAAAGTCCAGCTGTTGGGTTTGACAGCTTTAGGGCACAGCTGGTCTCAGTCTTTGTGTGTGTGTGTGTGTGTGTGTGTGTGTGTGTGTGTGTGTGTGTGTGTGTGTGTGTGTGTGTGTGTGTGTGTGTGTGTGTGTGTGTGTGTATGTGTGTGTGTGTGTGTGGCTAATATGCACATATAAGTTAAAAGTGGTTCATATCCGTTTCAAATCATTTTTATTAATAGCTGATGTAATGGAGTACGATGTTCACCAATTAATTGTGCCTTTCAAATGATATGAGCAAGATTGAGAGAGACTGGAAAGAGCAGTGACGAGGTGTGAAATTAACCATTGAGATGGAGATATAAAACCACTGAACATGTAATTATGATTCACCCAGTATGAGTTTAAAGATCTTTTCTAACCACATTTGTGAGTTTGACCTGCTCCCCTTACTTCAACCTATGAGACTCCAGTGGATGGAAGGACGGAAGGATAAGTGAGGGAGGAAATCCTGTCCTCTGGGTCCGGTGGGGAGTGAGACGAGCCTCGGCTGTAACCCTCAGGGATCAAAGGTAGCCCAGTCAGACCCAAACACAGTCCTCTCCTCTCCTCTCCTCCCGTCTCCTCTTCCTTCCCCTCTACTCTCCCTCTCCCCCATTGTTCTCGCCTCTCCTTCTTATCTGATCGGGCATCCACTCACTCTTATTTGCAATTCTAATGAAAATCAGACACCTGCCCTGCCAACCTTCACCCCTCTCTGCAGATCCCTGCCACAACAACAAGGAGAAAAAGACAGAGAAGAAAAGAGGCAGAAAGAAAAGTTAGCGAGATGAAGAGAGTGGGAGAGAGCCCCTATCCGAAGAAGGATATTATGTTACTGCTGGCTTGGTAGATTGGATTGTCAGATGGCCCAGCGAGGTTAGAAAAAAGTGGTCTCTTTCATTCTGGGTTGCTGCGACAGAGGTCTTCTCACACAGTGAAAGGAATCCTGATATGATGTTGGCTGTCGGACTAGTCAGGGGACCTAATCACTCCCACGGGAGAGTTAACATTAAGGGGATCCTGTCATCTCTTTCCCTGTTGGTGGAAGAGGTGGGAGCTTCTGAGGTGGAGATGTTATGAAGCCAACAAGGATTTTGAAGCCATCTGTGCTGATATGCATCGCCAAATTGAAAATGGGCCCTTAAAGCTTTATTTATGAGTTGGTATCAGTGAGCATAAATGCATACCATATAATGTTACAGATTGTGTAACACTAGTTAAAGACAGTATTCCCGAACAAGAGCTTCCTCTTTGTATTCTGCTAATTCCCTTACCTCATCTATCGCAGCACACAATCTGCACCTCTCACTGGCCCTCAGTCGCTGATAGCCAAAGGTTGAGAGTATCAGCGGCCCTAAATGGGCCTTCAACAGCCAGCAGACTGAAGAGAGGAAAAGAAGCAGGTGGGGAAGGAGGGAGGCCGGTACGATGCTATCAGTCCATTACAGACCCCCGAGGACAAAAGCAGCTTCTCTCTCTTTCAGTCTGGCCTAGTTGTGGCCACTACGCTCCACATATGCGTACCTACACAAAGACGCCTTGATACAGGTGTCAAGAGGTGCCAGTCACTTTGACTGGTCTGTGTGTTGAGTTCAACCCTTGTTTTAGGTTACTTTCTACTGAAAGGGACAAAGCGACAAAGGCCCCAAAAGGCTAGGCCTCCTTCTGCCTTGTCCATTCAAAAGACATTTTTAAGTAGAACACCCTACATGTAAAGTGGATGTTCTATTGGAATTTAGATATTTTGGGGATTTAGATGCTGATATCTTCTGACATTCAACATTTGCCGCAGCCAAAGGAAAGCATGTGTAATAGCCACAGAAATGTTTGCAACATTCAAATTCATTTCAGCCTTGACTAAACCAGCCCATTAGTTTGTCCCCCTCCCAGTAACCCCAGTGCTACTTTCCTGGGACAGAGAGAAATGTTTTTGTATGGGGGCTTAGGTGACAGCTAAGGAAAAACAACACACACCTGTTTCCCCCCTTTTAACGACTTCCCCACTCCCTCCCCTTGGAGCAGCCACATGGGCATGGAGAGTGGATTGTACCGGTGCTTAATCCATACGGGCGAGGACAGTGGTATTGTCACCCATTTAGAGGGTGCCGGGGACACGTGGCTCACCCTTTAGCACGCTTGAGGGAGGACGGGTGAAGGCAGGCTGCGGGCCGCAGTGGCAGGTGCTGTGACGGATGTCCCGTGAAGTGCCAAAGCAAACACAGGGATGCGAGGTGGGGTCAGGGTGGGGCAGTCAGAAGGGTAAAGCGGGTATGGGAAGATTAGTGTGCCATGGCCCTGCCCTTTAGAGAGAGGAGAAGGGGAGGGAGCACAAGGGAGGTGCGGGCGGTGAAAAAGAGAGGTGTCAGGGCACAGGGTCACATTCTGCTGCATCATGCCTTTGTGTTTTCAAGCAAGGTGCCGAACGAATGACCTCAGAACAGAGTTCAGTATGAAATAATGCAAGACAGAAAATGAAAAAGATCCAAGTCAGCTTTGGACCCCCTCCCTCCCTCCACTACCCCTTCAAAAAAAGGCAGTGCCACAAGGGCAATCTCCTTTTCATAATACTTGAACTTGAAAGAGAACTTTCAGTCCAGCTCCAACTTGCAGCAGTAGCCGTGGGAGGAAATATGAATCAGGTAGAGTTTCACTTGCCTCATGTCCTCTAATGGCCCACCCAATCACCAGGACATGAGCATTTCACAGAACATGTGCACAGGAAGCCTGGAGGTATTGCTGTTACACAACAGAAACCGGATACGCCATGTTCGCTAACCTTGGGTCCCTGTCCTGCCCTCGGCCCCCCTCGTACCTTTATGAGGGCGACGAAAGAAGGGCCCAGAGAATGTGTGAGCTTCAACCTGTTCTGGACTGAACACTAGTGGGCATTTGTGGATGAAAGGTTGCATGGAGGCTGTAGAGAGTTTGGACTGTTAGCCAAAGGTCCAAGACACATCTGGAAACGTCTTTTATGTTACCGGAGAAACGACATGCAAGTGGGAAAGGGCGTTGAGTTGGTGATGGCTGGGAGAGCAAGAGCAGTCGAGAGAAGCCAAAGGTTAGACTGCAGGCAGGACTAAGGACCTATTGCCTTGCTTTTCACAGTGGGCCAGTCTAGCTTACTAACTGGACCAATTGGTCGACCCATTTTCAACCCAAAGTGGAGGGAAGAAATAACCTGATCACAATGGTGCAAGTACAATGCCCCTGGGATGACAAGGGCAGTCATCTCAGGGGGAAACAAGAAAGAGAGTAGCAGGTGGCAATATAATTTCCTGTTGCCTTGACCTGACCATGGATCTCAGAGAGCCTCCGACACCAGTAAAGCTTTTTTTACCTGTCTGCTGTGATAGAGAGGGGCGAGACACTATAACGGTACACTTTCATACAATATTTTCCTCAAAGGCATTCATTGTGTTGCACTTGTTTGTACTGGAAAGTTTGTACAGCAAAGTGACGGATATAAATGTGTGAAGAATCTAAAAAGAGAGCTTGCAGCCAATCGCTGCACAAAGTGGCAGCGGTTTTCTGATTGTGGGGCTGGCAAGCGCCTCAGTTAAAGCTAACTGAAGCCCTTACTCTAGCTTGTAAAACTTTTCATTATGCATCTACTGTACAGTTCCAAAACCAGGGCAGGGATGTCGAGTCAACCAAGCAGTACATGAGCGGTAAACATGAGCCGAGGAATGTCTGATAGAAGTTCAGAGGTCAGAGCGAAGCATGCCTTGGCAGGGACAGAGGGACATAGCCACCTGGTCATCTGGGTTAATTATAAATGTAGCAGGCCGCAAGGGGGGAAGATGAGCTGGACAGCTGTCTCTCCAGACACACATATAAACACACACACACACTCAGGATCACAGCCCATATGCATGGTCCGCTCTGCTGAGCACCAGATCCCAGGGGCCCATCGTGGCTGAAAAGCCCTCCACTGCAGCCAGGTGGAACTGGGGAAAAGTTCACCATCACAGCCGCCGAACCCTTTTTGACTCTTTCTATCTCTCTCCCGTCTCTGTTTCTCTCTTCGAGCCTCCCACGGAAATTCAAGATGAAGTATATGTTCCTTGGACTCGTCTACTGTAATTCTCTGGTATTCTCATGACTATCTTGATAGGAAATAGACCTTAGAGGGCTTTTGGAAACGAGAAGTTGCTGATTTATCAGGAGTTAGACATTGTTGATTGGGTGATGAAATGAGCAAAGTGGAGATCAATGCTCGAGGGCTGAAGTTCGTATTATTCATGCCCCAGGAAAATGAAAAATTCAATCTTTTGTCTCGAGTATAATTCCAAGCAGTGTCTGGAGAATGTATTCAGTAATATATTTGAGTAGAAAGCTGTAACTCCTTGTCCCCAGACCGCAGTCACAGATAAACAAACATGGAAGATGTTCATAATTGGTCCTCCTCCATTCAAATAGCAATTTGTCACCGCCTCCCCTTGGCTGTGCCCACGGGGACTTTGTGCTAATAGGTTTAATTGTGAAATAAGTGTTTCTCCGTGCACAGGCAGGAATCAAAAACCCCACAGGTGCGACTGCAAGACACACACCACATGATTACCAGTCACACAGCAGTATCGGAGAGAGGATGCAGAGATACTGACACAGAGAAGAGAAAAAAAAGTAAAGCGACGGGAGCAGATGAGAAATGGGGCTGATAGATAGGGACAGGTGTTAAAGAGACACCAAGAGAGTGAGAAATATGAAATTGAAAATCAAGCAAGAAATAGAGCAGGGGTTATCATTTGCCAAAGAGGCTGATGCCAGACATATGTCTTGCTCATAGGTTATGAAACTGGACACAAGTCATATTATGAGCATATTCAGCACCTGTGTTTTTAAACTAGATAATATTTCACTGGCTGAGTGTTATTGATGGAGGAAAAACGCATTATTTTTTGCTGATCTTGTAAAGCGATGAAGATGAAAACTAGTACTGCTATCCCAGCTGATCGGAAGTTACATGAAGTGCGTCTTGCTTTTTTCTGCCAGATACGATAGATCTAGAAAGCAGACCTTCTGTGTTAAGCTTGAGCCTTTGTGGAGGCATTGTCCAAAAAAAAAGCGCTGACAGCACAGAAACAACCCCCTATGAAAGCGCTTTACTGTATGCAAGTGTCCACTCACTGGAAAAGCCATTGCAGTAAAGTGGAGGAGTAATCCTGGCAGGGCCTGTCTTTTCACTTAGAAAACCCATAAGAGTCCAAGCCCTAAGCAGAATGCCTCCCTTGACGCCCATAGCTGAGATAGCAAATGACGGCAGTAGGGCTGCTGTGTTTGAAATAAACACAAGCCCGTGTCCACTGGGCACAATAAAAGTGATGCTGGCTTAATCACTCTCATGACGACAAGAGAACACGTTCTTTACATTGCAAACAAGTGTGTGTGTGTACCCCTCGAGCGCTAGTTTTCAACGTGGCTCGTCACATGCATGGTGTCCTTTCCAAACAAACGTTCATCTTCACAGGCAGTTATATGTGAGGCTACAGACCACTTCGATAGGTTTAGAAGAAGAGCGAGGTTGACGTTAGCTTACGAACTAACTCAGTGAGAAAATGTCAAATTATATTTTTAGATGTACACGGGACACAAATCCCAATCTCCTTGGACAAAAGTCCTGCAATTGTTTGACCCGCCCACCCTGGACAGACTCACATGGATTTCATACTAAGTCACATTCTCTTCCTGTCCATTTGTGCAGCAGGAGGATTTACATTGGAGTTAGTTGAAAGCCCGGTGCGTCGCATACAGCCGCTAAAGGGGGCTTCTGACCGCTGATCTCCAATTTTTGTGAGGCACTGACCAACCGGCGGAATTTGACGAGCTTGGGAGTGAGAACGGGTCGGTGTGTGCGTTTTGACTACGTGTGTCTGAGGTTTCATGCAAATCAAAGTCCACCTGTGAAAGACGGATAAGAGCTTTCTCGTTCAAGGGCAGATCATAATAGTACGATACCCGGACTCCAACCTTCTCTTTCAGCATGAAGGAGAAAGAAATCCACCATTAATTATGTGATAGACGTAGAAATCTGCTTCTTTTGAAGTCCAATCCATAAGGCTCAGCGCACTTCACTCTAATGTTGTTTGTCAGATCCAGGCAGAGGAACATCCTTAGCCTTTCATCTCCAACCGCACAATGACAGCTGGAGGCAATCTGCTGCGTGTCCACCATGCCAACCCGCTTCTTCTCACGGGCATCTGCCTTCGAGAAACCACAATGTCACCTGTCACTCAGGGGCGCCATTAAACCATTCAGGCCCCCAGGAGATTTGATTAGGCGGGCCTGCCAGCATTTAACTCACGAAGAAAATGAAATGCCCTGCTGTTGTCCCTGCTTATCGTGGTTTAAACCCTGCAGTCAACAGCACACAGAAGTTGGCCAGAAGGACAAGATGGATAGAGATAGAGGAAGTCTGCAGGCAGAGACGCGGTCTGATGGAATTGTTCCATTGATGCATGTATTCATTCTGAAATGTATGTGGTTGTGCAGTAAGTTGTCAGAAATGACGAATAATTGAATTTACTTGATCGTAATATAATTTGCTCTCTAATTCAGTATCATTATTCAGATCAGCTAAGATATAACTTTATTAATCCATAAAGACATTATTGTGCCAGAGTTTCAATAAAGATTACAACCGAAGAATAGCAAAAAAAACTATTAGAATACAAATATAAACATCTATGAACAATAGAATGACAATTTTTAAGTGTAAAATAATATAATAATGACACCATTGCAAAATAGAATACAATCACAATGAAAGTAAGGTAAATAAATAATGTCAAAATGTCAACAGCAAAGATTAAATATAAGAGTAAATGTATAAGTGTATAAGAAGTGACACCGAAACAATGCCTAATGGAAACTAAAATAGAAAAGTAATATTGAGCATAATGTATGTCTGTCCTTCTACTCAGTGCACATATTAGTGCACTAGTGCACATACAGTACGTCCTGCTGTTGCTTCAAATGCGCACTGCATCTGACCCTGAATTTTGAACTGCCCAGATGAATCCCTAAAGAAGAAGAAGATACAGAAAGATTAAACTATGTCTTCATTGTGCATGAAAACAGTTTAATCTTTTTGTTCAAACATAACTTGGAAAAGGAGCCCCTAGCCCTAACTTGGTGTGGCCAGAGGAGCTGGCCTCGGTCCCCTGTCACCCAGCTACAGCATCCAGCCACAGCCAAACAAAGCAAAAGTGCCAATCAGCTGCAAGTTGAGCCCAGCTGTTGCTGGGGCCGGGACACAGGGAGCAGAGAGCAGGGTGGGGTGGGGACTAAATGTCCAGTGCGGGAAGAAGGGAAGGGGGTGAGGCGGCGGTGGCGATGGGAGTGCAGAAAGGGAATACAGGGGATGGAGGGGATCAGGCTGAAGTGTTGGACGAGGGATCGGGTGATGTTTGGCCAAGGCCTGAGGAAGTATCATATGCGACACCTTCATGCGAGAAGGTTACTCAGGGCTGAGCCAGCCTCCTGGACCACAGGCCTCGGGAAAAGCTGACGGATACACAAGTCCACACACACACACACACACACACACACACACACACACATACACACACACACACACACACACACACTCTCTTCGCTCACATTCACACACAAATATTCAAAGATGAAAGCAGGCACCAAAGCACATCCTCGGCATCCCGTTTGACAGCACACACACACACACACACACACACACACACACACACACACACACACACACACACACACACACACACTCATTGATTAATCCATATGGGCTAGCACAAACACAGCAGCTTCTAACAGCTGAGTGGTGAAATTGGAGGGCTCCACCCAAACAAAGCTAAACAGGTCGCAATCAACTCAATAGTCTGCTGTCCCTTGCAGGGCCTTGAGACCACTGAAACGTTGCACGACGCGCTAAATCAAATACAATCATTTACGATCTCATCAGACATGGAGACTCAGACTCAGACTTCTGCGAGCACACATATTTAAGCGGGAAATATTGAGATAATACAAAGCAGAAGTCTCTTAAAAAACACTTGAAACATTTGGCAAATCAAAAGATGATAAACCATATGAGGCGGTATGCATTCCTAACGCTGCAAGGATAAAATAATTCTGTTAATCTTGGATGTCGGGACACAAGCATCCATCATCATGCCAAAAGATGAAAAGGAAACCTTCTATTTTATCTGTATGTCGATCCCTCTTTCATCCATCTGTCCGCACGGAATCAGCTTTTGCACTTACGTTGTGCATTTATTCAAAGATAATTCTTCTGAGCCCGCAGAAACTCTTCCTCTGGGTCAAAGTGTCCAATCAGCAGGTGGTGGTCTGGCGATTAACATCTGAGCGAGATGTGATCACAGATAGCCCTCCCTCTCTATTCCAGCTGGAGCCGGGCCGGCGCTCGTGACTGACAGCTCTGCTCTTAATAATTCATCTGGCCCTGGGTGTGTGAAGGTCAGGAGATCATCTGCTTGGGCTTGGGTGCTGAGGAGAGGTGGTATTGTCATCAAATATTTATTGACCTGCTGTACTCCAATGCAATCTCAAAATACACAATCTCTCGCCGCTAAACACGGCACAAATTCGCACCCGCCGACTTCAGCGGGATGGCAACGGCACCGATTCTGTTTGACTGTGTGTGAGGGTTGCTGGTTGTTGAAGCGGGGTACAAAGGAGAGGGTGTGTGTGTGTGTGTGTGTGTGTGTGGGTGTGTGTGTGTGTATGTGTATGAGTGTTGTTTTGCTTAGTGAGCATATGGATTATGAGTCAGTGAACAGACGTAACTGCTGATGAGCCATTGCGTAATCCTGTTTTAATTGTCTCGCCAGATGGAAAATAGCACTGAATGCACCAACGCTCGACATTACATGCCGCTAATCCTGATTTCTGCAATTGCAGAGTACTACAATCAATGAAATTGCACACACTGAAAGGGACATTTCAGTGTTTGTCAATCTGCTTATTTTTGTCATATTTTTCTCCCATTGGCACTATTGGTCATAACAGTTTATTCACCACCTCGTTAAGTAGGGAGCTTGTGAAACATGGACTCCAGTGAGAATGGCGTCACTTGTTGAAGAGAAAGAGGAAGTTCCTCCTTCAGCTTTTCAAAAAACAAAGATCCTCTCAGCACCATGGAAATCTCTCCCTGACGCACGCACACGGCAGTCTGTTTCCATCGGCATGGAGCTATGCCTTGCTTTCAAATTAGCTTGTGTGAATGCTAGAGCAGCAATAGCAATATAAAGTGTCCCTAACTTTACATGTATTTTTTTCTTTTCTTTTCAAATTGACTGCCACTATAAAGGCAGACTCCAATCGTGGCTATTTGCTCTACAACTGATAAGCATGGCTACAACAGCTACAAGGACTTCCAGAAGATTACATTTAATTTCTTTAATTTCTTTAGCTGACGCTTTTTATCCAAAGCGACATACAATAAGTGCATTCAACCATGAGATTACAAACTCAGAACAAGAAAGTACAATTTCTTCAAGAGAGCCAAACTGCATCACCATATATTAGTAAGTCAGTAAGTATCATTTAAGTGCTAAGGTATAGTCGAAAAAGATGTGTTTTTGCAGCGGAAGATTTAGAGACTTTCTGATTATTCTCACTGTCTCATAGAAGTGTTTTGGAAAGCTATAGGAGGCAGAATATCCCTGGTTGGCCAAATCCCTCTAAGAGACGTGGTGAGTAAAATCTTGACACGACCAAAGTCATCACAGGCAAAAAAGATATAAGTATTGCATTGAAAATATCCTGAAATAAGTCCAAAAGCCACATCGGCGACATATGGAATATGCTATTGAAAGCATAACAGCAACAAAAAGCTGCCGCCAATCAATTGATCAGTAGCAGCCTCGAAAGTCACATTTCTAGTTCCAATTCGGAGCAAAGTGCCGTTCATATGAAATATTTTGAGAGCAGCAAGAACCTCCATATGTGGACATGTCTCCACCAGTCAAGCCCAGCAGCTGCAGAGACGCCAGCAGAACTGATGACCTAATGCTAGTCCTGCTTCATCATGATCACTCCTGAAGGAACATACACACACACACACACACACACACACACACACACTGAAATACAAATCCCCTCTCTGAAGCCAAGGCATTACGCTCCACACACTCCCAGATTTCAGGCAGGTGCTGCTGTTGTTTGTCGGAGCGCTTGGCAGTCGTCTCGGATTGCCGCATTTTTGATGCATCTGTATCAGCTTGATACGAGCAACTACGTGTTCCTCGAGGTATGCTGCAGACCAAACTCACAGGACCTTACTGTTCCAGTGCAATGGGGAGTCCACCAAGGTGTTATGCCTCTTAGAAAAGGACTGTTTGCCCATGACAGAATGGTGATCTAACTGTGTGTGTGTGTGTGTGTGTGTGTGTGTGTGTGTGTGTGTGTGTGTGTGTGTGTGTGTGTGTGTGTGTGTGTGTGTGTGTGTGTGTGTGTGTAGGCATGTGCATACTGTTACATAGAGTGTGTGGGTGGTCGGTCCAGTGGTTACTGTGCCACACCACCGAGGTGTGAGGGAAAATAGTGTGTTTCCTCGAGGGTTTCCGAGAATGAGCCACGCAGCAACATCGCTGCTGCCGCTGCTCATAAATCTGCACACCACTCATTAACACACACAACTGAGGGAATATTGATACACTTCGGTGTGTGACTGTAGTAAAAGTGTGTGGTTGTGTGCACATCCCCCAAGCCATCATCGTCCGTGGGATTGTTTATCATGCAGCAGGTGAGTGAATATCTGCCTTAGATGGATACCCATGAGCGTGAGTGTGGAGCGATTTTCTACCAGTTAGAGGCTGTTGAGCTGCAGATGTTTAGCTGGAGGCGTGCACGTCGGAGGTGTTCACAATGACACAGCTGGTGGTGCCAGGGAGTGGAAAGTGGGCTTGGGATGGGGGGTATACGTAGTCCAGATGTCTCATGTTCACAAACACAACCCACCTCAATGAACCTCTTGGGCACACAGCTGTATGGCTTTCATACCTTGGAGCTCTCTAAATTGTGTATTTTTTGCCTGAGGGATTGTAATCCTACACATTGACATCAGCAGGAACTGCTCTGTTCACACCTTTTATTTGGAGATTTGAGTTTCAAAAATAGCTTAACATCGAAGTGTTAGGTTGATTCTATTTTGCAATTTGCATGTGGCACGGTGTGATTTAATGAGCTGCCATTTACTATGCAGGCCGTGATTTGCACCTCTGTAACTTTGTCACATTAATTAGTCAGATGAATGAATTAGAATTATTACATTACTTAGCTGATGATTCATTCTGTTTGCTATTTTCTATTATAATGATTGTTTTATAGTGTATTCATCAAGCCAAACAAACAAGCAACCACTCAAAAAGATGAATAATATAGACATGGCTTGCTGGTATCTATGCACAATTCATTCACATTTGTAAAGCATTCAAAAGGCAAGTGTACTTGTATGTGTGTGTTTTTTTCTGTTCTTGTTTCTTTTTTAATCTGAAAATCCTGTAAAGGTTTTAAAACAGACACCCCTCATGCAGCTTGTCAGTCTCACTAGAATTTAACAAATTGTCACTGCATTCAGGTGTCTCACTAACGAGCATGACAAACGACTGCACGTTGAGCGAGGCTATAGGGAAGATATGAGCAGTTGTGTTGGAGCTCAACGGACGGAGCCACAGGTGTTAAACAGCTAAGCGCTTTAGCTGCTCCGGGGGAAAAGATGTTATTGAACCGGGAAAGCAGCCCCTCTCTGCAGGGCAACTCAAAGCCCAGGGGTCAAAGGTCACGGTGAGCCGCGATGGAAGCCATTTGTTTAGTTGTCATGGCTCAACAGGTGAGCCCTGGGTGGGGGACGAGGCTTCTCAAAACATCTCGCCCGGCAAGAAAAAAAATAGCACCACAGGCTCAGTATCAGGAATGTCCACCACACACGGTCACTCACTCACCACACACGTCACAACAACCCGTGTTCACCTTTATTCCGCCCCGTGTTCACACCACTCTGTTTGCTTTGTAGCTTTGTGAAGGGAGGCTGCCCCCGAAAAAGCGCTGAAGAAGAAGAAAAATGGAAAGAACAACCGCGGCCACCATTGGTGCACAGCTCAGTGTTTGTTTTTGTTTGAATGTCACAGGGTCGAGTTTTTTCTTCTTTTTTTCACCCGGTTGAGGGAGACACCAGAGCTGCACCTGTGCTACAAGTGCCTCCGGACTGGTAGCTCCCCTCCAGCTGGGTTGTTTTGTATAAGATCCAGCCTAATCATCACACTGGACGTGTTGCTGCACACATTCCTCCTCCCTTTAGTCTATTGTACCAACTGTGTGGCCAGTGAAGCATTTCTATAGAAGCTGCTCAGCTCATTTAATGCAGCTATTGGGCGACTTCCATATCTTCACAATGAGGCCTGATTGCTCGTTGGCCACAAGTCATGTACAACTAATTCTAAATTATGTCCTCCATTTATGGGCAAATGATTTTGTGTGAATGTGAAAATAATGGGGCTTTACTCACAAACAATTTGCACTAATCCTGATTTTTTTATATTAACAATGGATTTAACGAGTGTGTTTAATGAGAAAGGGGCCGCTCGTATCACAAACCCACATAGTGGTACAACCTGATTCTGTAGTGCCCATTTATAGAGATTTTCCGCTCACATTCAGGGCTCACAATAGTGTTTCGGTTCAGCGTCACTGTTCTAATCAAGCTCATTTCCAGGAAAAACAGGCAACAGATTTCAGCAAAGAAGATAGACAAAGTTAGCAACTGGCTGGTTAACATAACAGAGCATTTAGAAGCTAAATATATAACTCCTTAGGAGTTAGTGAAGGCCAAAACCCAAGCTAAAAGAAGAGCCAATATTGGACATTTATCAAGTGGTCAAGAACACAATATATCTGGGGGTCTGGTAAAGCCAGCGGAGATCCGGACCAAGACTTCCTCTTTTATACGCTGCTCATTGTTAACAGTCTGATTAGCAATTTGAGACACGAGATTGGAGTCGGAGTTGAGAGTCGACATTTACTTTAATGTCAGATAATTGTCGATGGGTTCTGAGATTGCATCTGGCTCTTTTGCTCTCCACACAGGGGACCCTAACCCTTGGTCAACACCACTGAGACTACAAATTGACGACAAAAGGAAACCAGAAGGCTTCCGATACCAAAATCCTGACCCGTTGCCTCCATAGTCTGCATTCATGTCAATTTCTCTTTATAGAGATTTCTGTGTGGATAGTAAACTGTTTGCTGTTGTTCGGTGGACCTTGACTTTTCAAACGTTGTTTTCAAAGTGAAGACTGAACTGTCAAGCTCAACTGCACTTTTACAATAGATGTTAAATGCCAGACTTTTATTTGTAATTGTGTATTTTAACATTGTACAATTTTTGCTTTAACTTCAATCAATGATCTGAGTACTTGACTACCAGCTAAACATATCTATTCAGACACCAAGATATCTAAAGGTTAGCTTGTTCTTTCGACAGCGGATCAGACGACTAACAAGCATGAAGTTACAGTTCAAGGCCGAACACGACAGCGCATTAGATGAATTATCAGAAGGGGCCGTGACTATTTTAAATCTGTAGAAACAACGTGGTACATAGGGAAACATCTGGGGTGTGTGTGTGTTAGTGAGAGAGAGAGTGAGAAATATAACATTTTCCGACCAAGAAAAATACATGGAACGTCATCGTCTCAATTTTCCATCAATCCCCAGACTCAGCAGCACACACACACACACACACACACACACACACACACACACACACACACACACACACACACACACACACACACACAAACACACACACACACATCCTATGTTGTCCCCTCTTGATGGGCTCTGCAATAGAGATAATTATGTTTAAATGCAGCAATTTAAAGATAAATGAGCAATAGTAAGTAATGATGGCTTATTTCCCATCTGTCTGTGCATCGCTCAGCAGCTGAGCCTTGTGAATGAACATCAGTGTTCTGAATGCACAGCTTCAGAGCCTCAATTTATCTCACCCACTGCAAGTATGTAACATCTCGCAGTTTAGAGGCTGTTGCACCCACAAAACTATTCCATTCTAGAAAGATCAGACCTTGACAGGGAAAGATAGTTATTCCATGTTAAATAATGTGGAGTAAGCACAAATGGAAACCAGAAAAAGGACGGAGCTTTCCTGGTCCTGACTCATGACCCAGCAAACCAGATAGTGAGAGGAGAGTGATTAGGGACGACTCAATGCCTTGCAGGCTGAGGCTGTTGTTGGATGATTGAAAAAACAACTGTGCAGAGCGAAAACAAAAGAGGGTTTTAGGCCGTTTGGGTGGGGGCTGAAAATGGCCACAGCCGCATTATTCTTTTGTGTGTGTGTGTGTTTGTCTTTGTTTGTTTCTTTTCTTATTTTCTGTTTCACCAAAATATTTCTCCTCCTTCTTCTTCTCTCTCTCTCTCTCGTTTTATTTCTCTTCGTGTCGTGCAGGCCGACACATGCACACAGACGCACGCACATACACGTGCACACCAAACAAGTCTCGGGGATGCAGGTGTGAAGGTTGTGGAAGCAACCTTTCCCAGGTGCGGATCAAATGTTTCTGCTCTGACGAACGTGCGTTGCATTTCCACATTCCAATACATTCTAACTGCTTGAAACGGGCCAATTTGAACATTTGATACATCTGTTGTTTATGTTATATGATACAGAGACTTCAAAGACTTCTTGACAAGGTTAAGTTGGGTGTAAAGTCGGAGGTGACGCTATATCAAAACCTTTTATGGCACAAGGCATGCAATTGGAAAGCAGCCAAAATTAGCATTTGGTGAAATTTGGGGGAAATATGTCCACTGAGAATGATGGGTAGCTTTTTTCGTCCGTTGAGCCTGACCTGCATTTAGAGGCGCAGACCACACTGTGATTGATAATCTTTTGAGGAGGAAATAGATCGAAGGGGTAAGCTTGGCATAGACACACAGACTCCCTACTGACAGTGTCTTCCACAAGAGCCCATATAACTGTCACCAGATGCAGAGTTTTCATTCTGGCCTGTGGAGTTATGATGACAAACTGGCCACATGAGGAATAACTCTCAGTTTAACAAGGAACAGTAAAATGTATAATCTTTCCTAAATTCCCAGGGGAAGCAAACATTGTGTGGCTCAATGGACACATTTCCTGTCACATGCATTTTTAAATTAGCATCATTATTTTGAGCCAGCGTTGCTCTAGTCTAAAGTTTTTCTGTCTGTCCACCACTTTGGTCCAGACTATAATATCTCAACGAGTTGGATTGCACTGACATGCATTCACACTCTACTGACTTTTGTGATCTTCTGACCTTTAAAAAAAAAAAAATGTATATCTACATCTACGAGATGAATTGGCAGAACCATTTGGTTCCCAGACAATAATCCTTATTGACTTTGGATATCCAAAGGCTCTTCCAGCCCCACACATTGGTGGTTTTGAGTGAGTTACAATATCTCAACAAGTATTAAAGGGATTGCTTTGAATTTTGGTACAGACATTCAAGTTCCTCTTCAGACAGGATTCCAATAGCGTTGTGTGAAATTGAGCACACATGGGAGAAGTTTGCCTCTTCCAGAAAAGTCCTTAGGTTAGGGCTGGGGTCGGCAACCCGCGGCTCCGGAGCCGCATGCGGCTCTTTAGCCCCTCTGGTGCGGCTCCCTGAGGCTTTGACAAAAAAAAAAGATATCTTTTTTTTTTGCCCTGTGGACAATCTTCCAAAGGGAACACCTCTTATCTTGGAGTTTGGGGTGATACTGTGACACTGAAAAAAAAGGATCAAGGCCGGCATAGATGTGTGTTTAATTGACCTCAATAGAGCCGACACATGACTGCATTTCTTTTTCTCCTCTTGATAGTTATAACAGGTAAAATAGCAATACAATGTCAAGAATTGTCTTTATTCTTGTTCTATAATTTCATAAATACAACAAACGATAGTTTTTGTATATATATTATGACTATATATAAAACTTTATAAGCTATGATATCAAATAGCTTTTGTGGCTCCAGGCGATTTTTATTTGGTGGAAAATAGGGCAAAATGTCTCTTTGGATAGGAAAGGTTGCTAACCCCTGGGTTAGGGCAACAAATCTACTCGGTTAGATTCAGGAAGTAATCATGGTTAGGGTTAAAACAAAGATGCTCTAAAACAAAGATGACACATTACAAGCTTCCACCAATGGTTTGAGATTGTGTACACATCCTGTGGCTGTAGACTTGTAATTTTGCCACCTGTTTGATGACCTGCAGCAGTAGATACACAAAGCATTTTTTTGTTTTGCGGAGCCATTAAAACTCTAGCTGGACGCATGCAGCAGGGGAGTGTATCTCCTCACCTTCTTCACACATTGCTTCAACAGCTGGCAGAGGCTTCACTAATCTTTCCAATCAAGCGGGCATTTCCTGTCCTATCTGTCAAAAAGAGAGGGAAGAGGAAGAAAGCTGCTGGTGGAGAAATACTACGGAAATGTTGCCGTCGTCACTGCAGTGCACGGTCCGTGTCTGCAGGCATGCACACACATATTCACACCTGCAAGTGGGTCAGTAATCTGCAGACCAAATGTTCTTTCCCATGCCTGCATGTGTGCTTCCATGCATGTTGACATACACACACGGGTAAGGCATATGGAGAAACACAATATGGCAAGCATGCATGTCCATAGAAACCTGAAAGACAGCTAAAGTAAACATACCGAGCGTTCACTTTGGAATCGTACTTTTAAACAATATTAAATAAGCCACAAATACGTTTCTGTTTTAATTAATTTTAGCTCTGTGTTATTCATTCAAGCCCAATCTGACATTTTAAGTATGAGGCCCGATTCCAAACAGGTCTGAGAGGAAATCTGAGATGAGTGAGTTTAATCCAAAACAATCAATCTTCTCCCCTTAATGACTGCCAGACTTCAGCGCTCTGCGTCTCACCTCAGCCCAGAGTTTGATTTCCACTGCAAATTTCCTGTTATGGTCATGTTTTAATCAGCCTTGGTGTGTCTGACTTGGAGGCTCCCTAACAGGTGTCAAGAAATGGATTATTCTGAGGTCGCAGTCTGACTTCTCCCTACATGAGGTGGACTACCCAGCAGAGGCTGACACACTGGAAATGTTTGATTATCTCATAGGACTGGTGTATTAAAAATAACAAAATGCACCTGTGTGCTGAGCATTGTTCTGCTGAGTTCTTTATGTATTATTGTAACATCTCTATTGCATGTTAGACTTATTTTAAAACTATCAGTCTAAACATACAAGGAGAGAAATTTAAAGAAAGAGAGCCAGATATGAAGCAAGAGACTGAGAGAGACAAATTGTGGGAATCTGGTTGGAGTTAGACATGCGGAACTGAGGAGCATCTGCCTTGTCACGCTCCTGGCCTCAAACTGCCTGAGGTGCCCACGCACATATGCAAAACAAATTAAGCACAGGAGGGGTGTGTGTGTGTGTGTGTGTGTGTGTGTGTGTGTGTGTGTGTGTGTGTGTGTGTGTTGTGTGTGTGTGTGTGTGTGTGTGTGTGTGTGTGTGTGTGTGTGTGTGTGTGTGTGTGTGTGTGTGTGCGCTTGGAGGGAGCATCAGGCAAGTTTGACACGTAGCAGCACCTTACCGGCAAAACTAATCACCTTGTCATGTCTGGAGTGCAAAAGGTTAAATTGATCTGCAGCCGTTAAGCCAAGATGGAAAAGATCCAGACAAGTGTGAATGACAATCCGTTGCTGTCGGCGGCTGCAATGAGCTAATGCAGAATAAATGCAACCTGTTGAATGATTTCAGCGAATCAAATTAAGTGATGTTTATAACATTGTGTGTCTCACACGTCCATATCTCATAATGAACTGGATTTCGGTGCACAAATCCAGACATCTGCTTGCTGTGTGTTCATAGCGACTGTACGCTTTGAAAAGCCCAAAGCCACCAAGAAACTTCTAATTCATGGGTGTTTTGGTTTCTTATTGAATCACGCCAAACGCTGCCAGCCAGCAGAGGATTCAGGTTCGGAGTCTGGCACATGGAAGACATTGTGAAAATCTTGTGTAATGCTAGATGCTAAATTATCAAATTTGATGGCATGGCAAATTGGATTTTGGAAACGTGTTTTGCGTAGCATTTAAAATTTGTCAAGGTGCTGAGGAATGTTAATATACACCGCATGGCTGATTCTTTTTTTTCTTCTTTTTTCAGAGTTTAATGATTCACTCTAATGAGTTTTGGAATTTGACATGTCCAACGAAGTGCACACAGTGCTTATATATGTGTGTGTGTGTGTGTGTGTTTGCGTATTCATCCATGCACATAACATGTGTCTATTAATCTATGAGTGTGTATATATTTTGGCTCTACATGTGAAGCTCTATCTAAGAGTTTAGTACACTGTGTTTGATTTCCTGAACTCCAGCATTCCTCCGGCTCCCAACGAATATAGTGGAGGTGCATGCTACAATGTTATGAGCGTCAATCGGGACCTTTTCCAGCTGGATGCAAAACCCTGACAGTTTCGAGCTCTGCTTTCGCTCCACTTTATCTCCAGTCTGTTACGGGGGAGAGAACATCAGCGGAGAGAAATCTGACTTTTCCTTCTCACTCATTCTGCGAGCCTCTCTCCCTCTGTTGTGTAACTTTGAAAGAGTTTCAGGGACGAAGACGCAGGGCTTGCAGGATCCCAAAAGCTCAGCTGTGTGGCGAGAGGTCCCCTGCGCTGTAAAGGAACTGGACTTATACGTCAGAAGCAGTGTACATCTGCTCGGTAGTTTAAATCTGGCGAAAACTCAGCAAAGCTCAAAAGGCCTTTTGTTATTGTCTACTTGTTTTCCAATAAACAGATGCAGATGAATGCAGTATATTTTCAACACACTATAAATCATTCCCTATCCCCTCTCATTCAATACTTGGAGAGTCTCTAAAAGTGCAATTTGTCGTCCAACTTTCTACCAAGTTTTCTTTTTATTTAATGAGGGATAAATAACTAAGAAACACAATTTGGTGTCACAATTGGAAAATCTAACTTGCTTTGTATTCCGGATATATTTTGATGAAATCCTGTTTCTTACATTCAGTGTTTGAAAAAGTTTAAATAAACTATTCAGTCAGTTTATACACTTCCCACTTACACAGTACGAGTTACAGCCCACAGCCCCAGGGCTGACCGGCTAGTGAATGGCAGCCTTCTAATAAAGAATGGTCACAAAGTACTGGTGAAAAAGTTGTCTCTGGGGTTTTTGAAATGTTTAATGATGCGTGGAATCCTGAATGTAAAAGCTAAGTGTGTGTAATTTCCTTAATTTCTACCATGGAGGTCATGTAAAAATTCACATGTTTGTTACTTTTAAAACACATCCTGCATTCCCTACAGCTCAATGGAGAATGCAGGGACACACACATTTAAATTCACACATGCACATGGCTCTCAGCGCTGCTCTGTGGGTCTTGAGTGTGCATAACATGGCAGCCATTATCCTATTAGCAGCAGCAGAGGCCTAGGGCAAGAGGGGTGGGGGGGAGAAACTGGCACAAAAAAAAAGGAGGTACAGTCAACGGAAGGAGGGGAAGCGGCAGCCCATGGGGTGAAAGGAGGGAGGCAGTTGAGGTTGAGTTGGAAAGGAAGGAATAAGGAGCGCAAAAGGGAGAAAAACAAGCTGACGTAAGCGTATCAGCTGTGGCCAGTGCAGTAATACCAATAGAAATGTGGAGAAGGACCAAGAGTCTAATTATGGGTGGAGGTGTGTAAGAAAAGAGACGCATGGAGATGAATGCACTTAAAGAAGAATTCCAGAAACCCCACTCAGGATATGCCCACAAAAAATCTCCAAATAGCCACATGGAGAAATGCACAAGGAGACCTGCTATTTGAATATCATTAGTCCTGCACTCAACGTGCATTTGAAAGCTCTTATTTTAGCTTATGTCTTATTTTAGGTTGGAGCAAAAGCCCTGCAAAAGCAAAAGCCCTGCAAAGCTCGAATTGGCCAACATCCGCAGATCAGCCCCAAAGTCAACCTCCCCTTTGAAGTGCCCACATAATTGACTTCTCCAAACACTCCATTATTGCATGCTTATTTCCATTATGACTGATTAAAACGGGCTGCTCTTCTTCTCTGTCAAAGACCAACCCCATGAGCTCTGTGCACAGTGGGGGCATAACGATGGGCTTATGCAAGCTCTGTACCCTCTCTCCTCCACCCCCCCTCTTCTTCCTTCCATCCTTCCTTCCTTCCCTCCCTCCCTCCCTAACTTCCATTCCTCACTTTCTCTTCTCCGTATTCAGCTACCCTGTCTAGGCCCTTTTCACAAAGTCTCTATTGAAGCCAGGGAAAAAGGCTCAGCAGCAGCAGCTGGCCACTCTTTTCTCCAAGGCAGGTATAGAGGGGCTGGGAGCTCTCTGCATGAGCGAGCCCCACTCCTCCAGCTCCATTCAGCTCCGCTTTGGCCTCCGCTATTCACCGAGGCCCTACTTTGTCAGGAGCAAGGGAGCACAGAGAAAAAGGAGGGATCAGCCTTTTCTCTCTTTGTACTCCACATAGCTATACAAGCGTCCCCAAAGCCTCCGCTAATGAGTTGGCCTCCGCAGTGTTGTGGGCAGAGAGAGAAGCAGGTTTGTGAAAGAGAAAAGGTTTGATTAATACGGGTTCATTCTCCTCACGGATGGACCGTCAGGCTTGCGTTCATTAGCCGACTGGGTGGGTTTTCTTTTAATGTACGTTTTGTGTTGTGCATGCCTGCTTCAGAAAATTAATAGGGAGAGCTCAACAATTAACAGGTTTTTTTTTAATTTAATTTAAAAGTGCAAATGCAGTGAACTTTTGTTTTGAATCACTGTAATGTGTGTTGTTCAGAGCCAAAACCTTGTGTCCAAGCAGAAAAACATGTTTCTCTGAACCTTTCCTCTCTTCCCAGTGGCTAGTAAACACACCCACACACACACACACACACACACACACACACACACACACACACACACACACACACACACACACACACTTCATATTGCAGCATCAGTTAACCCACCATCTAATTCCCATTACTCCACAGTTAATAATGTACTTAAGATAATGTAATGATACTGAATGAATTGCTCGTAAACATATACAACGCACACCAAGGGAGAGGCCATATGGTTCACCATGCAGTTAATGGGTATCCGTTTACTTCAAATGAATTCAATTTTCCACCTCTGGCCTGTGGTGCCATTGAGCGTGTTTGAAGGCCTAATTGAATTTAGACTGGCGGACCGTTCTGATTTAGCTGGCTAATTAAAGCACTCAGTGGATGTCTCTGTGTAACCAACCATGAAATGTGACATGTCAGGTCTCGTGATTTTACATTTCACAGGTTTAAATTAAGTGGATTTTAAGAGTCCAACGTGAAACACTAGAACACAGCTTTCCTAATGTAAGCTTTTGGCATAAGACATGCATGGTTAAATACAGAAAAGGGCACCGGGTTCAATGATTCCAGGAGAGATAATTATATTCTATACGACAATAAATGCTGTGTTTAAACCCCTTCAGACACCGAAGAGCGGGCAAGAGGGAGAGGCAAAGACAAAAGAGAGAATGAGATCCCTTCTTGTTGCAAATGCATTCACACTAAAAACACAGAAACAAAGAGTGCTGGCAGACAAAAAGCTGTTTGGCCGCCGCAGCCGTGCAACACAGAAGTCACCTTTCAAAGAGTGAAACAAACACATTCCTCGCCTTGCGCTGAACAAAAACTGTTCCAGGCCGTCGCTTCTTTTATGAAATATTGTATTGACAAGGCTTATTAAAACAAGCATCGCCAAATACACAAGATAGTCACCCTTCCCCACCCTGCCTGTCAAAGAAGCTGTAAACCAACAAGCCACGGCTTCAACTTTGTCTTTGTCGGGTGAGGATGTGTGCAATGTGGACACAAGCAAACACCTGTTGAAAGGACGTGGAAACTAACTGCCATTTTGGTCCAACTTTCAACAATGCATACCTTCATTGCAGCTGACACTGTGACCTGAAGCGTAAGCATAACAGACAAGGGCGAGCACCTCTGGCCACGCCCACCTCGTGATGGAACAGGTTGGGGAGCTGGTGTGGTGCGTCGCTAATCGCTTGCCATTGGGTCGCCAAGCTGCGAGCCTCACTGACAGGAACTTGGCACGGCACGGTCTGATTCACTGTCCTCATTAGACAAACACTGATGAGAAATGTAAATGTTGGCACACACTTTGAATAAAGCCCGTAGAAATAATACGAGGTGAAGAAAAGCCAGAGCTGCTGGTGTTTGGACACCTGCAGACTCACCAACAGTTGAGCCTTCTTTATTCAGACATCTCCGATAACATTATTTTTAGTTCATGACCCGGGTGAGATACCTGTTCATCAAGTCCCTTCAAACATTTAATGAATTGCTCATTATGATTGCTCACTGAAAAGTTGTTGGGTTACCAATCGCTAAATGGTTTCCTTTATATGTTTCATTGCTATTGTTACTCAGCCGTCAGCTCAAGCGGTGCCTGAACTCTGAATCCACTCAAAGTGAGCAGTTGTGGTTAAACGAGAAGTTGGTTTTGAAAACATACATCAGCAGCTGGCGTATCGTTCGCCCTAGTGGCTGAATGCAACGTTTCAGAGGTCCTCACACTGAAGCCAGAGGTTAGAGGTTTACACATCCTCTAACTCTGAACAAAACCATGCGATTCCTTAACAGTTGACTGTGTCAGCGAGCGAGACTGTCATGACCAACGGGTTATTATTTGTCATCATTTGGACCGGTTGCCAAACTTCAAGATGGAGGATCTTATGCTGTCAGAGAGAGCAGATGCCAAAAAGAAAAAAAGAAAGAGAGAGAGTAGGGGGAAGAAGAAGAGCGGAGAGTGATGTGCTGCTGATCGAGTGCAGACCACGATGCACAAATAATGATAACACTCATCTCTGAAGTATTTACCAGCTGTGACAGCAAGGATGGTATTGTTTTCAGCAAGTGTGTCTGTGTGTGTGTGTGTGTGTGTGTGTGTGTGTGTGTGTGTGTGTGTGTGTGTGTGTGTGTGTGTGTGTGTGTGTGTGTGTGTGTGTGTGTGTCATAACGGCAAAATGTGATCCTTGAGACATGTACTGTAGGAACGACCACAGAAGTGGTTTTGAGTACTTTGCCAGGTGTTTATATGTCTGGCTGTCTGGTGTGTCGTCGAGATGACATCGAAGGCCGATTTCGATAGAGGGGTTTCCTTCCGAGCATCGGAGCTGGAAGTATGAGGGGGAGGGGGAGGGTAGGAAGTGGGGGCATTGACCTCCCACTTTATGCTCTCTCTATCTCTCTCTCTTTCTTTCTCTGCATCTGTCTTGTGCTCCCTCCCTCCACCCCCCTTGTAGGCCACGCATGACGCCACTTAGCAGGCAGCCTGGTATCGAGACAGAATTGCCCAAACCGCTCCTGCTTCCTATTAGCGAAGCATCTCCACGCTCCTGCAACACCCGTTAGCCATCCAGTCCCAGTATAATGAGTTGGCCGGGTTTCACGCCTCTCCATTTTATAGTTGATGAATAGCTGCAGCAGATGGTTTCTTATCTTTGAAGATACCAGGAAGACGAGCGTGATGAATCGCTCCAGGCCTCGCGCATGCATGGGCCCTCGCACCATCCCCACCGCCCTACCCCCTCCGGCAGCAGCAAATAAAAAAAGGTGAAATGTGAACAATATGCAGTCGACTCCTTCGCGTACAACTATGAAGCTACTGCTTTCACTTTTCTCATGCCAGCCCCCAAATCTTTAGACGTGTCTGCATTGACGCTTCCACTCAATTCCAGCTGTGTAAACGGCAATATGGTTGGTGTTAAAAACATCCATAAAACAAAAAGACAAGGGCTCATCTGGTGTAGTCATTATCCACTTTACAATGCACTTTCATGACAGACCCACGTCCTCCCTTCTCATCAGTCACAACTTCACACAGCAGATCACAGGAGAATGGGTGCAGGGTGAGTATGAAGTGCGGACCAGTTATGGTAGCGAAAGCTGCTAATGCTTTCCTTACTACGTGAATTCTTTGCAGTGCTCTCCATTTCTCAGTTTATAAATCAGTCCATACTCTCAGGATGGTGTCATGTCAGATGCCTGTCTCTCAAGAAAGAACCCAGAATCCTGACTTTGGACACTCGTGCTGCTCAGTGCCATGAATTAATGAAATATTTGAATAAAAATGTTCAGTAAGTAAAAAAATATATATTCAACTGTTATGTTAAAAAAAAGTGTTATTTTATACCGTTATTCTGCTGTGAAAACACACAGAAATTGACCCTTCAACCTGAGTTTGGTGTACTGGTCAAAACTCTAACCTGGTATTTGCCTTGCCGCATTAGTAAAGTTATTTGTGTGCCGAGTCATCCAGAGCAGGTCATCCATCAAATAAATCATATTAAAAGACGTGTCAACAGTCCTCTCAAAATAGGCCCCAAAGTACCTGGTCCACATATTCTATCTGTCGAAGGAACATCACAATGCTGGGTTGGGCATACTCAGGATAGCTGCATTTGTAGACCTCCCGTCACTTGTGAGCTTGTACTGAAGATCTGAACACATGGGCCTGAAATAAAAGAAATATGGAACCATGAAGTGCAAAGTCTTATTATCGGGCGAGGAATCCAACACTATGCACAAAACTTGGGAGTGACGTGTTTACTTCAGTGCTTACTGTTATCAATATCAATATCAATATCAATCATCAGTCAATCAGTTGCCTTAAGAAACTTTATGTATATATATATTTCAAAGGAATTTTTAACAAGTTAATATGTGATTTATTGTCTCAAAGATGATCTTAGCATATACGTCTCAAGCTAATAGTTTTTCAGGACAAAGTTTTAGAAATTAGCTGTCATCCTCCATTACACAGTTTTCCATCACCTGTGAAGTCATGTTTTAACATGGTCTCATTTCTCAGATATTTTCCTTGCTTCTAAGAGCCGCAGGCCTCACCTGCAGGCCTACTGTGTTCACACACACGCATGATGCAATGTGAAACCTTCGCCTGAAGTGCCTGCAGTGCTGCAGGTGTGAATGTCTGTGTCCTGGCCGCTGTGATTAATAGCAATGAAATCCGGGACTTCTCACAACACCAAGTGATCACAATAGCTCTGACTAAGTCAATCAATACGTTCTGTCAGTGCCAGGAAGAAGGAGAAAAAAAACAAAATGATGAGAAAAAGTGTCAGTGAGGCCAGGAGGCTGACGGGACCCCTGATTTATCACATGTGTGCATTTCTGAGGCAACGGGCGAGCAAGACTTCAACATTTGGGAAGAATCATCATGTGGCCATTATAGGGCACACTCAAATGGTAAAAAGAGCAGTGTGGATGCATCAGACACACAGGCATGCATGGGTGTGCCTGCACGCCAAAGTGTACACACACCTACTTTACACAGATGCTCGGGCACACTTGCCCAAAACGGCAACTTTGTTTGCGTAATACAGTCTTGAAAGAAGCACTCTGGTCCTTTTAATTAACTTTACTACTTTTATTTTCTTCATTTTATGGCACTTAATACTACTCCACTACATTTCGGAGGAAAGTATTCTTAATACTCCACTTATTACTACTTTGAAGATTTAGATTATCAATACAAAATATAAGAAACTCATAAATGAGGATGTATATCTATATAATATATGTATATAAAGTAGCTATACATTAGTCCTACCTTTACCTTCACTGTGATTATTATACATTAATGCATCAATAATTATGATTTATTAATATAATATAATATATATTATTCTGAAAAAGGTCATTCTGCATTTTGAGTAATTTTACTTCTTGGAATTTTAGTATAATAATATAATATAATATAACTTTATTAATTAACTTAATCAAACGTGTGAATTTGAAATGATTTCTTCAGATGTTAACAATACAGTACACAGTTAATTGTTTAAATGAGTACGGTAATACATACGTTTGTGAAGGCATAATTATCCCTAATACTTTCATCATTGATGGCAGTAATCATAATAGTGTGAGCAGAATAGGCAACGTGACACCAGTTGCTTGCCTTCTCCTTCACATCCCCTGACCGTGGAGTAAACATAGCGCGTTGTCTTATACACGTGAGCCTAGATTTCACCAATAAACACTATACACTGAATTGTTATGGCGTTCGAAACCACTTATGTTATTATAGCTTGTTATAATACGATTACAGAGATCGACCACGCCGATTGTCTCTTTAAGAAGCAGTGAGAGTGAGAGGAGGTGGTGCGGTTTCACACCCCGGGGTGGGAAAAAAGCGGGCGAGGCCGGCCACCGCTGACTGACAGCCTCTCGAGAGGCTCTCCGGCGTCGCGTCGCGCCGAGAAACTCCGTAACGACCAATGAGGTGAGGGCTCGACCCGCCCATCAAATCGTGGTGACCAATCGCGGCGCCGCGTGGGCGGAGACTGGAATCGCTGTTGTGCATCCAACGTGGGACTTACGGAACGATCACCCAGAGGGAGGAAAGAAAAAAGAAAAAAGGAAAAGTAACTCAAGAAAGGAAAAAAAGTCCTGGTGGTGGTACACGATCGAAGAGAGAGAGAGAGAGAAAGAGAGAGGGGGAGATCCTATTTGTGCTATTAATCGGATCGTTGAGGTTGTGTGACCACAGACTGCACCTGATAAGCTGTCGGCTGGAGCGGACTGCGCGTGTGTTTCAAAGTTGGATTTTATTTCGCCCGCAGCCGCGACAGCGCCGGTGAGACCCGGGCTCGAGAGATCCGACGCTGGAGTTTTCCGGGGCACTGCTACCGGCGCGGGGGTCTCAACTTCTTTGCCCCGTCGTCAACTTCGGCCGCGGGGCATTTAATAATAGCGCCGCCAGAAGTCAGCGGGCGAACCGCTCTGCGACGGAGCAACAGTTACCGTCCGGGCGCGCGCCGTCCTTTTAACATTGTGTGTTCCCCACCATGTCACCAAAAGCAGTTATCCGACAGAGAAAGTAGTTGTTTAAGCGGCGCATGGCCACCCTGCTTCAACTTAAAAGTGTCTTAAAGTTCGCTGTAGTCTAGTTTTTTTTTAGCTGGCTGGTCTGTGGATCACCTTTTGATTTTTGAACATATTTGTTTTAAGCCCGCGTCGGACACCGGAGGAGAAAGTTGCACTGGGGGGACTGTCCTCAATGACTGTTACTGGGATGGGAAACGCTTCACTGCACCGCAGCTGTCGCTGCTAGCCTCTCTCGTCCACAACAAGACTTAATTAACGTGCTCCCGGGGGCCTTCCGTCCCTCCGAAGAGACGTTAATATCCCGGCGTGTGGGTGCGAGGAGAGAGAGAGAGAGAGAGAGAGAGAGAGAGAGAGAGAGCTCAGCGGCCGCGCTATTAAATCTGGATACAAAATGGCGGCGTCCCTTGGACGACTTGGATATGTTTTTCCTTGTGTTTTTTATTTCATTTTGACGGCCGAACTGTTCGCCAGCTCTGGATTGAGTTCCGGGGTGCCGTGTGCCCAGAACTGTACCTGCAGCGGGGACTCGGTGGACTGTAGCGGCCTGGAGCTGACGGCTACGCCTCTGGACCTGCCCGTCCGGACCGCTTCCTTGTAAGTAAAGCGCGCAGCAGTTGTGACCCCGTCGCCTATTTATTGACCGGCCCATAACGGGGTGACCCCGCTAGGAAAGAAAAGTAAAGCGGATACACTTATCTGCAGGAGGGGCGCGAATAAATAGGTAGTAAGCAGTGGGGGACCCTTCTTTCCTGGGGCAGTTTTCTCTTGAGGAATCCCTCCGAGAAGATTTGAGTGGTTCTGATTTTGAGTTGCACAACACATGTGTCTTTCTACTGCAGGAGTAGCTGTCATGTTTATGCCCCTCTTCGCCCACAGTCACTTTTTCTAAAACGAGTAAGTTTCAGTAAGTCAAATTAAACTTCTCCTCATGTTTCTTTTAACTAATTTAAAACACACACACACACACACACACACACACACACACACACACACACACACACACACACACACACACACACACACACACACATAAGTAAGTCCCCCGGAGGTCCCAGAAGAAGAAGAAGAGGCCCGGTGCTCACAGGTGTAATGAACAGAACAGGGACGTGCGCACACACATAAAGTGGACACCATTTATTATTATTTTGTTAGGGGGGCTTGTTCCAGGGCAAATGGATAACAACGTAATAACAACACAATACAATAAATATAATTACCCGTTTGGTCGAAAACTCTTTCTAATGTGCCAGACGTACATGGACCCTGAACACACATTTGTTGTGGCCCATTTAACACATTCTTAGTATATTCTTTTGTTAAGTTGCTTTACCTTTTTTATTTATTTATTTTTTACATTGTATTAACTTACATATTACAAGCTATGACTCCCTATGTTCTGCAGTCCATATATTCTTTCCTAGTTTGTAGGCGACATTAGTTTGTGTACGTTTTATTTGTATTTATCTGGAAATGCTGTCGAGAACAAGCGCCTTCCTTGGGGCGAGTAAACAAATGAACCTAGATATGTCATAACAAATAAGCCTCTGCTTTACACAGTCAGTATCATGACGAGTAATACTGTTGCCATGATTCCTATTTCTGTGTTTCTAGCCGTACTTCACAAATTACATTTCTGGTAAATTCCGCTTGAATAAGACTGACAATCACTGAAACTGACAACTGCTGAAACTAATCATTTAGGAAATGACCCAATTTAGAATTTTTTTTTTTATGGAACATCCTCCAATGTTTTGGAGACTTCAGCACCTATCAAGCTCAATGACACCATTTATTTCTGGACAACTGGACTCTGTTCTCCCAACCAACATTTTGTCTCTCACCTCGGTTACCACTGTGGTAATTGTGACTCCTCAGTGACAATGGGGCATCTTGTTATAGAATCTTTAGCGTGTGTGTGTGTGTGTGTGTGTGTGTGTGTGTGTGTGTGTGTGTGTGTGTGTGTGTGTGTGTGTTTCTGGGAACGTGGGGTTAAAGACCAAAGACCCAGAGACTTCTCTGGGTCCCAGGTTCCTGTGTTAGGCAGTTTATCTTCCCCTGGGAAGTAGGGAATGCAACTTTTAAAAAAGTCCTCTAAAAACATGAATAACAGCACTTGTGTGCCCGGGTAGCCTCGCTGCCCTGAAGCACCACTCGGCCAAGTTCAAGTGCCGATGCTGTTTATCGGGCAAGTACGCAGACGCACACTGCTCCTCCTGTCCTTGCGGACAAAGGACAACGACCGTGGGACAAATGTCCCATCTGAGACAGCTGCTCTGGACCTTTTGGTTTCCTTAAAGACGCTGTCCTTCGTGAGGCCCCCATCTCACTCCAAGTCTACTCCGGTTATCTCGGCCAAACCTTATCGGCCGAGATTTAAGAACCTGCAATCTTGTTGTTTTCAAAGGGAATGGCTTTATGGCTTTGGATTATCTTCTTAAAACACCTAGGTTGCATATTTCCACACCACTTTGAGATAGTCACATTATGTTGGCGGGTGACTCAAAGGGAACCAGCTCTGTTCCCTCGGGGTCTGTAAGTGAGCCAGATTAGCAGACGATTACTGCAAACCCAAAGAGACAAGTATGGACAATTTCACATGTGGCCCAGTTTGATCCCATTATAAAGGTACCATACGCCAAGTCCTGTCCACTTGAGTGGATGAAATTACTTTTTGTGTCGTGGATTGAAAGTTTTTTGTGTGTGTCTGAAGTTCTGCCGCTGGTGTGCAAGAGTGTGTGCGTGTGTGTGTGTGTGCATGCGCTGCCTGTGGGTGTGCGTTATTCTCAAACGAAAGGGAAAACTGTCGTGCTGTTGAAAGTGACAATGCAGCCAGTTATAAGCACAGTGCAACAACAATGGGTTTGTCTTGTCAATAGAAGCTGACCCAGACAGTTTGCACAGTGCCTTGGTGTTAAAGCACAGTGCGTTTGTCCATCGCTACCTTCAAGCATCTAAGCCAAGTGAAATCAGTGTGGAATCGACTAACTATGTTTACCCTAGGGAGGGAGGGATCAGCAGCAGTAGTGGTGGTGGTGGGAGGGAGGACAGTATTGGTGGGTGTCAATAGGCCAGTTTTCCTCTTTCTCTCTTCTACATAGTGTGGACGTAAGTTTTACAAGAACATCTTAATAACCTGATACACCTGTAGGATCCGACTTAAACAAGGAGCTTGAACACTTGGCTGCAGAATCCCCCCCACCACCCCCACCCCAGTTGTACAATTATACATGTGCTCTCTGTTCTGCTTTTGTTGTTGATAGACTTCCAGTGGCTTAAAACTAATGGAGCTGTCCCACCCTTCTGTGTGGGTGAAGATGGATTGAGCTGTCATGTATTTTCTGCAATTATCTTTCTCTAGGCTCTTAAATTGGGATTACAGTAATGAACGCAGCAGTAGCACCTCAGGAGCTCCATTTACACAGCAGTTTACAAGGGGGTGGAAACATTTTTTTTTTTACTCCCTTGAATGTGTTAAATGCACAGCTTTAGAACTATAGTGCATTATGATTCATTTTAAATAAGTTGGCGTTGGACCCTCATTCTGCACCTCCTCACTGTTTTAGTCACTTTCAGAGCACTTCGTAGGAGTAATTCTGGGACCCTTGATGAATATGCATCATGGGGCTGGCCAGAGGCTTGGTGCTGGCAGTTTATCCACCAGTAGCAGTCCCAGAAGTCTCGTGGCTGTAGGTGAAGACAAAGGCCATGACTCCTTCCACTTGTCAAAATAATCTCCCTTCAGGACCCTGGTTTAAATAGTCCCCTGTGAGAAAGTGCCCTTGATGAGGAATCAAGGAAACAAACATGTTGGTGCAGCCTGGCAGAGCTAACAAGGAGACATGGTGAGGGATTGAGGGGTCGTGTGATTGACTAGGTATAAAACACACAAACAATAGTTCACTTAATGAAACTAGTACATTGCTATATCAATTATTTTATTGTCACGTCCCATGAATCCCCGTGGTTGGCCACACTTTTTTTTTTAAAGCGTCTTTAAAGCCTCTGCTGTCATAAACTTGGTTGTCAAACACATCCTCAGCCTTTCTAATATTTAACCAACTGACCACCAGTCTCGGGTGTCTGTCCATTGTTTCTGATTGATGAATAGCCTAATAACATTCAAAGCAAGTTTGCTCTCACACAGTCACATATTCCCTCTCAGGAGTGGTGCCTTATCTTATTTGCAGCCAGGGGTAATGTGCATAAAAATCATTTTTGCCCACAGTGCCACCGAAGTAATGGGATTTTGCGAGTAAATAAAATCACGAACATGCCTAATTTTGCTGGCTGAGATTGCCGTGGTTGGAGAGAGATAAAGCAGGTACATGGTGTCTTGTTTGCCAACGTCTTTTACGTTTGTTTTTGTCTCATGCAAGGTTGTAAAAACCTTTTTTGTATTTTCATAGTTCCAGAAAGCTGCACATTTTTCATGGTCTTGCACAATTTAGTCTTCCTTTTTATTCCTTTAAAGCCGAGTCCTTGCCTCTCAGGCTTGCAGTAACCTTGGTGAAAAGCAAGAAAAAGCCTGATCCTGAACGATCCCGATTGTAACCCAGCATTTCCCCAAGTGGTTTCCCAATGTGCTGGCCATAATGCTCGGTGTACTCCAGACGTTCTCCCGCAACTCCAACCCCAAAGCCGTAGCCTTAAAGTTCACAGCCCAGCCTTATTGGTAAACACCACCCCCAACAGTTGGGTTTTTGACTTCTGCCCTCAGGATACGGGTTTGTGTTGGTGGTTTCCTGACAGGGGCTGGGCGGGCTCTTGTCTGGCTGCTTGTGGAACTGGTCCGCAGAGGGTGGGGCCCGCAGATCACCTGGCTCGGGGCGCTGTGTGGGGAGGTGGGTGGACATTTTCCACCCACTACATGGAAGTGTTTAGTCAATGTCACGGTCTGCTGCTGCTGCCGCGGCCGCCTCTGGCTGGTTCCACTAGTTGGTGAAAGTCTTGTCAGTGGTCAGAAACCTCAACCACTGTCACACATGTTGTAACACACCCAGGGAATCCAGAGGACATGAAACATTGCAAAACTGTCTGCTTGTATGCACTCCATTTATTTGAAGTAGTGTTTTACTTTGTTTCACCTATTATGGCCATATCTACTGAAAGTATGCTTGAACTTGATAGCAGGACTGATAGGACACTTAACTGCAGAAATGCTTTTGCTTAAACAGGTGGACATTTCAGAGACTGCAGGGCTGAGCCCCTTGTGGTTTCTCGAGCATTTCTTGCTATGCAGCCTCGTAATCTTATGGTAGTGGGAGTATACCAACTTTGTTTATTGTCATAGTTTCCTTACCCTTGTGACTCTTGCATCCACATGTGGATATCTTAAAGTCAAACTCGAAGCGCTCAGAAGGGTTTAAGATGATATTATCGTTGGCAGCGATATTTTTATTTTTTATTATCCGCTGCTCTTCCCTTTTTCCTCTCTTATCAGGCTGTTTGGTGTTATGCTGGATGGTAAAAGTGCAGAGAGTTTCTATTTCATATTGTAAACCATCCTCTTTTAACCGATTTTGAGACGATTCATGCAAATCTGTAGCTGTGAACAAATTAGGAAGGAGCAGCTATGGTTGATTCCTTACACTCATAGCAACCGATAATGTCCGACATTAACATGGAGATATGGAAGTGTGCTCATGGCCTCCCACTCGCTCTATAATGACAATCAAACAGCTGCTGCCACAAGTCATTCTGCAGGAATCCAGTCAGCAGAATAGATGGTCCTTTTGTAAAGACACTTTAGGGGGCCAAGTTTTTTTTTCTCTCCACCTTTCCCTCTTTCCCCCCGACGTCGGTGTCTACAAAGTAGGTCTGATCGATGAATCATCTGTGAATTCTCTACATCTGGTAAGAGTTTTGAAATCTGGAGAAGATGTTGGAGAGAAGAAAAAAAAAGCGTGACTTGGACGGAGAAGGGAGCAAAGCAGCTTCTCCCCAGAAAACAGGCAGTGAGTGGAGCCTTGAGTGCTAAGTTGGGGCTGTAGATTTTTTTTGAAGCCTCTGCGCTTTCTGATGCTTCAGAAAGGAAATGAGCATCAGAGCTCCACCGTCTAGACACCCGCATATTCCCATGCACTTGGAGTCCACTGTTTCTAAACGCTTTTCGCCACTGGCTGGAGTGTAATTATCGCTGAATTGTGCTCTGTGCTAGTATAATAAACAATGAGTGGGGAAAATAGACTAATGGTCCTGTCTTTCTCTGCTCTTTGAAGTTGCGAGCGTAAGGTCGGCTGTCTGCACAGTACTAAAACAAAAGCCCTGCGGAAGAGACGCAACAGTATTTATGTTATTCTCTCATTTAATTGGGGACACTTGTTTTCTTTTGACTTGTAATTAAGTAATCTAGCGCCATTTTGGAACTAATCACCTTGTTGTTTTTGCGCTAGAATCCAGTTGTTAAATGCAGGAGCAGCGAGTGCACCGGCATGGATGCCGTTTGGCACCACGAGGGTTGTTGTGCTTCTAATCCGGAGTGTCCAGGCCATGGGTTCATGCGGTGTCTCAGGCGAGTGCAGACCCCCTTCCCCAGTCCCCCCCTTTTTTTTGTTTTTTTTGGAGTGCCCCAGACCAGCAGCGCGAAGAATGGCGGTGCACATGGCCCCAAGATGTGGCCCGACCTTCCCGCCTCGGAAAACTTCACAAACTGAGTCACGCTCCAAGCCTCGCTGATTTCAAAGGCTGGAGCAGCTCTTTTGTTGAGTTGGGGCGGGGGGGGGACACTTGTAATGCAAATGATGAATTATGCTTTTTCCCATCAGCGCTACACGTCTCTGATCTTGCACCGAAGTTCTCCCTACTCTCCCCTGATCTTGCACTTACTGGTGTTGTACTCATCGCATTTATCATTATTATGATTATTGCAAAGCTTGTCCGTTGGCGTAGGTTTTTAACCGTGTCAAAGCTGCGACGGCATTGTTCCACCGGTTTCCTTCCTCTGTTAGTGGGTAGAACGTCGGTTTGGAGCTGGTGTCGGCTTTGTGTACACTCTCACTGCAGTTGCCTGGCTATAAACTGGCCCTTAATGATCGGAAGAGGTGTGTCTGTGTCTGTGTGTGTGTGTGTGTGTGTGTGTGTGTGTGTGTGTGTGTGTGTGTGTGTGTGTGTGTGTGTGTGTGTGTGTGTGTGTGTGTGTGTGTGTGTGTGTGTGGCCCTCAGACACTCAGGTTATTATTTGACTAGTTTTATGATGCTCTGAAATCGACCACATTAAAGAGTCTTTGTCTCCCAGCTCGACTATAGGAGGTTCATCACTGACATCACTTCACACTTTCGGCGAGCAAAGTTCACGCTGAATTTGTTTGCGATAGAAATGGGGAAAGATAATGATGATATATCTCTGTATGGGCTGCCACCCCCCTCCCCTCCCCCCCCTCCCACACACACACACACACACACACACACACACACACACACACACACACACACAGGCTGTGTGCTGACTTACAAGCATAGTGTCATACGCCATGACATCACTCCTGTACTCCCAGCTTTCCTCGACTCCCACGACACCCCAAGCGCAGATATTTCTTAAAGTCTTTTAATGAGTTTTATATGTCAGATCAGTGATGCGGTCCAGCTGTGACAGTCTCCTGAGCTCCGTTTTTCTTCCTGAGACGGTTTGCTTCGTCAGGCGAGTCTTTTTACGAGTCGTCTGATGAAGACTTCTCTTCCAGGGAGGCTCAGATTGAAGCTGATGCTTCAGATTGCTCACATATCCTTCCAGCAGTTTGGCTTATTATCAGCTGATCTCTTATTTATGTCCAGCCTATAAAAGTTGTTTTTAAATAAAAGATACACGCCCTTTAAAAGTTTCTGTGGTCATACGTATCTTTTGTTGGAGAAGCAGTCCAAAAATCCAAAGCTATATATATTTATTTATGAGGGAGGAAAGCAAGGGAGTGACCTCATGTCTGAAAATTATTGACGGATGAGTTATTGGTTAATGTTAATGTATTGATTAATGAACTGAACCGTGACACTGCTTCGGGGCAACAGGTCTCCGCTTGTTACATTACATTTGTCTTTTTGGGGGGTATTATTGTGTTGCAGCCTTGTGTTTTTCCGCTTCATCCTCCTGATATTTATTTAACAGTCTCCCAGGGTTTGTAATTATCGCTGATAATGTGTGTCGGGAGGCGTTTGGCCCGGCCCTCTTTCCAGCAGCCCTCTTGCCTCTCGTCTCCAGTCGAGCTGACAGCAGCGAGGTTATGGTGACCTGAGCTCACTGATGGATGGCCGGCAGTTCAGACCAGAACACCGTTGACGTGTTGGCCAGAGCAGTTTAGAGCAGACGGTAAATGCGACACAGGGCCTGTTTTTCTTCTTCTTCATATTTGTGAATGTCTTGTGACACCGAGCTGTTTTAACTTGAATGTGACGACTTCAGAGGAACTTTGTGCTGAACGGAGGCCAGGTGAATCATGTGTTCTGTAGTTAGGTGTTAGTTTTTCATTAACTGATAAACTTTCTTCAAATCTCTTTTTTTTCTTCTATTTTTTAACGAAGTGATGAATTCAACTTAAGTTCAACTTGTAAAATATTGGTGTTGACTGGAGTGATTCTATTTGATCGTCTTTTGAACCCATGCATACTCGAATGAGCGGAGGCAGCTCTCACCTGGCTGCGAGCGCGCCACTCGGAACCGTTTGCATTTAAGTGGGGAAGTTTTTGGCTCAACATGCGGCCTTGAATTGTCTCACACTTTGGTTAAGTACCTGGCAGAGAGATCTTTAGATTAAGATCCTGCTGACTAATGTCAAACAGTCCCTGCCCATTTGTATAAACAAGTTGGACCATACATAGGAATGCTGTGTTTGAAGCATTAAGGCAAACCGCTTTGTGATGTTTGAGGTGGTTATTCACATCAACCGTTGCCATCTCTGCTTTACATCCTTTCCTTATTTTTATGGCTGGTTGAATTATATGACGTAAACCTTCTCCGGTTTGCTCTCCCCGCACCTAGTTCTTTAAAAGCTTCGACGTTTTTCTGCGTGTATTTTGCTTCTGCTGGTGTCTCTCAAAGTAAAAAATAAACTTTAATTGCTTCAAGGCTTCTTCCAGAAACGGCATGATTGTAAGGTCATTTTCTGGAAAGCATTAACCGCGCTTAGCATCGGAATGCCCCCATCACCTCCTCCTCCTTCAAGGATGGGGATTGAAGTGGGGACGGAGAGCGTTATCACCATCGCTTCATACAGTAGGTGTTAAAATGCTGTGAAAGTTATCTTATCTGATAGGCAAGAGAATAAATCTGGCTGAGAATGAGAGGAGGGAGAGAAAAAGGCTCAGTTGTGTAAACACCAGCGGTGACTCAGACAGAGGCACATGTAAGGCCTGTGCACTCACACAAAGGACCCGGTTTGTTTGTTGCTGTGGCCTTTAGCACCAGCACTGCATGTTTGGCTCTTGGACGGGACTTTTTTCTTCTTCTTCTTCTTCTTAGTCATCCCTTTGTCCTGTTTGGACCTTTTGTTTGTTTTAGGCTCCGAGCTTTGTGCCCGTGGATATGTGCACAGTCAGTGTCATTAACCGTGTCATTAGTCCCTGGAAGGATTTTTATTTGCTTGTGATGCTTATTTAAAAAAAAAAAAAAAAATAGGTTCATCTTTATGTGTGTGTGTGTGTGTGTGTGTGTGTGTGTGTGTGTGTGTGTGTGTGTGTGTGTGTGTGTGTGTGTGTGTGTGTGTGTGTGGAGACTGATAGATCTGTATCTCCAGGTAGAGGCGGCAAGGCTGTGTGATTTATTTATTTTCTTACTTGGCTTTACCGTATCGAGGCAATTGCCTCCTGCTGCTGGGGACGGCAGTTCAGTGCTCTGGGCCGCGATGGGAGGCGCCACAGTAAATGATCATGACATAATCACACACGCACACCTCCCTTTTCCTGTAAACAGTCTTTCCCACAAAAGGATGATCCTCATTTAATGTTTGTGGTGGGGGATAAAGATAACAATCTGACAATCTGTCTTTTTATAAATACAATGTCAAGATATTTACAATCAATCACATATTGGATAAATCACAAGCTGTCAAATGGCTCTTTGATTGATGATTTACGAACATAAACTTATTTTTAGTTTACATTTTGGTCACTGCCCAGCCCTGGTAGTAGCTACACAATGCTCTAGTACAGAACACACTATATAATGTCCCATCAGTTGCTGTTATGCCAGTAAGTTATGAAAGTCGACATTACTAAAGGCCTTTGAACTGACTACATTTAAATAAGCTAAGAATGGAGGAAACTTCCTGCCACTTGCTATATATCACTTATTATCGTCATACGAAAGTGGGCGTGGTTTCATCTTGTTTGGGGGGGGGAACGATAGTCGCAGGCCTGTGGCCCGGAGGGCAGACACGCGCTCTGCTATTATCTCGTCACATATACACACACACACACACACACACACACACACACACACACACACACACACACACACACACACACACACACACACACACACACACACACACACACACACACACACGGGCAGAGGAAAAGATTTGGGGAGGGAGACTGTCATTATTTGCAGTCAAGCTCAGGAGACAAGAAAGGGAAATCTGTCAAGTGAGAATGGTGGGTTTTTAAATAACAGTCTTTTGCTCTTGTGTTGTCCCAGCCTCCCCTTCACATTAGCTCTCATAATGGCCACCCCTACTTTCTCTAAAAATGAAGAATGACACCCTCCTACCCCCCCCCCCCCCCCCCCCCCCCCCCCCCACACACACACACACACACACACACACACACACACACACACACACACACACAGACACCCTCTGCAGCAGACTTTTTAAGAGCATGGTGGGACAAGAGGGCCGAGGAATGTGTTGCATCAGGTAAAAGTGTCCCCAGTGTCTGGGAACAAGCGGCCATCTCTCGGCAGGCCTGTGAAACATTCCTGGGCCGTCTCTCACGTCTGGACAGAGGGACGCAGGCGGCTCGGAGCTGTGGGCTCCCTTTGTCTCGTCTGGCCGAACCCCACCGCAAAAAAACAAACAAAAAATCTCCCCCACAAACGGCACTCTCACTGCAGCCTCCCCTCTGCCAACGGGGGCAGGCCGCATGCCAGCCAGGCCGCATGCCAGCCCGGCGGGATGTGTGCGGCAGAGATGCCACTTGTTTACGCGTGAAGTCAATTTGATTCGTGCGGCGTGGGAGGCGAGCACACGTAAGCCCCTCCTTTTGCGCTCGCTCCCCACCGGTGGTAACGCTATATCGCACATCGCCGGACAAACCACTTCGTAATAAACCTCTGTACGAGTCAAGTGCCAGCTATTAAATACACTGTTAGTCTAAAGTGCAAATTGACTGCTGCAGATGAATGGCCTGTGGGTTATGTTTGGAAAGTGAGCCAGGAGAGAGAGAAAGAGAGAGAGAGAGTGAGAGACAGACACTCTCTATCGATAGTATTGATCTGGACCTTCCTTGAAGGCCGGCTGAATGGATGTACTGGCTTATTATGGGGCTGTTTGTCAAATGGGAGAAATTATTGTTGTTATTGATCAGGATCCGAATTTGAAGTACTGAATGAAAAACATGATAAAGGTTGTGAAAAATATTGTTGCGCTTCTGAAACTTAAATGTTTCATGTTTTTTTTAAATGGTCCTCCCCTGTCCACTATTTGGTATATCAGGATTTGAACTGCTTTTTTAATTGACATCTTCTTCTCCTTTTCAGAAACCTTGGCCACAACAAGTTGACCTCCATCAATGTCGAAGTGTTTGACACCCTTCCCAACTTGAGAGAGCTGTAAGTACAGCCCACAGAACACACACGATTTCCACTGAGGCCATCGACGGCAAAGCTGTGCTGTGTTTTTATCAATGACTTAATTCTGACTAACGTGCATGATTGCCACTCGACTTCCTAGTAGCATCCTTGTGTGTTTCCTTGAACTAAGTCCAATTGAGAATAAAGTGGTGGTTTTCTATATTAAGCCTCCTCTCCACCACCTGATACTGTGGCCAACGCTGGCCTTGTAAATATTTTATATGGTGAGGAGAGGGCTTGGCTCTGTGTCACTCAGCGATAGTACACAAGACACACACACACACACAAGCTAACTGGTGACACACACACACACACTAGTGATATCATTGGCTGGCAGGCCGGCCAGTCACACTCTACCCGACATCTGTTTTTCTCCCATGTTATTTTAATTTTTTTTAAAGGATGACTTGCTACTTGCTCTGCGGAGGACAAACCTTGTTTTTACACAGATTGCATTGAATTCAGCCTTAATGTGATGGAGCATGAGAGGGATATATATTTTGAATCTGTTGAATCTCAAATATTAAGCAACTTAATTAACAACGATTCATTTGTTAATTCAATTTGTGTAAAAATTGCAAGTGCAACCTCACAAACATTGGGCGTAACTTTAGCTCGACGCAGGCTCCTGTCTTAGTGTCGGAGTTTGAGATTTAGAATACGTTTTATTTGTATTTTTGTTCTCCTTTTCTTTTACTTTAGAAATGTGTCTCATACTTGTGAGAATGCCTCTGTTAAGTCCTCCTAACAACATATCATTATTGTTTTTGTTTTTCCTTCAAGGCACAGCTTTCTTCTCTAACCCACTCTTCTGTGTTGTGTTTGTTCCTTTCAGGCGGCTGGATCACAATGAGTTGACCTCCATACCAGATTTAGGCCAGGCTGCTTCCAAGATTGTTTCCCTCTACCTGTGAGTACTGCCCCCCCCCCCCTTCCCATTTACTGCTAAACACAGCACCAGAACGACCTGGCTCCCCGTGACTGTATTCGGAGGTCAGTGGCCTCTTTGAAATGCTCCTGAAATAGTCTCCCTTTCCTTCTGTGGAGGATGCATATGCCTCTTTATCTCCGAAGTAATGCATTAATGTGAAGTTGCTGATAAATGTGACTCAATCACATTTAAATAATCCCTCCCCCCCAACACTTAAGCTTTGCTGGTGTAAATATGGCGCTCCGTCTTTAGCGTTTAGCGCGTGGTCAAGTAACCGACTGGTGTCGGCTCGCATGCAGCTCTAACTCGGTTGTTCCCGGTTGTGAAACTGTGCCTGTGGGGACTGCCGGCACTGGCATCTCACTGGAGATTTACTGCCCTATTTGGGTAGGGCGTGTGTGCACTTGTGTGTGTGTGTGTGTGTGTGTCACAAACGTGAGCTCGTTAGTCTATCAAGAACGCAGAGAAAACAAAACACAGTTCAAGGAAAGGCTCTCTGAGGTTTCACCAAAATACGCCTAAGATAAGAATCAAAAGGCTGAAGCTGATTTATGAAAGCTTACTGCAATTCCTGTAACAAGATAACACACACACACACACACGCGCACATGCACGTGAGCATGACAGCGTTCGCCTGTATCATCTCTCGGGCGGACTTTTTTTCTTCTCTTTGTGTGTGAGAAGGAAACTCTCGCATCTCACTCAGCCCTGAAACAAGTTAGTCTAGTGCTAACCGTTAGCTTAGCTTCCCTCCGTGTCTCTATCCTCTCACACCTTGCTGGTAAAGTAGGCAGCTGCTGGTTTCCTGTAATATCGGTCAGGGTCATATGACTTTTCGGTGGCGAGCTCTGTGGGAGTCACACCTTCGCCTCTCTCCCCGTGTGTCATCAGCCCGCTTCTCAGAATTGATCATGATGCACTAATGTGGTCCCGAAGATTACTGTAAGCTGTCGGGAATCTGAGGTTTGATGAGGCAACTCTGACATCTGTCTATTTCCGTACGTTTAGAGCTATTGTTATTGTTATGTGTTTTTTTCCTTTCCAGTCTGGATCTATAGAGTTGAGAACAGACGCCTGTTCACTTTTGCTTTGGATACAGAACCGACTGAAGCAAGTTCACCTTTTACTTCCACAAACTGTGCCGCGTCAGCCACCTTCCGAATGATTGGGCTGTCTTTTTTTGGCCTGACTGGAAGTCTGTTGCTAGGGGAAGACCCGTGGGCCTGATGGGAGTGGAGGCTGGAGGGAGGGTCGGATCTTTACAAAGCCACACAGCTGAAGTGAAGGCCCGCTGAAGCACTTGCAGCTGCAGCTGTCAGTCACATGGCTTACAGTAAAATGGGTGACAGTGAGAAGGGGAGGAAGGATGAGAAAATAGGGAGGGAGGAAGGGATCGAGGAGGGGTGTCAGATCAGGGTGACATCACCACATGTCGAAAGAGGAAGGGTGAAGGAGAAGTTGTGGAGGAGGCAGTAGGGCAAAAAATAAAGGGAAGCAAAAGGTGAGCACATGCGCAGGGTTATTCCCAAAAGTAAATCCAACGCACTCTGGTCTCCCTGGCCAACCACCCAGCCCTCTGGAGTGTGAGCGCGTCTGTGTTTGTGCCCTGGCAGAGGCGCAGTGTTCCTGTGCCATTGGTTGAGATCGTCTGGAATGTCGTCTGACTACAAGTTTGTGTGAGACAGTGGCTCGCGCACACACACTGAGAACCTGTCTTTGGCCTTTCGTCCAATAGTAAACTCTCAAATGTTGAGAGACCATGATATGTGGTTGCTACTGTCCGACTGCCTCCAAGTCTCGGTGTTCGCTAGTTGCTCACGAGGTGAATTTTGTTGATCTGCTCTGGTGAAAAGGCACCTTTCCAGGATATCTCTCGTTCTAAAACAGCTCAATTAGGTTTAAATCCCTATGTTTCAGGTTTTAATCGCTGCCCTTTATCTTGCTATGCCACACGCTGGACTGAATAAATCAGCGTGCCAGTGGTTACGCAAAAATATGTATCAAAAATGTTGTCGGCAGAAACACAAAATCAGATTCATGGAAAGACATTTTACAGGTGTTTTTTTTATTGTGGATGTGATTGAAACAAATCTTTGGTCATCATGGCTTGCAGCAGCTATCGGAAAAGATAATCATCCGACTGGATTCTTATCCGTACAGTTATCTGATTCAGAATCTTTTGAAAGTTTGCACCTACAAGGACGTGATGACCTCCTCCTGTGGGAGTGCAGTATAAAGTTATAAAGAAGTACAGTCCTATTAAAAAAAGCCCAGGAATGTGTGGACTAATAGAAGATAGGTGAGTGGGCTGGAGTGTTTTTTTTTCTGCTTCCTTTTCTCTTGCCGTTCTTAATCTTTTGCTTGGTTGAGGGGTGACTTTCCTTTAGTCTCTTCTCTGCTTGCTGGAGCTTTCATCCCCTTCCTTTCCTTTCACTGACATATCTGGCAGTTCTTTTTTATCGCTGCCGCTCTCGGGGGAGTTCATTAGGCACAGATGAGCCTGAAAGTGTGTTCACACTTTTCTTTCGTCCGATCTCTATCACTTGGTCAGATGTCCAACAACCGATTACAACAGATGCGTCTAATCAAGATACATTTTTTTGATTTAAAATAAAAGCCACGCGATCAAGTAGAACTAAAGACCATATGCCATTCTCCCACCATCCCATAATGCACTTGGTGAGCCCATCGGCATCCCGCAGACTCCCAGAATGCCACAGCAAGCAACAGAAAGTTTTGAAAACACAGTGTCAAAGTGACAGCAGAGCAGCACAAACTTTCCCATTGTGCTCATCGCCGGCCCGCTCAACATCAAAGCGACCCTTTAAAACAGCTCGGGATAGAAATCATACGGCCCGCTGGATGATCTGATTTTGAAATAATTCTCCTTTTGTCCCGACCGCCAGCTTCAAACGCAAGGGACAGGGCCAAACCCCCCCCCCCCTCCAAAAGATGACACTGGACCCGGTGGAATGGGCTTGCCAGTGTAAACCGCTGATGCACTTTCCATACATCAAAAGAAGTGTCAAAATGAGCCGGGCTTGTGATAATCAGATGGTCAATGGGGCAGGGTAATGAGATTTGGAATTAAGTGGAATCAAGGCGAATAAGGCCGCCGGACATCAAAGGGAACAAGAGCGAGCCCAGCTCCTCTTTATCACGAATGTCACCGGCCATATGATAATCAGTTTTTATAAACACCACTATTGTATGTGTGGACTTCAAACACACTGAGCGCCGGGGCTTTATCTGTCTCTCACACGCAGCTGGGCTCTGACTATGGGAGGGGGGAGAGGAAAGGGAATTCGGTTTGAGTGGTGGAAGGAGAACGAGTGAGAGAGGTCAACCTCTCTCACTCGTTTGAGACTGATCTGTTTTTTCCATCAAAGGTCACCAGCTGTTGACCCCACCTCACCCCTTCATTCTCCCCCTCCTTTCTCCTCCCCCATTCTTTCCCTCCCCGCTTTACTCGGGCTCACTGTAGCCACTGTCTGTCCCATGTGTGCCTCTGCTATTTGTGGGAAGAGAGGGAGAGGGAGAGAGGGAGAGAGGGAGAGGGAGAGAGAGGGAGAGAGAGAGAGGGAGAGAGAGAGAGAGAGAGAGAGAGAGAGAGAGAGAGAGAGCTTCCATGGCTCATCCTTAACCATTTCTGCCACTGTTTATTCAGGTGGGCCACTGTGGTGTGACCCCTCCTCCCCTCAGACACCAATAAATATCTGTGTGTGTGTGTAGGTGTGTCCATCTGCTGGCTGAAGGGTAGAAAGGAAGCAGGAAGAAGGGACTGACCTTGTTTTGACGGGTTTGACTGGTGGGACACCTGATCTCTGTCGCGCTCTTTCTGTCAAACACACTCGTAAAACACACACACACACACCTTCCTAAAGAGTTAAGCCGCAAGAATGACATGCAGCCATTAATCTTCAGATATAGGATTTAGCTGAAATGTCTACTTATGTTTAAGGGGGATACATGTTTGTGTACCTCTGCCTGTTTTGTCTGATAAGACGTTGTCTGAGTTTTTCGGCAACAAAAAACAAAGGTGAAAATGTCTTTTTGAATGTTAAGTTTAGGTACAGTAGCGTCTGTTTTGTTCTGTTGTCCTGTCAAAAATATCAATAAGAGAAGGACATTCTACTTGTGATCCTTCTGTGACGAGGCCTCTGAGAAGACTGACCTGCTGCTCTGGCTGATGGGTCTCTTGCATGCATCTTGAAATACAGAGAGAATAAAATACTGCATTCAGAAAAGCTTTGCATGCTTGAAAAGGAAGACCTCAGAGAGCTGTGGCTGGTGCAGACTGTGTGTGTGCTCTCTTAGTGCTTTATAAAGGTACTTTCCTTTAGCTCTCTTGCCTTGTCGCTCAATCACTAGTGATCTTTTTTTTGTCTTTTTTTTTTTAGACCAGTCGGGTAAATGAAAGTGATACCTAATGAAATTCCCACCCCTAGTTAGCACCAAGGCATGTGTCGAATGTGTCACCCAGCAAAGGCTTTCATGTATGCTCCGATAACACTGGCCAGCAGGCTCTGAACACGCTCACATATATGGACAGGCATGGAGCTGTCTGTCTGTCTGTCTGTCTGTCTGTCTGTGGCCTTCCTTGTGCACTTATGACACGTTTTATATATTTTTCTGTGTTTCCACAATCCTCTTCCCCTCCAGGGGACTGACTGGCTTTCAGTTTCTCCTTCCTCTCATCTTTTTTGTGTGGAATTTGGTCCTGGTCCCCAAAATAACTCACCACGGATGCTGAAGAGGACAGGAGACCCTTGAACAGGGTCTAAGTAAAAAACACAAATCTGCCCAGTCTTCTGTTCTGGTTTTGGCCTCTCCCAGGCTAACCAGGCCTGGCTAAACAGAGCTGGGGCTTGATGGAACGCGTCCTTGTGTGGTTTAAGTTTTGGTACTGTTATCTGTCCTTTTGGCCAGAACTGGTTGGGAAACACACAGCCAACTACCCCCGCTCCATCACACACTGAAGTGCTCCGAAATCCCTCTTCAAGTGGCTCTGGTTGATCACAGAGGCCCCATCTATCTCGCCGATTTTGTGTCTAAGCTCTGTGGAGAAGCACAGGTGTCCTTGGCGTTGTTTAAAGAAGGCCAGCCTCTGTTGGGAAGCTCTTAAAGTACACATTTCTGTGGTAGATGAAGACCACTTTGTTCTGTGTACTCTGCTCTCTTTGTGCCTGAGAGTGGGTTTAGAGAAGGCGGGGGGTGGGGATGTGGAGTGTCTTCTGTCAGTGATGGGGGGGGAAGGAAACTGAAGTTGAGCAGGGAAATATATTTCGAGATGGTGGACACTTCGTAGGGTAGAGTTGCAGGTCTGTGAGTAGGATTTTCAACCACACCTAAATGCCTTTTTTATTTTTTATTTTTATGTGTGTTTGTATTTTTTCCATTTTCCAGGCATCATAATAAGATCCGCAGTGTAGACGGCAGGCGGACCAGAGAGCTGGCTTCTGTGGAAACACTGGACCTGAGCAACAATGACATAACTGAGCTCCGAGGGCACTGCTTTCCTGCGGGACTCCAAATCCGAGACCTGTGAGTACGATCCCTGTGTTTTACTGTGGGCACATGGCACGGATTGTTGAACTGGAGTTTCCTAAATATATGCGCTGTTTCTGTATCCAGGTACCTGAGCAACAACAAGATCAGCGTGCTGGAGCTCGGAGCCTTGGACCATCTGGGCTCGACGCTCCAGGTCCTGAGACTGAGCCGAAACCGCATCAGCCAGATCCCCGTGAGAGCGTTCCAACTCCCGAGGCTCGTGCAGCTGTGAGTACCTCTGGATCTCATCAGTTTTGTTCTGTCAGGACAGTTCGACTTGCAAAAAACTATATGTTTTTTTTTTAAGTTTTTGCCTCGGCCCGAAAATGAACGAGTCTCCCAGTTGTCGCCGTTTTAGACCCTGCAGAATCGGAAATAATTGAGAGTTTAACTGAAGAGGAGTTTGTTTTGTCTGCGTGTTTAACATTTGGAACGCTATTTAGTGTGTGCTATACCTCTAGGGGCGGATACGGTCTAACTGGGTAAACACCGGGGCCATATTACCGGTGATTTATTGCCTTCTTCCACCTCCCCAAAGTGGTTAGTTCATTCCCCACACCGTGCTCCATTATCTTCGTCAAACCTCCCTTCAGCACAACAGCGAGGTCTGACCCATTTGTAGCTCAACGCCTCCGTTCTGGAGAGCGAAGGGTCTCGCTTAACGGGACTAACGGGAGTTCACCCCGATGTGCCTTTTGTTGAACAGGTAGGCCGAGTGACGCTGTGTCTACACATGCTAGTGATGCACATCACACACCAACTATGTGCATGTTTATACTTTGCCAAACTGACGGCTTTTACAGCCTTCACAAACACACACACACACACACACCAAATGTACAAATTCACCACGACACGCAGAGATGTCTCAGATCTCGCATATGCAAAATAAAATAAAAACCCACCAGTGGTTAACATCTTATACCTTCTTGTCGTGTAATTTCATAGGGTCATAACTTAACCCTTGTTTGTAAGTTAAAGCCTGGGGGTATACAGCGCTGGCCTCATGCCACAGCCGGAAGGGACACCGCTGAGGAATGCCTGTTAAGCTGGGGGTTTGTTAACGACAAAATGCTCCAACTGAAGCGTGCGGGCTACAGGATCCTTTAGTTTTGACTTCAGCGTGATGGATGCGAATGTGAAATGAGGGCAAAACATTTCTCAGTCTGGTTTTCCTGCTTTGAAATGTGGGGACTATTTTGACAGAGTTTAGTATGATGAAGCACCGATTTCTCTCTCCCCCTCATGATGAGTTGCTACATTAGTTTTGTTTGTCTGTGCACCCTGCAGGGAGCTGAACAGGAACCGTATTCGTCAGGTGGAGGGTCTGACCTTCCAGGGTCTGTCCAGCCTGGAGGTGCTCAAGTTGCAAAGAAACAGCATCACCAAACTGACTGACGGAGCCTTCTGGGACCTGTCCAAGATGAAAGTCCTGTATGTAGAAAAAACATTTACATGAAATTACACATTTGCCAATTATTATACATTATGTGACCACATCTTTTCCTACTGACCTGCAATTACTTCAATTAACATGCAAATGTGTGTCTCTCGCAGTCACCTGGACTACAACAGCCTGTCGGAGGTGAACAGCGGCTCCCTGTACGGCCTGACCTCCCTTCAGCAGCTATTCCTCAGCAACAACTATATCGCCCGCATCAACCCTGACGGGTGGAAGTTCTGCCAGAAGCTGAGGGAACTGTGAGTATTCACGTTTAACTTCGCCACGCGCACTAAAAACCCTCACGCCATAAGTCCTCTTGCAGAAGCCTTCAGTAGACGGCGGTTAAAGTTTCTAAACTCTGAATGATAACTGCAGTCGTCGAGAGTTGGAGTCAACAGAGCATAAGTTAAACATAGTTCAATAAAAAAAAAAAAAACTAATGAAAAAACAAAAGCTGTATATTTAAAACTGCAGAGTTTGTTTTAAAGTGGTTTCTGTCTGTCTTTGGGAATCTAAACGTCCTATAGCCTGAGAATTCAACACTCCCATATCGCCCATCTCCCTTCACCAGGGTTAAATGACGTTGTGTTTTAACACTCAATATGACACGCTATTCTCAATATAAGCCTGTTTATCCTATAATTAGAGCTGGGCTCAACAGCACTCAAGCCCTTCGACGAGTCCTGAAGCGCAAGGGGTTTGTCAAACCGGCGTGTAATCCTCCACCGGTTGTGTTGTGGTGATTAAACTGAAGGATCGCCTTCGCTGCCTTTGTCTGCCGACCGAGGAGTTATTATCGGAGAGTCTTTCCTGTTTCGCGGACACGACCGTCGTATCGCTGCGGTAAAGTGCTCCGCTCAGCTGAGGCGTTGCTAACTGCGAGGTAGCGTGGGGTATCTGTGGCGCCTGTGTTTGTTTATGTGTCACAGCCACATGGCATAAAGAGCTAGATGGCGTTCAGGTTAGTTTGCTCTGTGTATCTCAATGCCGTTTCCTGTGCGCACATCGGTGAAAGACAGATGGGCTCCCAGCGCCGTCTCTGAATCATCCTCCTGGCCGCTGCACCAGTCAGCGGTTATATGATATATATTATTTTATGATCTAGAGTTATGATAACCCCCACGGCCGATAGAAGAGAATGACTCGTCTTTATGAGGAGCCTATTATTGCATTCCCAATGGGCCAGGCTGAGCTGGTCATCGGGGAGAATCTCTGCACACATGGCCGGTCAAGCGAACCTGAGGCCTGGCCACAGAGACGGACAGCAAGGGCCACAGCGAGGGCAATGAAATGCACAATACTGCCTTTGACTACTGTTTGAAAGATACCAGTCTGGGACCAGATTGTCATTTATAGTCTGGATTTAATCAGATTGCATTACTATGGAACAACATTCTTCTTAGAAGTTTTTAATGTAGAGTAAATCAACATTCTTCTCACGTCATCTTAAATTTAGCAGCGTTTTCTATCTAAATTCCTAAAACAGGGGAAAGTGCTTGAAAAATCCACTGCTTGCATCCAATTACGATTATTAAGAAAAGCGGAGACTCGATGGCTGCATTTGAAAATAGGTACCCTTTTGAGGGCTGCTGTACATGACAGTATGAGTGACAGTATATTCCCTGGGGTTTACCACATGCTCAAGTAGGCTTATAAATGGGAGGTTGTAGACACGTAAAGTTCTTTTCTTTCCTGTCAAACGGTTAAGACCTCAGTCGAGCTCTCAGGTCTGCTAAGCCCATTCTCTGTGAACATCTTGTGGCGAAGGAAAAAAAGAAAAGGCACAATGGAAAGACACATCACAGACTGGCAAATAGACATTGAATCAGCCATGAAATTCGAGTATTATGATGTCGCGAGCTGCATCAGCGTTCTGCCAGCCTGTCATCTCCCTCCAGACCTCACACAGAACGTTTCTCCCTCTCTTTCCTCTCCTCTCTGTCTGTATTGCGCTCGGCCGCTCTCTCCAGGAATCTGTCATACAACAACTTGACTCGCCTGGATGAAGGCAGTCTGGCTGTGCTGGGGGATCTCCACTCTCTCCGTCTGGGCCACAACTCCATCAGCCACATCACAGAGGGAGCCTTCAGAGGCCTCAAGGCCGTACGCGTCCTGTAAGTACCCACAACACACTCATTGCGGTCTGCCCCTGCTGACGATAAGGCTAAGATGGGCCACTTGGGAGCAGTGAAAGCTGAGATGTTTAATATTGCCTTTGCCCCTGTGATATTTGATATTTAGGCTTACGGAGTCCCTTCATTTGACTCCAGAAAGCAGGAGTTGTTTACTTTTCAAGACTGGTTTGATCTCATTTGCACTCATGAGCTTTTTTTTCTTCTTTTTTTTTCTCTTTTTTTTCCTTGTGTCTTTTCCCACTTTTTTGTTTTTTGTGCGGGGTTTTTGGGGTCTTTTTGTTTTCTCTTGAATGCTGGTTCCCAACAAACTCGGACCTGAAAGTGCTCCGCGTCGCCCTCCTCCCTCGAGACCCTTCCTTGCTTTCAGAAGCCTTGAATGAAGAGAGGTCTCTTTTCCCCCTCGCTGAATCCACCTTTTGCACAAAAAGCCCAAACGGGCCTAATGAAAGAAAAGAGGAGAATGAAAAGGGAGAAAGTCAGGGGATAAATCCAGAAGAAAGACCTGGGAGTCTTGGTTCCGAACCAAGGTCCTCTTGGCGGTCCCTCTTCCCAGGGACATGTGCCAGAGCTCGCTAGACAAGCTCTCCCTCCACAGAGGTGACAAGCCAAGGCACATAAGGCCTCTCTGCCGGCACATTGGGTGCTAGATAACTAGCTACAGAGGGAAATAGAGGGAGGGACAGGGAGCTGAGCTCGTGACTGCCATATCTCAGGCCCTGTCTCATGTTTTCCTTTCTTGTCTTTAATTGCTCACTTTGTTTCTTTTGGCTTTCCCATTTGAAAGCACACTTAACTGCCCATTTCTTTCCCAAGTGTGTTCTGTCATCCCCTCGGGCTATCTCCCGATACACGCACCATCTCCGTCTTGATTTTGGCATGATCTTTCCTTTCCCCTCGTATCACTCCTGCGCTCTGTGTCTTTGAGGCGGGCCTAATCTAATCAGTGGAAGGGAGGAGGCTGGGCCCCGAAAAAGGAGCCGGGGGAGCTTTAATTGGGCCCGCGCCGCTGGTCGTGCTGGCATGTGGCTGGAGCCTGCATCGGGGTGTGAAAGCTCCAAACAAGCCAGCCTGCCCTCTAATTCGGCCACGGGGGTCGTTGGCTCATCGGGGGCCCCCCCTTCCTGCATGCCCACGGCCCCCACCACTGGCCTTGCTTTAACAAGGCAACGGCCATTCACATCCAGCCAGCCAGAAAGAGTAGGAAATTGGCAGCCCCTGTCCAGGCCGGCTAAGACAGAGGCCAATGGAGAGTGAAAAGAACCAGAGGGGGATAAAGGATGCTTGGGAGGGAAAGAGGAGGAGGAGGAGCGGAGGGGTGCTATTGTGGAGATGTTGCGAGGGTGTGGCTGACCATCAACCTCAAAGGCCTTTCCCAAGTTTGAAAGAGCCTTTTTAATAGTTCATAGGAGACCTTCAACAACCATGCGGTGGAGGTGGAGTGGCGGCTCCTCTGCAGCTATGACTTCACCTACAGAGATAGTTCTTTAGGCCTTTTGGCGAGGGGAAAGGATGTGCGTCAAACAAGTGTTTGACGCTCTAACAGAAGCCCTTTTTCCCTTTTCTCTCTCCTTTGTTTTCATTGAATCCATTTAGTCTTTGCCCGGCGATGGGTGCTGACCTTATTAAGACTCTTGGCTTTAGTTTTGGCTGGGCCATACCTGCCACCAATCGGACGAATGGACCCGACTGCTTGGCCTCTCACGAGGCCCTGGGTTGCCACCAATCTCTCCATGCCGTCATGAATTATACATGTGTTTCCCAGTCATGATTTTTTTTCGCTTCGATGCACCAACGCACATGCACATATACATGCACATATACATGCACATATACATGCACGCACACTCCTTCTCCACCCCTCTAAGGAAAGAATGCGCTTGGTTGGCAGAGCAGAGCGGCAGAGGGGCTCTTAAGGCCAGGTGCAAAGGGGGGTTGTGGGTGAAGGGGGTAACCCGTGACTTCCAGACCAGCCTCTGCCAGGGCTGTGAAACGCTTCAGCGCTGGCAGACCCTGTCCCCTGTTCTCCTCCTTCCCTCCCTCCTTGCATCTTTCTTATCCACCTCTTTTCACTCATTCTCCACAGGGAGCTGGACCATAATGACATCTCAGGCACAATAGAGGACACCAACGGGGCCTTCTCTGGGCTGGACAGCCTCAACAAGCTGTGAGTGTGTTCCCTCGTTCTTTCTTTTATTTCCCTCCGCCTCTCCTTCGCTATCAACCCCTCCTCATCCCTCTGTTCTGCCCTTCCACCGATTCAGGGAATCTCTCTGCTGTGTTTTTTTTGCATCCAAAAGTTTCCCTCCAAATCCCGATTCATCGTCCATTGCCAGCTAAGTTTGGCCGGTTCAGTTAAAGGCTGCAGAGTTTGAGTTATCTGTCCCCTCACGACCTCACACTTCACTTGGTAGGGAAGTATTCTCCCTGAACAAAGACATATAGGGCTTCTCTTCCCTTTTTTTACAAGGCGTGTTCATGAAACATCGACGGCAATATTCCACTCCCGTCATCCTGTGGAAGCGTCCGCCAGTTCCTCTCCAGTTCAATTTGGCTTTCATATCTTTTTATTGTTTCACTGTAGATTTATAGCCACACTGGGGGCTCTTTGCTGCTAATGGTTCAAGAAGAAGAAGATAGAGTGAATCATTTTTTTTTTTTCTCCATTACTCATCAATGTTTTCCTTAAAGGCAGCTCGTAAAAACAGTTCAATATCGAGAGTTGGCAAGTTGAGAAATGACACTTGAACGAGGAGTTTCTGGCACTGACGGGCAATCATCAACATGCAGGATGAAAAGATGATGTCCAGCCAAGATGGTTCCCAGTGTGAGCGCCGCTGAAAGAGAAAGAACTGGAGAAAGGGCTTTTCTTCGAGCTGGCAGGGGTTCGCTCCCCAATAGGCTTATTTCTACTTCTCCTCCATGCCTCCGCTGCTCTCGTCCCCCTCTTTCCCAGTCCCTGTTGTTTGGAGCTGAGAGAGGGTAAAATTGAGGGCTGCATTCAGTCATCAACATCAAACACGCCCCGCCCTCTGACCCGGCCCCTTTTGTCACGGCGTTGGCGGAAGCGGCCCCGCTGCATCCCGGCGCTGGCAAAGCGAGTCATGGGAAAAAGAGATGCAGAAAAGAGAAAGAAGGGGTGAAACATCAAAGTGTCCCACCACACACACTGGACTTTCCTAAAGCAGCTTGTGAATGCCACCACATGGGAGGGAAGTGGGTCTTACAGATCTCAGCCCGATAAAATGATGCGCAGATCGTACATTTTATTTAGATTTTATATTATTTGATAGCCTGACCTAATTTCTTTAAAAACAGTTTTTCTTTCTACAGTGGCAGAGTAGGGTTCTTATATTCCCCGGGACAAGACAGCCGTTTGTTTGTTTGTGTGTACATGTGGTTGAGTCCGAACACCGGGGTCTTCATTGTGAACTGGCCAGCCGTGTCTCCTCTTCCTGTGAAGTGAGGGCTACAACAGGAGAAGGAACAAGTGAGGGGTAGTGGGGAGGAGGGTGGAAGACGAGTTTAGGACCAGTAACTGACGTCTTGGCTCAAAACCAGGCTCAACAGGCACATCACATGGTAGCGAGTATGTGGACGTACACTTTGTAGGCCACACATAACAACACACGGCCCGCCCGGTCATTGCTCTTAAATTCTAATAAAGATAAAAGTGGTCTTTGAAGAGCAGTGCAGAGTCACCCTCCCCCCGCAACTCCATACAATCTCCCCCACCTTTCCTCCTGGCTAATCTCCACACAGTTTGAATTTCCAATATCTCAACCCACCCCCCACTCTTATCAGATTCAGCCTTGCTAATTGTGCTTCTCTCCCTCTCTCTTTTCACCTTCCCCCTTCTCACCCCCCTCTCTCTCTCTCTCTCTCCCTCTCTTCATCTATCGACACCCTTCATGTTTGGAAACGGCAGGACTCTGTTTGGAAACAAGATCAAGTCGGTGGCCAAGAAAGCCTTCTCTGGCCTGGAAACCCTGGAACACCTGTGAGTATCCCACAATGCTTGGCTGCCCCTCCTCCCTGCCGGAGTGAGAGTAAGCAAGAGAGGGTGGGGGGTGGGATTGCCAAAAGTTTCTGGCAGAAAGGAGACCGCTAGCAATTTAATAGCGTCTTTGTAAAAGGAGAAGACGGAGGCTTTTGCGAGCGCCCAGCTGCTTCTTTCTCGTTAGCCTAGCTCAAGCTCAACTCTGGCCTTTTTTTCTTCTTCTTCCCCTGCCTTTGCGCAGGAACAAAGTTATTGAGCATATGACAAGCTCCGCAGAAGAAATGGAATTCTTATAAGTTATTTCACAGGCATTCGTCAAATGAGGGCAGGGAGGGATGGAAAAGCCGGCATGTAGCACACTCAGACGTGCAGGCCTGGATATTTATTCCCACCTTGGTTAAAAGGCCGACCCTTGCTCATGAAACCCTGTGTGTGGCTGGAATGTGTGCACAGTTGATGAGACGTGTGCAATGTCCCAACAGGAGCTTGGGAGAGAATGCCATTCGTTCCATCCAGCCTGATGCCTTCAGTAAAATGAAGAACCTCAAAACCCTGTGAGTACCCGTGATGCATTCGCACAAATACACATGAATTTATGTGCACAACCCCACACATGCAGAAACCGCCTCATGCAGAAGCCTCAGTGTTTTTGGCATCCGTGCACGCCGTATCGGAAACACGTATTCAGTTACAGGTGCAATGGATGTGATGTATACACCACATGTACTTACTCCTCCCCTCTCCAGTCTCATTCAGAGCGACAGCTTCCTGTGTGACTGCCAGCTCCACTGGCTGCCCGACTGGCTGGTGACACGCGGCCTGCAGGCCGGTGTCAATGCCACCTGTGCCCACCCGGAGAGCCTGAAGGGCACGAGCATCTTCCAGGCTCCGCCCACCAGCTTTGTGTGTGGTGAGTTACGCGTGTGCTGAATCTGTGTTTATGTGTGGTGGTGGGGCTGTTGTTATTTACCAACTTGCACATATTTATTTGGAGGCAAAAGAAAACTACACATAACAAGCAGAAAGCTTCTGAGAGACACTTGTGATGTTTGACATTGGACTGTGATTTTATGCTTCTAACTCACTTTGTCTCTTTCTTTTCATCTCATCCTTCCAATAACTGTCCTCACTCCTTTTTCCTCTTATTCACATGCTGTCTTTGCCTCTTCTTTCTTTCTTTCCTTCCTTTTTTCCTTCCTTCTTTCCTTCCACTCCTGCCTTTCTATCCCTCCACCTTCAGACGACCTTCCGAAGCCCCAAATCACCGTGCAGCCGGAAACCTCCGTGACGGTCCTCGGTAGCGACGTGCGGCTCACCTGCACGGCCGCGAGCAGCAGCAGCTCCCCCATGACCTTTGCGTGGCGCAAGGACCAGGAGCTGCTTCGCCACGCAGAGACGGAGAACTATGCCCACGTGCGCGCTCACCACCAAGGCGCGACGTCTGACGTGCCGGGCGCAAGTGGAGGCGTGATGGAGTACACCACTATCCTGCACCTGCGGCACGTCACATTCGCCCACGAGGGCCGATACCAGTGCATCATAACAAACCACTTCGGCTCCACCTACTCCAGCAAGGCCCGCCTCATCGTCAATGGTAGGTTTTAAAAAAAATATATTTTTTGCTGACATTAATGATGGATAGACTATATTATTATCTTGGTAGAGGAGAACTGGGTCATTGTGGTTATGAAAGGTAAGATAGCAGTGAAAATGGAGTAAAAAAAGTATTAACTAAACTATAAACTATAGTTATATATTTAACTATAAACTAAAGTATTAGTGATCTAGTGTCATTCTAAGAGAAGATAAAAGAAGAGAAAAAAAACTACAATATCTGCTGATATGTGTGTGATTACATAATGTCCATCGAATGCAATGCCTGTTAATGTTGCACTCATGACTTTCCATTGTCCCGTTTGACAGTGGAGCGGTTGAGATTAGTGGCCACGCTGAGTTCTTTCTCTTTCACTTGAATAAAGTCTTCACTCCTACTCGCTGGGCCTCCGTCTCTCCTCGGATGGTATTCGGAACAAATTGATTTATCTGCATGTCAGCGCTAACAGGGGCCATCTCCCTCTGTGCTCTGTCACTCTGCTTTTTCAGCAAGTGGAGAGTATTAATCTTGAGTTTGGTTGCCTGCCCCGAGTCTGCATCAGACCTGAAGCTGCTTCTTTTCTTTGTGGTGTAATGGCAGAATTGATTTGTAAGATAAGATAAAATAATCCTTTATTAGTCCCGCAGTTGGGAAATTGCAGGATTACAGTATTACTTTTTCGTGCCTGTTGCCTTGGCGTACACATGAAAGAGATACTTATTTAAAGGTCAGTCATGGGCACTGGCCCAAAGGTTCACTGGTTTAGATGCCAGCACCAGCTGTGAAAGCGTGGGTTTGCAAAACTCAAAAAGTTCAATGCTCTGAACCCAATAAACTGCGCCAGCAGAATCCGTTTCCAGGTTTGAAAGTGTAAATTGCCGAAGACATACTGATGCAAGCGCTGTGTCCCTTCTGTCCACAGTCCTGCCGTCCTTCGTGAAGACTCCCAGGGACAGCACCATCAGGACGGGCCACACAGCGAGGCTGGAGTGCGCCGCCGAGGGCCACCCGGCACCGCAGATCGCCTGGCAGAAGGACGGCGGCACGGACTTCCCCGCCGCCCGGGAGCGTCGTATGCACGTCATGCCCGACGACGACGTGTTCTTCATCATGGACGTCAAGCCGGACGACATGGGCGTGTACAGCTGCACCGCCAAAAACACAGCGGGCACCATGTCCGCCAACGCCACCCTCACCGTGCTGGGTAAGAGCCTCCCGTTAATATCAGCACCCGTTTTTGACCGGTGTTGATAATTTTCGCACATCCTCAAAAATTAGCACTCGTGAATAGCGTGGCGCTCGGTTGGGAATCGGTCAGTCCGGGGGTTTAGAATGAGAGGCTTTATGTTTTTCTTTTCTCGGCAGCTGTGGCCTTGCTGCCAGGTCAATGGCCAAAGGTCACAGTTGGGGGTCAAAGGGGGGATGGTGGGGAAGCTCACAGAGGGGTGTTTGTTAGGCATTCCCACCCACACTCCCACCTTCTCCCCTCTCGGTGGGAGAGACAGTCATGGCTGCTTCACTGCAGGCCTCAGTGCTCCCAGTTTATTGGCTGTTTTACACTGTTAAATCAAACAAAACAGAGCTGCTCTCCTATAACCATCTCAGGACATAGATCATCTTTGTCCTTTGTCTTTAAGCTGAGCAAAGCAGTCCCTTGTTGAACAGAGCTTAAGAAAATAAATGTGGTGGGGGGGCTCTTTGCTAACGCATAATATTTACAAGCCTTAAACTTCCCATAAAGCGCTCAGAAGCAACTGTTTCTATTTCTAATTTGGTCCGACTGGTAGAGGCGGTACTTTAGTGACACATTTGCATGTTGTGCCGCTCGAGAGAGACTTGTTAGACTTCACGGCGGTTTAAGCCGAGTGCTAATCCACTCAACAATGTAAAATATTGAAGTAAGCGACCACGCCGCTGGACTGAATCTGTGGCGTTTGAGAAACGAAGGGGAAGGAGAGGGGGACAAGGGCAGGAGGCTGCAGGCGAGGGGCCCCCTGTCTGGAAAAGAGTGGCGGGGGAGAAAAATGGGAGCCAAAGAAGAACTGGAATGGTGGAGTCAGTGTGCGGGGGAAGGTAGGCGAGTGGGTTTAACGAAAAGAAAGAGGGAGCAGCGTAGTAGAGAGGGAGGGAGGGGAGGGAGGGGAAGGGGGGTTTGATGGAGAGGTAGAAAGTATTGATGGAAGAGAGAGGGCCGACTGAAGTGGGTTAAGTGAGATCTCTTAATCTGTGTATGTCCCACTGTGAGGGGAAGTGCTCAGTCTGAAGGGGAGGCCTAGCTTAATACACACACACACACACTCTCTCTCACACACGCACACACACACACTCGGTTCAATGTGCTCCATTCAGCAGAATGTGAAGTTTCCAGGGAAACACTGACAACATTGTTCTGAGGAGGATCCCGTCCCGAGAGGAATCTTGTTTGTGTGCTGTAATTAAAATGTATGACCAAGTGAAGTGATTTTCAGAATCAGTCAGCATTACAGACGTGACCTCAGATGTATAAATAGGCTTGTTAGATGAGACCGTCATTATGAGACGAGCTTTCAGTGGTCGGATATCAAAGTCAGAACGTCACACTTTGTGCTCGGCCGATAGCGCTGACTCACCAGTCTGTAATCAATACTGTGAACAAACAGAAACCTGAGAACAGACACCGAAAACTTTGGCGCAAGAGAATGACAAAAGAATAATAGAAATCTCATACCTCAGGAATCCTAATCACCTCCTCCCCCCCCCTGCAGAAACACCACACCTGGCCCAGGACCTGGAGGACCGCAGCGTGGTGGTCGGGGACACGGTGGCTCTGCAGTGCAAGGCGCTGGGCAGCCCACCGCCCCGCATCACCTGGCTGCGCAACGACCAACCGCTGCGCCCCTCCGACAGACACCACTTCACCCCGGGGAACCAGCTGCTCGTCATCGGCTCGGCCTCGCTGGAGGACGCCGGCCGCTACACCTGCCTCATGTCCAACACGCTGGGCACGGAGCGAGCTCACAGCCAGCTGGTGGTCAACCGGCGCCGCGGCCCCTGCACGCTGCCGGTGGGGCCGAGCACGGTCACGATAGGGATCATCGTCATCGCTGTGGTGACGAGCATCGTGGTGACGTCGCTGGTATGGGTGTGCATCATCTACCAGACCAGGAAGAAGAGCGAGGAGTGCAGCGTCACCAACACAGGTACATTTGAAACTGTTCTGTCCCCTTTTTTTTATTATCTTGGGTAGAAATAGTTTCAGGCAATCTAGGAGGATCTAACGAATATAGAAAACTATATATATAGAGGGAGAGAGACTAATTTGAGCGCCAGCGACACCATCATCCCGGTTGTAATACCTTGTGTTCGGCTCTCTAATTTCTACCAGATGAGACGACAGTTCCTCCAGATGTACCCAGCTACCTTTCCTCCCAGGGCACGCTGTCCGAGCGGCAGGATGCGTGTATCCGAGTGGAGGCCGGCGGCGGACCTCAGCCCAACGGACACATCTCGGACCCCACAGGTAGTTGATGGTTCAGCCTCTGCCCCGGCTCTGTCAAAAGTTGTCCCTCCCCAGCAGTTTGACCCACCTCCCAATGAGCACAGTCGTGTGTTGCATAACGATGAAAGGCGTCTGTGGAGGCCTGCTGAGCATCAGGAATAATTACAGCAGACACGCTAACCACAGTGTTGACATGCAGTTGTTGATTTTTCTGTTTCCAAAGTCATTTATTTTCCCTCTCCCCCTCCGCCTGCCTGCAGGTTTCGACGGCGCAGTAGTGTGCACGGATTGCATGGAGAACGGCAGCAACTACTCCAAAGATTCGGACTACCTGACACACGGGTTTGGCCCCGCCGGAGCCTCGGAGTACCAGCAATACTCTTTTCCGCCGCCCTACTCGCACTGCTATCCGGGGGAGCTGCATGACGCAGGGTCGCACTCAACCCCGCCACTCTGCAACGGGACGCCCAACGGGATCCGGAAGGACGTTCAAGGCTCCACGTTGTCGAAAAACCACAATACGTTACAGCCGAACCAACAGGATAAAAAAGGTAAGGGGATCAGTGTAGCGAGCTTAAACGTGCTTCGGACACTGGAAGGAAAAGCAGCCCGCAGGACAAATTCCAACAGACTTGTCCCAAAGACACTTATATCTTGAGAAGTTATTAGGAATCTAGGAACCATTGTAAAAGCAAATTCCCTCGAACATGATATTGATGCGTCGGCTCCTGTATCATAGTCGCACACCCAGAGCCAGATTCAGGATATCTCTCTCCGATACAGTAAAGGAGCACTGAGTTCTCACTGCTGCCAAACTCCTGCAGTTGCACGTCTGGGCTTGTTCTGGGATTCGGCCTCGTTAGCAGCGAGTAATATCCGTGGATTTGGCCTCCAAATACCGATTCTCACCTCCACATGTCAGCGCAGCAGCCTCATGCATACATTCCACTGCCTCTGAATGCATATTTGTCACTGACGTCTCCTCCCTCCACCTTCTTTTTCTGTGTTCATCAGTGAGCAGGGCGGGACTAACGCCATCGCTGGAGGACTCCTTCCACAAGCCGGTGAAACTGTCCGGTGGGTCGGGCCACGGTGGTCTCGACAGCGAATGCGAGTCTGAGCTCAGGCAGACTCTGCTGTCCAACGGACACACCCTCAGAGTCTCTCAGAATGAGAGCGCCCCCCTAAGGAGAACCAGCGACTAGCAGGCGCTCCATCCAGCCCGAAAGCCGACTCGCAGTAGCTGAGCGGACTTTTCTTTTTCTTTTGCACTGGGAAATAAACTGCTACCTCATATCGAGGCGATTGATCCCGAGCCTCCTGGAACTGGACTGAAAGGGAGCAGCGGGAGTGAATAGCAGGGGGCATCCGGAGTTTGAAGGTGGAGCTTGTGTGGGTGGCGTCCCATCCGAGCGTATCGGCTGTACATAGTTTAAAAACCTTCCTTTTTGGGAGGTGACCAATACAAATTCTAGCTCCAAAAAATGTGACTTGCATTTGAAGCATGTAAATGTAGGGAATTTTGTACAGTATATGTATGTGCAAGGGGGAAAAGAGAAATATGCCTTTGGACATTTGACTGTACATAAGAGTTTTCGTATATTATATATTATATAACTTTTACAAAAGAGTATTTGAATTTATGTGCATGACAAAGAAAGGAGTGACGGTATTTTTATTTTTATTCAAAAACAACAAAAAAACTAAACACAAACAGCCCTTTTTCAGCTTTTACCAACATTCAGCTGCGGTGCCTTAATGCATGATCAAAGAAAACCCAACTTGTAATACCATATATCCAGATTTTTTTTGGTGAGAGATACTGGTACGCTCTTTATAGCAAACAAAATACTTGATTGCACTTGAATGTTTTATTTTAGTTTTTTGAGACAAACCATGGCCTTACAGAAACACAGTTCACGTTCATTGTTATTGTATGAAGGAAGAGCTTTGATGTAAATTATTTTTGGTACGTCAAGATGGTTCAAGCCGGGATGTTTGTGGGCAGTCGAGTTTAAAGCACTTTTTGTATTCGCATCACAAACGAGTAGATCGTAAAAGCCTCTGCGCGAAGGGACGTAACCCCACGTTGACTCTTACGCTCTGGGTCTACGAGGCGGGACGAGTCGGGGAGGACGCCGTTTTAACGCGTTACTGCTGTAATGTGCCTCGACGGCCGCCGCTGTGCATTCACAGGTAAAAAGGCCGGGTACGCATCACCACAATGTAACCACACCTTTCTCATCCTCCTCATCATCACTACAGTTCAGTCATGTTTGAGGTAGCTAAAGGTTTATGCTGTGAACAGTTGGGAAGCTTGTGAAATGTGCTCTAACCAAACTTGGGAGGATTAATGCAGTCAGTCTCTCTGGGCGGTCCCCTTCCCTGGACACACTGGGTCAAAGTAGTTGCATTGCACCATGGGAGCTTGCGTTTCTCCAGCGAGCCCTCGCCTGACCTGTGCTCCGCGACCAGCGGCCTTGTCGAGGTAAACCGGAGGACGCGCTCCTCTGGTTACACCCGATAGCGCCGGTCAGAGATGGTCTTTTTTTCTGAAGACCAGCTGAAGATCCAATCCCAGTGGAGCAGGTGAACGGGACAAAGAGGGAGACGGTTCACGTTCGGAGTAATTTATTGAAAACAAAACTGTACCTGAAAACCGTTGTACCAATGTCAAAGCTGAAACCGTGAAGTGTCTAACATGGCATTGGAGTGTCTAATAATAAAAAATTCACATTTTGCTATTATGCCTGTTTTCCTTCCTGTATATATGAACTGGAAGAAAGGAGCGACGAACAATGGAGTGAAAAAAAAAAGCTGAGGCAGCATTTTGAGCCTCTGGTTATGGAGAAACAATCAATTCATAGATGTAAAATCCAGAGACATTGATCTCTCTCACTCACTCACTCACTCACACAGAGGAATGTGGATCCCTGAAGCTCTAAAGACAGCAGGCATATATTTTCCCTCTGCAGGCTGTTAAGAATATTTGCCATCAAGTCGGGCTGATAGAGGGTCAGTGGCTGACCAGAATGTGCATTCCAGATGGATGTGTGACACAGGATGATTGACACGCTACCAGCCGTGGCCTCCACCAATCGCAGGAAGTCTATTGTTGTCCCAACAGCCCAGGCACGAGCAGCAGGACACATGCTCCCACCTGTGAGGCCATCCGTCTCCTGACTTGCCGAGTCTTCAGTTTTCCCTCTGCAGTGACTGCAGGCACCACGCTGAGCCAATTCCCTGAATACACAGACACTAACCGGTCCTGCATACATCGTTTAAATAATCCTTCAGACGTAGAGGAGTCTTGTAATAGATTACCTTAAATAGCTGTGTGCTCTTACTTTGAAGGACACAAGTGGATAGTGGACACAATCAGTAGGCCAACAATTGGCAATATATTTATTTATTTTTACTCTGGCTACAAATGAGAACATGCTTCTAAAACATGTCTACCATTGAATTAATCCCTAATGAAAATTAACTTGAAAATGCATTTAATTTAACAAAAACTATTATTAGACTTGAGTTTTGGGTGAACCGCCCCTTTGGTTCTCTGGGCAACTCCTCAGTAATCTGTAGTAAACCTTAAATGATGGACTTTATACATTAAAAGTGACACCATTGCTTTATTGATCAACAAACACATTGTGGATAAGGCTGCAGTTTCACAGGTTTGAGATTAAGAAGTCCCCCCTTATACTAAAGAGCTCCGATGTCAAATCAATGAACCAACTAATGCAATTGTTTCACAATAAACAAGGCAGATATACCCCAAACTGATACACAAATGCTCCATTGTTGTCGGCATCTTGAGTTTTAAATTAAAGCTCTTGCAGGTGGATGAGCTCAGTGGTGCTCCAGCAGGAATTTAACAATGGTGACATATTGATGGGTCCCTCCCCGGTCGGTCTTAAACAAAGGTGGCCCGGCTCAGCAGAGGGGGAAATATGGATAAAACAATAAAATGATCATGAAACCAAGTAAGGGAAGATTTACGGGGTACCGAATCACAAAACATCACCTCAAAGCATAAAAAGAGACAAGTCTTTAATACCGCAACTCATTGATGATCTCACACACATACACACACACACGTTTAATAGTAAAGATGGCTCATTGCTGGCCTTGTGTGACCGGGCGTGGCTCCATTTCACCAAACCACCGGTGTCGTCACAGAAGTGCGTGAGCTCAGCCTGTTCAGGAATGCAGCACCCCGGGGGATGCTATCCGACCGGGTCCATCCAGGGGACGAGATAGCTCCGCCTCCTTCAGGGGACGAGGTAGCTCCGCCTCCTCCAGGGATGAGGTAGCTCCTTCCAGAGTTTCTCCCCTCCTGCTGTTCCTCCGCCAGGTTTAGGGACTCCGGACGGTCACAGGAGACGAGCCGCTACAGCAGGCAGCGGCGGGCCTCCTCGTAGGCTCCCAGGAAGATAAAACCCCCCACGCTGATGAAGGCCAGCCTCGGTATGCTGCCCGCGAACAGACTGCAGAGGAAGAAGAGAGCAAGTGACGCATGCTGTGAATTCTGAAATCACCGTCATTAATACAGATTCAAGCAAATCCGTATAGGATTTGGGATTTTTCTGAATTGACTCATGATTGATACACTAGCCAATGCATGCAACTGTTATATGATACACAGTCCTATTATAGCAGCAAAAATCACGCGTTCATTCAATGTTCATCATTTAATTCCAGTGTTCATACACTATATAGATAATTCATATTGATTGAAACTACTACGACTCAGCTAAACTCCTGACTAGTTGAAACTAGTTTTAAAAGGTTCTTACTAAAGCCACTAAGACAAATGTGTCTATGCTTTTACTCAAAACTGTTTGCAATTTTGTAGGTTTTCCACATGCATACACCTGAACCTCATCAAGTAGGATCAGTGAGAGCAGGAAGTAGGTCTTTCTTTTGTACTTCTCCAAAGTTTGACTGCTGCACCTTTAATTATCCCCACCAAAAAACTAAAACCCTGTGAACCGAGCTGAGGGCAGCTCCGGCTGTATTGGGCGTCACTCGGCTGATAGAAAGTATCTGTGAGAGATTTAGGGTCCTTCGTGGGAGCGGGGCCTTGTGTTCGGGTGCGGAGGGCCTCGTGGGAGCCTCGTCGGTGGAGCCACTTCACAGAAAGGGAGATGGGAACAAATCAGGGCGTCCGAGGCCCCGACAAGAAGCTGTTGACGTCGCGGGGGTCAGAGGATGTGATCGGCCATGAGAGCCCAGGAACCGACCCCCTCCCGTCCTGCTACACACAGCTGTTTTTGGGATTAGGCTTCAAGCCCCCACCCTGAGGCCCCAGAGCTCTCATCCACCCTTCTTTCTCTCTCTGGGCTTGACTGATGGCCGAATGACATCCACACATGTCTGTCTGCCGTCCATCCACTTCTCTCCGTCTCTCCGTCCAGCCCCTCAGCTGGCTCTGTTGTTGGGGGATTTCTCCTCAGTCTCACTTTCTCGCTGCGTCATCCATTCCTCAGACACGCGCTCGCCTCGTCCCGTCTGTCCGTCTGCCTTTTCGTTACTTATTTTCCCCCCAGCTTCTCTCCGCCCGTCTCTCCCTCACCGTGAATTTGCCGACCAACACCTTCTGACTGCCAATCCGCCTTCCGCTCACATGGTCTGGCCCCATCGGAGCCAGATGTAATGGATGAAGAGCATTGTGCGTTTGTGGATGTGTGCCTGCGTCTACGCACACACAATGTCGGTTTGCATTCATCATCAGTGTGTGTGTGTGTGTGTGTGTGTGTTAGTACTTGTGTTTCTGACAATTTCAATTTTTTGAAAAACCTTTGAAACATCCAACAAGTTTAGTTTGTCTTCCATCAGGTTCGCTTCAGCAGATACTGTAGAGAAGGTTCCCGAATAGGCCGTTTTATTTTTTAGGGCAGACATTTTGCAGACGTTACCAAAAGCATTAAAAGGGAATATTTTCCACCTTTTAAATGCGCACGACTAATCAGTCCTGAAAATATATTCCCCAGTGTCACCTCTCCTGCTGTGGAGCCATGCCGGATGTGCCCACATGTACCCAGGATGCATTGCGCATCCTGGGTACATGTAAGTAAATATTCTCCCATCTAAAACAGATAAATACAATCGTATACCTTTTGATTTCAAGTTTCCCTTTTACACAGAACTTAATGGCCTTGCTAACTCAAAATAAAACCAAAAACTTCTCTCCACTGTTCCAACAATCAGCGAGTCTACTTTGGTCAAAATAAATCCTTAATTCACGAAGTAAGATGTGAGAATATGCCGACTGACCGTGAAACCTCGTCTACGGCTCTCATTCTTTGGAGCCCGACCACTACATTTACAGTGACATCAGCCCAAAATAAATATCAAAAACATGTCTGATTTAATATTATCTCTTAAAAATCAAACAAATGAACAAATACTGGACCTCTAATAAAAAATAATCCAATGATCCATATTTTTACTAAAGTACATGACTTGAAACTTAAAATGTTTATGACATGGATGGATTTCATCACTGGATTCATAATAATTGAAAAAAAAAAAAAAATCTACTTTTCCAACAATGTGAGGAAATCCATTTTCTCACTCAAACGTGGCAGATTCTGCAGCTGCGCCCCAAAGACACAGAACTCAGCAGGAAGGACGATCCCTTTAAGGACGACTGTGCAACGTTTCCTTCATACTATGGCGAAGGAGTGACACACCCTCCTTTGATCACCCAGTCTTCTCTCACTCTTCATGCCTAAACACAACCACAGGTGCTCTGACCGAACCAGTCCAACCAAGAAAAGCAACAAGCACTGGCCAATCAGATGCGGAGTGGGGCGGGTTCATGCCTTTTCGCCACAGTAGCGGAAAAAGCATTTGGCATCCCAGTGAGCATGACAGAGAGCCAGCGGGCACAAAGAGGAGGACCATGAAACTGAAGCAGCTAAATGGTATTCAAGGGAGTCCGTTATCTTGCTCTTGGTTAGGAGACAGTAAGCCTGCATAAGTATAGTTTGAAAAACAAGAGTATTTAACAGGCTGGGAGTGTCTAATGCAACTGAAATGCACTACGGGCAATGTAGGACCCAATTCTCGGACTAAAAGTGAGGATTAAACAGAGGTGTCAAAAGTATTTACATTCATTACTCAAGTAGAAGTATAGATACTAGGGTTTAAAAATACTTCTGTAAAAGTTGAAGTTTCAACTCAAGCTTTTTACTTAAGTAAAAGTGTAAAAGTACTGGTTTCAAAACTACTTAAAAGTATAAAAGTAATGTAAGGGGATTTTTTCCCCCATAAAGGACAAACTCTTAAACCGCGTCTCAGGGGCTTATAGTGCACAACCCCACCTCCCCCCAAAACAATCATTTTTATAAAGGCCATAATGACTATAATGTTTTAAAATGTTATGTTGAAAAATGTGGGATGCACTAGGCTACCCGTTTCAGCTGCATATATGCCCATTTAAAATGACCACATTTTATTACAATGCAAATACATTAAAGTACCATATGTGTACTACTGAGCATTAACATGCGTTTCATGTAGCGGAAGACATGATAACTGGTTGCCTATAAGTATTGTAATAGTGCAAAATAGGCGGCGGCGGCGACTCCGACACAAACACTTAAAGCTGTGGTTCTCAAACTTTTTCTGTAAATAACATAATTGTGTGACTCATCTGTGCTTTTATAAGTAACAGAATAAAGACAATTACAATCACTTACAAGTAAATCAGATTGCCCCATCAGACAATGTTTTGTGTAAATTCTATCTGTGCAAAAAATAACTAATATTTAGTTACTACTAAATAGCTCATTGTGGAAAACAATAAGCTTTTCATTTTTTTTGCCAAACAAAACAGAATGAGTGCAGATATGTGAGCCATCAGGTTGTATCAGTATTAGTGGAGCAGTGACCTGCTTTCCTCTCGACACATATGTTATGAACGGGGTTGTAGATTTGATACGGCCTCTCTCAATTCATGCTCAATATTGAGCTTAGATCTGTTTTTTTTTATTTTGAGAAACACAACAGCAGGAAGACGAGCTCACGGAGACTTCTGGCAAAACGCCAAAAAAAATCGCGTACTAGCATAGAGTCGCGCATGCGCAAGTGTAACCTGTTAACGGCGTACTGTAACCATTTACTCGAAAGTACAGGCATTTCTCCATGTATTTATTCATGACTTTGTTTTATATCCGTGTACTTTGTACTTTTGTAGTATGTGAAGCCAGCAGCTCATTGTTGGTAGAAGACACGAGCACTTTGGCTCGTTTCACCTGGAGCAGGAGAGCTGCTCCGGGTTCAGAGAGCTGCTGTTGCCATCTTCACCCTGGGAACGTTTAAAACGCAGATATAGCGGTCTTCTTTTCACGCGACATATTTGTCGACGCTCTCTGTCCGCTGGTGTGTGTGCTCAGTGCTCACCTGTGTGCGCGCGCACGTATCTGTGCGCAACGGGGCGGAGAGGTTTTGTGTGTGTGTTTTTGAACGATGACAAGCCGGAGTGACCAACAAACCAAAATTAAATAGTAACGAGGCTATTTTTAAAATGTAGGGAGTAGAAAGTACAGATATTTGCGTGAAAATGTAAGGAGTTGAAGTTAAAAGTCGTCTGAAAAATAAATACTCCAGTAAAGTATAGATATCCAAAATTTCTATTTAAGTAAAGTAACAAAGTATTTGTACTTCGTTACTTGACACCTCTGGGATTAAATTTGAACCATTCTTCCTTTAATCTGTCACTTTAGGAGTCTTCCAAATTGTGTGGAAGTGTAACACTCAATCCCTGGAGAATTCCTTTAAGAATAACGAGCATCGATCGTGATGCCGAGATTATGGATGGATGTCATTTTTATTTCTTAACTTGCAAAAGATCTCCTCATCCTATTGTGGCGTCACGGATTGATCTAGAGTTCATTGCATTACCCTCCGTGATCTTTTGATGCCTTAACTTCTACACTGACAATCAAGAAAGAAAGTTTCCATTGCTCCAGAACATTAAAGCTTGATTTATTGTTGTGACACGTTAAAGTGCAGCTTTCACAGTGAATCTCAGATTTGGGTCACAAACAGACTCGCTGCTTCACTTGACAGCAAGTCAGGGATCTCTCAGCCATCCCAACTATTCACACAACTCCACGTTTCAGAATGCCCCGGCCCAGATCGGGTGTGTTTTAAAAGACAGCCAGCGGCGGGTGAGCCTGAAAGCGAGGGCATGTTGTGAGAGACGGCTAAATCCAAAGTGTGTTTGTGGAAGCGCGGACTGGTGTAGAGGCCACAAATAAACGCAGAGACGTTAGTCAGAAGTTGTTGTCATGCCCTTCGGCATGCTCTTTCCGTCTCAGCACAGCTTTCCATCACCATCTGCTGAAACATAAATCACAGGCCCGCAGCAGGAAAGTACTTAGCATTACTCACACAACAATATCACACACGATATCCAAAGAGAATCAAAGTCCAACGACGGAGAGACAAGCAAAGACACAAAGACGTCGACACTGAGCAGCTGGACAGCCGAACAACAACACGGTAGACGCAACAAGTCCCGACATATTCCCCTCCATCTTCTCATGTGATCGCCAGGCACTAATTTTAAACTCAACGCTCTTGTTGAGTCTCAGCTCTCTTGGCTACTGTTACATTTCCTGTCTGGGCTCAGGCCCACCTGTGGACTCCCCCGAGCGCCCTGACTCACTCTGACATCACAGCCTGGCCGGCCACTGAGAGTTGTCATCGCCCTATAGTCGGCCAATTGGCTCTCTGGAGGAATCAGACCTAAATATAGTTCCGAGGCATGACGGGAGACTACAGAAGAACAGTGGCGAACTCAAAGTTAATGTCGAGGCTGCAGTTTAGATCAAATTTCTGCCACTCGTGGAGGAGTCTGAAAAAATGCTGGGGCTATTGCAACTTTTATCATCCGGATGAATCCCAAGAAAGAGACCTGTTTTAACCTCCATGGGTCTTCATCAAAACAGGGAAAGATGCATCAGTTTGACGTTACACAAATTCCTTCAGTAGGAGATGGGTCTTCTTGAATTCATGGGGCAAAGGGTGGATAATAATACAACAAAGATGTTACAACATTCTCCCAAAATGTGGCTTTGAGGCTGTACTTTAAGAAAGGAGCGCATTGCACATCTGTGCCAACAATACACCTTTACAAGTCTAGTAATACTCGACACATTCACTGTCATAAGTGCTCAAATTGTTCAACTTAATGGGTTACAGTGAAGAACAAATATCCCTGAAGCCATAAAAGGACAAATAAGGCAAACCGCACATTTCCAGAGCCTCTGCTTTGTTGTGTGAACGCGGCGCAAACATGTCCTTTGTTTACTTTCCCTCCCTCACGTGAGGCGCAAAGCAGACGCAGCCTGGAGGACATGTCGCTTATTAGTCTTTGTGTTGACACGCCTCCTGGTGCAGTTTGGTGACTGGGGTAGACCGGCGTGAGCTGCACTGCTCTCCGCTAACCCGAGGTCTCTGGGGCATGGCACACACATGGAAGCACTTTAGAGCTTCACTACACTGCAATTGGGCCTATTACCATAATTACAGCTTTAAAGCCCCAACAATTTGTATCAGGCATGCACCGGCGCAACCACCAGGCCTTTGGCCCTGCGGAGGAACAGCCCCCTCTTTTGCCTCTGCATTTCATTCTCTTAGTCTCTCTCTCTCTCCCTCTCCCTCTCTCTCCCTCTCTCTCTCTCCCTCTCTCTCTCTCCCTCTCTCTCTCTCCCTCTCCCTCTCTCTCCCTCCCTTCATTCTCCACCTTCTCTGGTTACATCAATATCAGGAGGGAAAATGATTTTTCCAGAGTTCATCACGTCGTAGAGCTGACGCGCATGCTCTCTGGGCTGCACACCGGGAGTTTTACAGCTGGCCCCAGAGGACCGTTGGATGAGATAGCGGAGGATGGAGGGAGAGAGAAACATCAAAGAGGTGGGAGACGGGCATCAGAGAGATCCCCTCTCCATTACCACTTGGTTACTGTTGCAGCTGGGAGAGAGGGATTTAGGGTTTTCCATAGGGGCCCGCCAACTATCGCCTCATTGAGATCGTGCAGTCGTCTCAAACATGAGCTTCATTAAAATTGAAGGCTGCCTTATTACTGATGCCTGAAAGCAGTTTGTAGGGAATCACCCTTGGCTCATAGTAAATACAAAGCTGAAATGCAATTTGTCTTTGATTAGATTCCAGCACTGCGCTCTACACAAACAAACAATAACAGTGGTTTGTGTTTGCAAGTGTTTATGAGTGTGTTTGTGAGACATGTCCCTCTGGTGTTTGGCCCAGTCCCAAACCAAATCTGCAATAAGCATTAGGCTGAGGTGCATCCTAACTAAATGATGGCGGGCCTATTATTCACCGCGGCTGAGGGTTTGTTTTAGTGTTGGCAGCCCTCTGCGGCCCCATTAGACCTGGCCTTTTGTCCGGTGTGCACCATAAACACATCAAAACACTCAAATAAACCCTTCCACTCGGCCCCTGAAACACCTTAATCAATAGGACAGTGCTGCAAGGGGCAGGAAAAGCTTTTAAACATGTCATTTTTCAGCCGTGGCTGTAAAGTCATGTCCCCCAGACGAGCAACTCTATCATCAAACTTAATTACGTGAGGGGATCAGGCGGAGTTAAATCAAATCACGTAAAATAGAAGCTTTTTAAATGAACTGGGATGAAACCGGTTGTGTAAAGAGGCGGTTCTGCTCAAAAACAGCCTTTGAACATGTTTCGAACACGAAGACAACACTCACCCTGAAAGGCCCTGGCTCTTCCACACGTCGTGGAGCACAAGCGGGATGTTGCCCTTCGCTGTGGTCGATCCGGCCTGGAGAGAGGGACAGAAAGAGGGAAACAGAGGCGTGATGACGGATGGATCGTCTCCTTCACTTCCTGCTTGTCCAACAGACACCCTGTTTAGTCTTCCTCAGCGGAGCTCCCCCCAGATCCCCCCTTCCTTCTTTTCATTCCTCTGCGTCTCCCTCCGTTTCTCCTCATGGACAGCTGTGTCAGCGAAGGCGACACCTCCAACACCCACCCGGGCACCTGCTCGGCAACACACCCAGCCATTTGCCCACCCAAAAACACACTCAGCAAGTTCTCCCCGTCTCCCTCCGACTTATATTTACACAATACGGCTTAGCCGGCCAGGGAGGTTTTAATCCATCACTGTGGAGTGGCAGAGGGGCATGAGAGCTGCAGCACAGGGCCAG